>NC_058132.1:584929599-584970460 GCF_016433145.1 Gracilinanus agilis
TATAATATAATATAATATAATATAATATAATAAATATTTATAAAAATAAGGTATAGACTCCAAATAATTATTAATCATAACAAAACTTGTTCAATCAATGAATCAATTTTGGGGGTTATCCCTTCAATAATTTCCTTGGATAAAGGATATTGAGGAATGGAAGGCTTGGGTGGGTACGTCTTTTGTTCTAATAGTAATAGAAATAACACACTTAAGCAGGTCTACGTCAGAAGAGGAGGAGGCCCAGAGAGATTCAAGGATATCTACATGAATTTCAGAGGGATGGACTACTATTTCCTGATTGTCAGGAAGAACTGAGAATAAAGATAGGGTCTCATCAGGCAATTGTAGAGACAAAGAGCATTCTGCAGAGCAATTTATTATGGCTTGGATTTCACATAAGCAATCTCTCTCTAAAAAATTTGTAGGGGACTCAGGCATTAGAAGAAACGAAATTTCCACTTTCAGAGGTCTCGTGAACACAAGGTGAAGATAAAGCTTACAAACATTTTGAAGCTTCCCTGACATTCCAACCACATTAAAAGATCTTTTGCAGATATATTCAGAATCCACTTTGCTCAATGAGACAACTCTAGAAGACCTAATGTCTAATACACAATCATAAGTATCCCCAACTATAAATTACACAAGTCTCTTTACTAGAGTGAGAGGAACATACTGGAATATGTCGGAGTAAAGCATCAGAATCTAGAAAAGAAAAGTCACTATACTCAAACCCTCAAACTCATTCTCTTTCCTCATAGCATTGCAAATTGTGAAACCTCTGGATAGTCGCTGCAATGACTACAGATTCCTAGAGGAGAACTATGGTCATTATTCTGAGAAGCACCAACTAAAGTCTCTATTATTATTCCCATTTCTATTCTTAGACTCCTAATTCTTTCTCTTTTAGTATATTGCAACTTGACCAGACCTTTCTCAGGGGAAAAACAAACAAAAGAAAACAATACATTGATCATCTAGGTTTGGGGAATTATCAGTTGCCTGAGTCAGCCTTTGTTGCTTTTTGTAAGTGAGCTGCAAAATCCTCAACTGCAGATATACAAATGGGAGCCATGATAGATCTTTCCATTCCCCTAACTTGTTTAATTTTTTCCAACTTCTCCTTTTCAACTTTTTCCTTTTCCTCTCTCTCAAACTCTTCAAAAACATATATAGTTGTATATTTCATCTGTTCAATATTCTGAAGTGTCCAGTGCGGGCAATGCTTGTAAAAGTAGTCTCATTTTCAGGGAGGAGTGAAACATGATATGATGCCACATGATATGATATGAGCATCATTGAATTTAATGGGATCTAAACCTACATATCTCTTAGCTGCCATGCAAAGCATCAATCATAAAATAGTTTGGGAAGTTCATTATATTCTTAAGTAATACATGAATTTATGCTATTTTTCTGGGAAATTAAAGCAGTTCCTCATTTCTTTTAGCAAAGCTTCCCTAACACTATGCATCAACACATAGTCCTCAGAATTACTGAAGTCTCATTGTTGGTCCTTTAATGGCCATGGTTTCCAATCCGCATTCTGAAGATTGTTGATGAATTCCAAAATTGTATGTCTTTTTCTCTTGCATCAAATCCATTACATTGCATACACTTTGGGATTTAGAGATTAAACCCTCTAAAAATAGCTTCAAATTAGGTTACCACCAGAGTAGGGTCCACATCAAATTTGGGAATACATCTTTACAAAATGCTATGATCAGCGGGGTTACCATGTTGGTCTTTTGGTCATGAATGGCAAGTTTTTTCAAAGGAAATATTTCTTTATGGGAAGCATTATTCACCTCTAGTCTATAGCCTTTGTGGAGACAGAGGAGCAGAGAGAAGGAGGACAAGTAGGAGTGGATAGGGAGACTGAGACAGAACCATGGGGGGGGTAGCATTTAGGGGGAAGGAAGTACAGGGACTGAAAGAGGACATGGGACTAGCCTAGAGGTGAAAAGAAGAATGGAAGTGGAATGGGAGGGGCTTTTGAAGAATATAGAGGAGGAGTTTGAGTACTGGTAAAAAGAATATGTGGGGGAGAAGAGGAGCAATGGAAGCCTTTGGTACGTAGAAGCAATTGGGGGAGGGAAAGAAAGTTTGAAAGGGCTGTAGGATAGGAAGTGAATGGAAAAGTAAGAGGAAACAGGTTAGGGAGTATAGTATCTTATTGAATTTCTGTGAATGGTTCAAAGAGAGTGGCCCAGAGATGATAATACTAATCTAATCCTTTGGGATTTCTCTCCCCAGTAGCTGATGTTTACTCTTTCAATGTGTTAAAGTTGGGTTGAAAGACCCAAAATGGGGCCATATTAGGTCCCCAGTTGGTGTAGTCATAGTTTTAAGCTATTAAAGGTAGAATAGTGGTAAGGGCTAGGCAATGGGGGTTAAATGACATGCCCAGGGTCACACAGTTAAGAAGTATCTGAGGCAAGATTTGAACCTAGGATCTCCCATCTCTAGGCCTGACTCTCAGTCCACTGCTCTACCTAGTATATGAATAATAATAGATATCTGATGGTTAAATAACAAAACCTGTGGGTGAATAACTCCTAGGTGGGTTTGGGTAAGGTAAGGATTGGAAAATGGAGTGGAGAGGGATACCTCCACCAAGAGAATCAGCTGGTTTTAACACAGTGGTTCCTGATGTCAGAAAGGTGCCAGGTTTGTCTGGAAAGGAGGAGAAACAAGTATAACAGGGTTTAATAACAAATTGGGATGGGGAGTGAAGGAAAATAGGAAAACTAACACTCAGGACTAGTGAAAACTACCAGGGGATAGAAGGGTGGACATAGACTACTCTAAAACTAAATCTGTGAGCAGACTGCCTGAGGCAAACCAATCTGGCTTGACAGGGGTAAGGGGATCTCACGAAGATGTCCTTGGCTTGTCTCAGGATGTAATAGCTAGTCACTGGAAATCAGTATACACAGCAAAATAAAACCCACAGGTGAAGTAGGGAGATGAGATAATCTCTGTGTGTCAACCACATCAGATAAATCCACTTCTAAACCTACAGCTTCACTGGTCTTGATTGAAGATGTAATGTCCAAATCTAAGGAAATAACTCCACAGTACTGAATCTCCAAAAGACACAGGCTTACCCTGACAGTTCCTCCAAACCCAACTGTTAGCTTCCAGAGTCACTGTGTGAGTCCCTGTGACAAGATTCTAAGTTCTCTTGCCAGCCAGTCTGCTCTGCTATCTATCTCTGCTATTTAACTCAGACATATATTTCTCCACAACAGTTCCCCACTTTGCACAAAGCCAAAATAGTGTTCCACACAATATTTTGACATTTGTACACTAACAACTAACTAAAATTCTAACCCAAAATAATAAACAAACTACACTTACTCTCTCTTGTCTTATCTAATACTACCTTACTCTAGGGATCAAGTTAAGGAAAAGTAAAAGGAAAATTATACAATGAACAGTTACATAGTTCAAAGTACAAAGTAAACAAATACAAAACAAAATTCAACAAAATGAAAAGCAAAATAGAAATAGAAATACAAACTTCATGTAAATATTAAAATACTACCCTTATAAACTATTACAGAAAAATCCCCTACTATTATAATGCAAAATTTTGAAAAAATATACAATTAATACAACATTGTATAAGTTTTTACATAAAAGTTAAATCCAAAACATGAAACTTACTTATGCAAATTACATTTAAATAGATTAGATTTAAACAGTCTTATTCTAAATTACACAAAACTGAACTTTTACATAAAACTATATGTATGTAATTTAATTAGTATCAAAATAACTACATCAATATATACATATACTATATAATGCATGCTATACATATATGCACATATATACATATTCAGTATAAATATTACACATGTGTTACACATATACAATACATGCACTATAATACAATTTTACATTCCTACCTATAATACATTCTATTTACACTTATTTACACATCTATTTATATAATTTTGTGATATGTGTTCTATAGTATGTTATATGTTCTTCATGTAATGCCTTTTTGTTATCTATATTGAATTGTATTGTAATGTACATTAGTACCTTATCTTATCTTATTAACTCTAACTATAATTTAGATAACTCCACCCTATCTCAATAAACTCTTCTAAAACTAATCCTATATTATTAGTAGTTTAATCTAACTAAATCTAACTATATATCTAGTTATTTGTTGTTAGTAACTATCGATTGTTAATAAATATCGATCCTATAGCTAATTCTGTTAGTATTTATACATTGTTTTACTCTTGCAACTAGTGAATCAATGTATCCTAATCTGTTTGTGTTTTTTGTGTATATGTTTTTCTTATGTTGTTATTTTGTTATGTTCTGTTGCAATATCTTACTGTTGGATGTATGATTCCTACCAAAACTCCAGATCTCCTTTCTTCTTATGTTGTTTCTTGAAGAAATCTCTTCTCCCCTCCTTTTCTCCAAAGTTGTTGAAGGTAATATGTAGTGATGGATGTAAATGAATATGTGATATGATACTATTTACATTACTCAAATTCCTTTGAACATTTGTCCATTAATGATTAATAATTAATAATGATTAATCCTCTTCTTTGGATTTTCTTTTAAACAAAGTGTTAATCAGTTTAATTTTTATAAGTTTTTCAGTCTTAGTACAATGTCCATTAATTCTTTAATCCTCTTCTTCATCACCCATGTCCTCTTCCATCCAAATGTCCTCTTCTACTGGAATGGTCCACTCCATACTGAACTTTTTGAATGCAGACTCTATTTGACTGATGAATCTCAACTTTCTACAATCTTTACTTCTTCTTCATTAACAATTTTCACATTATCATTATCCATTCCATGAGCTAATTTAATATGTGAACAATGATATCATGAATCTCTACCTAATACCTTAACTGAAGATGGTGAAACTAATATAATAGTATAAGGACTTACCTAACTCTGTTCTGTTGCCAAAGTTTTGGCAAAAATGTTCACATAAACCACATCATATATAAGAATAATAAGAAATATGTTATGGTTAACAAAACCTGTGGGTGAATAACTCCTAGGTGAGTTTGGATCAGGTGAAGAATGAGAAATGGAGTGGAAAGGGACACCTCCACCAGGAAAATCAGCTTTAACACAGTGCATTCTTGATGTCAGTTAAGTGCCAGGTTTGTCTGGGAAAGGAGGAGAAATAAGGAAGGTCTGTATAACAGGGTTTAATAACAAATTGGGATGGAGAGTGAAGGAAAGTAGGAAAATTAACACTCAGGACTAGTGAAAACTACCAGGGGATAGAGGGATGGACACAGACTACACTAAAACTAAATCCATGAGCAGATTGCCTAAGGCAAGGCAGTCTAGCTTGACAGGGATAAGGGGATCTCACGAAGATGTCCTTGGCTTGTCTCAGGATGTCATAGATGGCCACTGGAAATCAGTATACACAGCAAGATAAAATCCACAGGTGAAGTAGGGAGATGAGATAATCTCTGTGTGTCAACCACACCAGATAAATCCACTTCTAAACCTACAGCTTCACTGGTCTTGATTGAAGATGTAATGTCCAAATCCAAGGAAACAACTCCACAGTACTGAATCTCCAAAAGACACAGGCTCACCCTGACAGCTGCTCCAAACCCAACTCTTAGCCTCCAGTCACTGTGTGAGTCCCTGTGACAAGATTCTAAGTTCTCTTGCCAGCCAGTCTGCTCTGCTATCTATCTATCTCTGCTATCTAACTCAGACATATTTCTCTACAACAACAGCAAAACTACTTCTTACAAAAATTAATGACTTCATATTTTTTGGTCATATTCAACTCTAGTGGAAGTAACCCTTGTTCCCATTATGGGAACAGCCTATAAAAGAGATCCTAATGTGATAGAGGTCATGTCACATTTATTTCTCATAAATTTTCTTTTAAAATGTTTCTTTTTCCTTTGAGTTACTACCTCCAAAATTCCCTCATTTATAAATGTTTTGAATTTATTTCCCAAATCTTTTCCCAATGAGTCATATGGTTGGGCTGAACCACCTATCCACAACTGAGTTTGTTTGCTTTTTTAAAAATGATAATTAAAAAAATACACAAATGAAGGACATCCCTCTCTTGCTCCTATATTCTTAAAATAAACTGATGATGTTATTTTTTCCTTTTATCTTTCTGACTGTAATGTTTCTATTCCTCTGTTGACTTTACTGTCCCTTCTCTTATAATTCTCTTCTGACAGTCAGGGATGAATCTTCCCAGGAAACTTGCTCCCTCTGCTCCAAGTTGCTTATAGAGATCCTTGAGATGTACCTACTAAAAATCCACTGCAAGTCATATCTCAACAATATTTATGAACACATAAGCAACATTTTAACAAAAAGAAATTTCTTTAACCCAGGTTATATAAGTAACACAGCAATCCTGAGCCCAAGATTCAAACTCCAATTTGGTCAATTAAAACTCAAAGAACCTCTCTATAACTCTTTCTACAGCATCTTGACAGTCAATACAGATCATTCATTAACAAAAACCTCATTTAGCTAGCATTTGATAAATTCTAACCTTCAACTACTGATTTACTTGATTGTTTGGGAAATGGAAACTTTCATTTTACAATTTGCATTCTATGCCATTTATAGAAATTTGTATGTATATACATACATAATTGTCCTCCTACCTTAAGAGGATATAGTGATTTAGCACTTTCTGACTATATGTAGAGGACAGAGCTATCAAGGTTCATGCCATAACTATTTCCATCAGAGTTCATCAGAATCCAGTGGGCCTTAACAAGTCAGAAGGATTCCTTCCTAACTTTAGGCTAAGATTGTCTCTCCAGTTCTTATAAGGATTTTCACTTGTCTTCTGAGCGCCTTGTAGTTCTTCTCTCAGATGGTGGATCGATCATGAGACAGCTTTACCTGGATTTCAAGATCACAAAAACATTAATTGGGATCCTGAGAGCCTTTTATTTTAAATGGAAAATCCCATCCATTGCAGCTCAGAAAAGTTCAAATTCTCGGGAATCCAATTCCATTTTCCTGAAATTCTATAACCAAAAAAAAGGTTGTCTTATTTACTTTGTCCTACTCTAATGACTTCTTAAAGCCTTATAAGTCGACAAAATATTTTTCTCTTCATCTTTCCCATACAGTAAATTTCAATACTGTATATTCTTTATACTTCTCCATTTTAGCCCTTACTGACTCTTCTTACTCTACAACAAATCTAACTGAAAAAGATTTTATCCCCACCTATTAAAATTTATTTACTTCTTTGAGAATGCTCAGGGTCATAAGGTTTCCCCTCCATTTTGGTAGTGGGGAAATGAGATGGTTAATTCCTTAAATTTGCTAGTCTCAAAACATTCACTCTTTTCCCTTCAAAGTCTCTGGTCAAAACAAAATAGAATTTTCTGTTTGCCTTTTTCTCCTCACATACCTACATACTTGAAACATTGTATATTACATTACTCCGAAAGGACTTTACCAAAAAGCCCCATGCTCTGATTAAAATCCGTTAAAAACCTATTTATTTCTAATCCAACATTCCTCTTACCTTCTACTTGCTCTTCACTATCATAATTTAAATAAATTTCACTCCATTAGGTATTATTTTTACATGCTAATTAGTAGCTCAAAAGAGCCCAGATTATTATTCTTTTTAAAGATCGCATCATTTACATACTATATCTTAGCACATGGTCTTGTCCATTTCACCCCAGAAATTAATTTAGTAGACAGTATAAATTCATAAATCATTTATGATTAAACAAAAATTACATTAACACAATGACATCATCCTTATCGCAAAAGTACATATTTTGGTAACTATCTATATAACACTTAACCATAATTCACAAAGCATTTAACATTATTCCAAATGTTCCATTTCAAATTTACAAATTTCAAACTTTTTCTTTCCCAATGTTTGAATCATTTTCACTTGTGAGCATTTTCCTTGATTATACAAAATCTTAATGCTTCATCACCTCTTTCTTCTAAAAAAGCTGGTACTAAATTTCTGTTACCATAAGTTATTGAAACATTGTACTTCATTAGACAGGCAGCAATTATGAATTTACTTCAGTTTTACTTATCTGTTTTAAATGTTTAGCTACTTGACCTTAAGTTCTTTCTGACAAGCATTCTGGCTACCTATGTTCAATATTTAAAAAGACATTAGTCAATTCTCAATTTTAATTTACTGAAATGAAACCCATTCCTGATATGTTTAAAAGTTAAATTTTATAACCATTTTGTTCACTTTGAATCTCAATGTTAATAGCATGTTTTCCTTTACTAGATTGGTATGGGATAACAATGCTTAAAAATCTTCTGTAATCTTATAAAACTGATAGATAATTTTTCAATACTAAGATTTTAAACTTTATATTCATTTTCCTCAGTTCACCAAACATATTTCAGAATTAGGATGTGATTTTTTTCAAAATCACATAAACACTTATTCAAAGCTTCAAACACCATTTAGGAAATCCAATTGGGAGATTAAATATGTTTTTCTGTCCTTCTTCCCACCTTCCCTCTCCGTGACCAGCAGAGGAGAAAGGGAAGAAAGTGTCAAACAGATCATTCTATTTGCCTCTGTCTTTCCTAATAAAGAGGGGGAAACCTAATAATAATACTTTTTCACTTTGTTAAGATATCTTAGTTTTAAGAAACCCAGAATTCACTCATAAGTGTCTCTTTCTATTATTTTTTAACTCACTCTCTTGTCTTCAAAAATCTCTCCCATATTCAGGAATGTAGGGAGAGAGAGACAGCGTTAATAGAATTTTCCCAACCTCCTGCTTGTGTCCACACACAACAGAGTTACAAAAACAGACAACAAAGAGTTAAATAAAGGTTTCAAGTATGTTGCAGAATTCCAACCCACTTATGAAAATAAACTAGAGTCAGAAAGCAAGAGTGAAAAGGCAACAGTTTTATCCCTTTCATGAAAGGAGTTAGAAGCCCTAATGGCAAAAGTAAACCCCTGGGTGCAAGAACAGACCTTTTGTAGGATTCTAATGTGAGACTTCTCCCTTCCCCCCTCAATGTCCTGACCCTTTTCACTTAATCTAATTTTCATAAAGCTAATCACATAATCCAGGTTCAAGGTACAATGAAGTGAGATAACAAAATATATAAAAGAAAAGTTACATTTAACATCCTTAAGAGATAAAAATAGTAAATGGATTGCTTATTGCCCTTGAATTAGAGGCTTCTGTACTTTCTCAGATTTGTCTCAGAATCCTCAAGGTAAACAAGCAACAAAAGGTAAAAAACTACCCCTCCACATCCCTTTCTCAACTGGGTTGCCAACTGGGTATCTCTACCATGAGGATATTGGGGGTGTAAGCCAAAATTTTTTACTTTGTGAATCATACAATCATCTCACTCAGAATTGAAATTGATATTGTCCCTCAGGACTCTTGCTTACTTTGATCCTGAAGTGATATTGTTCCTTACAGAGTCCAATCCCTTCTGACCAAAAACAAAGTTACTTTTCAAGATTCATACTTTCTTTTGAACAAAAAATATTCTTTTCTGCCCTGGAATAAAATAAAGAAAAAAACTTTAAATGTCCTCTGCCATATTTTTCTTTTACTTTAAAAAATTTATTTATTTAATTCATTTAGAATATTTTCCAGGGTGACATGATTGATATTCTTTCCTTTCCCTCCTTCCCCCATTCAGTAGTCAATGAGCAATTACACTGGGTTTTACATATATCACTGACAAACACCTATTTCAATATTATCAATATTTGCAATAGAGTGATCACTTAGAGTCCATATTCCCAATTATATCCCCATCAAACCATGTAATCAAGCAAATTTTTTCTTCTATGTTTCTACTCCCACAGTTCTTTCTCTGGATTTGATAGCATTCTTTCCCATAAGTCCCTCAGAATTGTCCTGGATCATTGCATTGCTGCTACTAGAAAAATTCTTTGCACTTGGTTGTGCCACAGTATATCAGTCTCTTTGTACAGTGTTCTCCTGGTTCTGCTCCTTTTGTTCTGCATCAATTCCTGGAGGTCATTTCAGTTCACATGGAATTCTTCCAGTTCATTATTCCTTTTAGCACAATCGTATTCCATTGCTAATCGATACCACAACTTGTTCCGTCATTCCTCAATTGAAGGGCATCCCATCATTTTCCAATTTTTTTGCCACCACAAAAAGTGCAATTATAAATATTTTTGTACATATATTTTCCTTATTATTTCTTTGGGATACAAACCCAGCAGTGTGATTCTGCCATCTTTTTATGACTAGGTACTTTGTACCCTTACCACTTTTGGTTTAAGAGCTTCCAAAACTGTCTCTACCACATGATCTCAGTACTGGTTGGTGTTTCATCTGTGTGAGCTCTGGGGCAGCCTCCACCATGGTGTCACAGATGTCTCTTCCCACCTTCCTAAGTTGTCAAACTGGAAAAATGTCTCTCTCTAACCTTTTGTTAGCTCTGGCACTGAATTCAAATTGAGCCATTATTTTAAAGTTGCTTTGAGGGGAATGCCATTACTCAGCGCAGTGCTTTCTCTCTTCTGCCATCTTGGTTTAACTGCCAAAGTCTAGAGATCTTACTTTTAAGCATTGAACTCAAGAAGACCAAAATTAGCAAAGATAATCTTTTCTAATATATATTTTCTAATTTATTAATATATTTGCTAATATATATGTACATATATATGTATGTATGTATATATATATATATATATATATATAAAACTATCCAAAGCACCACCCTTAATAGTATAAAAGAGAAAGAAATAAAGAAAACATCCATTAATTGAGGAATTGTGACAGATGATCCTAGTGGAATATTATTGTGCCTTAAGAAGAACTTAATGTCCAATATTAAAAAAATATGTAAAGATTATGTAAAGTGATACAGAGTAAAACAAGTCTAGCTTAGAAAATTTCATGCTCCCTCTCCTATATCTTCATTTTTACATTTACTTTCCCTTATGCCTGGAATGAACTTCTACCTCCCTTAAATCTTCTAAAAATTAGTCATTACCTTTAAAATTCAACACACATGTTAGCTATATTAATATGTTCCTAATCAGTCCAGATGCCAGTGTTTTCTCCCCTAAAATTTACTTTTTATTTAATCTTATCTACATTTATATATAATTAAACGTGCCTATATTCTCTCCTGATAGAATATAAGGTCTTTGTGAGCAAGGACTGTTCATCTCTGTCACTGTATCCTTATAAAATGCTTAATAAATGTTTGATTGATTGGATGATTGCATATATATGAGGACTACAACAATATAAAAATAAAGATCGACACAATAAAAAAATGGAGCTAAAACACTTATCATAAAAATGACTAAGGAACTTGGTCCTGGGAAAGAGTCAAGAAAATGCACTTTCTTTTTTTTGAGAAGTGGAGGATTATAGGTATATAATATATTATTTGATATATTTGGTCTGTTCTTATTTGTCTTACATTGATTCTCTTTCATCATCTCTCTTGTTATCATCTCTATATGTGTCTTTCTGTCTCTGTCTGTGACTATTAATTTCCTGTTTTTTTTTTTTAAATAGTTCCATTGTATAATGGTCTGAGGAAGAAATATTTGGAAATGAAGTTTTCAAAACAAAAGCTATCAACTAAACAAAGACTTATTTTTAAAGGAGAAAGGTTTCCTTCAAGGCATCCTCTTTACTTGTACATACTGACATTAGAAATATGTCCCTCTAGGAGAATTTCGATCATTGGATGAACTAGTACAGGTGGCCTATGAGAGAGCAACACTGTAGGCCCTGGTTTCTGAGTGATAATTGAGAGCAAAGAGAAGTATATTCAATCCATTCATATTCCTTCCTGACAATGTTAGATTGATCATCAATCTTTAAGTCTGATGAGGTTTTGCCATTGATTTCTAAACTGCTCCATCATTGCAGGATATTTACTGGAGATTGTCAGAATTGGGAAAACTCACCTTATCCTTTTAAGTTTCTCTTTTTCTTATACACTGGCATTGCTGTAAGTTTACCATGATACACTGAAATCCATTTTAAGATGCTTTTTTAAAAAAATAAAACATTGCATATTGCAGGATTTTTAAAAATGGCCTATTCAGAAAAGGGCTATATCTTATATACAGAGAAATGGTACTATGAGATAGTTCCCTGTAAATTACATTCTGTTGAAAATCCATCAGTGTGCACTGTTGAATACAACAGGTGACAAGTTATTTGCCAGCTATCAGAGTTAGAGAAGGGTATAGACAAGTAGGCAAATGAACTAAGCCTGGTGGGGGAACTTTCCAACCCTACAAACCTTACATAAACACTTACACACACACACACACACACGCATGCATGCGCACACACACGTGAAAAAAAAAGGAAAGAAAAATGCTGATTCATGACAGAAAGTCTTACTGAAGAGATGGGTGCCCAGCTTAACTTCCCTCCACTCTCCTGTCCTCTCACACTATCCAGGCAAGACTAATTGCCTGATAGAAACTATGCAACATGTAACCCATATTGACTTTGACCTTTCTGGCATAATATCCACAACTTTTTCACTAGAATAACTTTTCCTTGAATAATTATTCCAGTGCATTATCTGCAGATATGGTTTCCATCAGTGTAAGACAGGAATATTTTATCTTTAACCTGTTTACTGTTATAAGTCTTTTAAAACTTCATTAACATAAAATTCAATTATTCTTTAATTATTTTTAAACTATTACACTCCATTTAAAATGCTTCCTAGTAGTGAATAATTGTGTTCTTTCCTATAGAGTTTCTTTATAAACTCTCTTTTCTTAAAACACATTTCGTCCTTTATATTAGTTTGTGTCTTGTGGACGTCACAAAATAATATTTTGTCTTCAGTTATAGGATTTTATATCCTATGAAGCACTTTAATACTGTTTTTTATCATCTTGTTTTTTTCAATATTGTCATCTATCCTTTGCAGCAGATAAGGATTATTACAACATTTGATAGATTAAAGAAAGGAATTATAGGAATGTAAGTGACATCCCTAAAGTCTCTCAGTGAATTGGTCAACAAGATAATTCAACTGTTTCCTTTATTAGAAGAGTGCTAAGACTAAGAATACAAGAGGCTAGGAAATTAAGTGAAATATGTATAGACCTTAAACGCAAGCCACCAGTACAAGGTAAGCATACATTTAGAGACTTATTTCATTTTTTATTACATGTAGAGAAAAATTGAGAACTAGATAATCTAAAATACACAGTTAAATATGTGATATTTTATTTTGTTTTGACAAAATTTTATTTCTCCCAATTACATGTAAAACAATTTTTAACATTCATTTTTAAAAATTCTGAATTCCAAATTTTCTTCCTACTTCTCATCATCACTACCTCTCATATTTCTCTTCTTCATGAGATGGTGATCAATTTGATATAGATGATACATGTGTAATCATGTTAAACATTTTTCATATAGTATGTTTTGATGTGCATTCAAACTCTATCAGTGCTTTCAAAAAGGTCTGATGACAGTTTTCTTCATTAGTCTTGAATGACAATTCATGTCTGAGAATAATAGGTTCATTTTGTTTATTAAAATATACTACTATTACTGTGAGCAATTTTTTTCTGTGTCTACTCACTTCATTTTGCATTAGTTCATAATGAAGTCTTCTTTCCTGATTCTCCAAAATTGTTCAACTTGTCATTTCTTAAAGCACAATAATATTCCATTACAATCATATAATACAACTTATTCAGCCATTTTCCAGTTGATGGAAAATTCCTCAATTTCCAATTCTTTGCTACTACAAATGAAGTTGCAATTAATATTTTCAAACAAATAGGTCTTTTCCTTTTGGGGGATAACTAGAACTAGTAAAAATATTGCTGAGTCAAAGGGCATGAACATTTTAGTGCCCCTTTGGCATAGTTCCAAATTATTGTCCAGAACAGTTGGATCAGACCACAATTCCACCAACAGTGCATTACTATGCCAATTTTCTCATACCCCCTCCAACATTGTCATTTTTCTCTTCTGTCATATTGACTAATCTGATAAGTGTATGTAGTACCTCAGAGTTGTTTTAATTTGAAATTTTCAAATCAAAATAGATTTATAGGGTTAGCTAGGTGGCTCAGTGTATTGAATGCTAGGCCTAGAGATGGGAGGGTCTAAGTTCAAATTTGGCCTCAAACACTTCCTAGATGCATGACCCTGGGCAAGTCACTTAGTCTTTGCTTAGTCTTCATTACTCTTCTGCCTTGGAACCAATACACAGTATTGATTCTAAGTTGAAAGATAAAGATTTTTTAAATTGAATTTTTTCATCTGACTGTAGATGGCTTCCTGTTCATAATCTGATTATTTATCAATTTGATTATGATTTTTAAAATACATTCAACTTAGTTTTCTATATATTTGAGAAATTAAACCTTCATCAGAGATACTGTAAAAAATTTTACCAGCTTTTTGTTTTTCTTCTAATCTTCATGGCCTTGGTATTGTTAATACAAAACCTTTTTAATTTAATATGATCAAAAATATACACTTTATATTCTAAAATGCTTTCTGTTACTTGTTTGTTCCTAAATTCTTCCTTTATCCATTAATCTGTTAGATAAACTATTCCATGTTTCCCTAATTTGTTTATCAACCTTTATGTTTAAATTATGTATCCATGTTGAACTTATCTTGGAATATTATGTGAATATTGATCTATCTATCTCTGCCATACCATTTCCAATTTTCTTAGTTGTTTTTGCCAAATACAACTTGTGTTGTTGTGAGTTCTTATCCAAAAAGCTTTAATGTTTTCATTTTTCAAACACTAAATTAATACACTCATTTGTTACTCGGTATTGTGAACCTAATCTGTTGCACTGATCCATCACTCTATCCCTTAGCCAAAACCAGATTGTTTTGATGATAAATGTTTTGTAATGTAGTTTGAAACTAGTTTTAGGCTACCTTTCTTCACATTTTTTTTCATTTATCCCTTTGACATTCTTGAGGTTTGTTCATTCAGATGAATTTTGTTATGATATTTCTAGATTTATAAAATAATTGTGGGACAATTATTGGTATAGAATAGTTTATGAAAGATGTAATTTTTATTATATTTGCTCAGCCTACCCAGGAATAATTGGTATTTTTTCCAATTATTGAGATATGCCTTTATTTTTTGAAAAGTATTTTATAATTTGAATTCATATAATTCTTGGTTTTGTCTTGGTAGATGGACTTTCAAGTATTTTATTTTATCTATAAAATTTATTTTTCTATCTCCTGTTGCCAGGCTTTGTTGGTAGAATGTAGAAATATGACTGATTTGTGTTGATTTATTTTATGTTCTGCAATTTTGCTTAAGTTGTTATTTATTTCAATTCAATTTTTGATTAAATCTCTAAGATTCTTTAAAAATATCACCATATCGTTGGTTAAGAATGATAGTTTTGATATTTATAGCCTCACTTTGTGGTGGCAAAAAAATTGGAAAATGAGGGGTTGTTGCCCTTTGATTGGGGCATGGCTGAACAAATTGTGGTATCTGTTGGTGGAGGAACACTGTTGTGCTCAAAGGAATGACTGGAATGACATCCAGGAATTGATGCACAGTGAAAGGAGCAGAACCAGGAGAACATTGTACACAGAGACTGATATGTAAAATCAAATGCAATGGACTTTTCTACTAGGAGCAATGCAATAATCCAGGACAATTCTGAGGGACTTATGAGAAAGAACATTATTCATATCCAGAGAAAGAACTGTGGAAGTAGAAACACAGAAGAAAAACAACTGCTTGATCACATGGGTCGATGGGGATATGATTGGGTATGTAGACTCTAAGAGATCACCCTAATGCATATTAATAATATGGAAATAGGTTTTGATCAATGACACATAAAAAGCTCAGTGAAATTGGTTGTTTGCTATGGGAGAGCAGTGGGAGGAAGGGAGGGAAAGAACCAATCTACAATCTTTTTATCCTAACAATCCTCTGTCCCCAAATTAAAATTATTCTTCCATTGTCCCACCATTCTTTACTACATACACGTTTTTAAATTTGTAAGTAACTACTATGTGTCAAATATTGTTCTAATTGAACGAACAAGAAAAATAAAATAATATATTTTTGAACATGATACCAATCTGGTTGGAGAAGACAACACACAAAACATGGTGTTCAGACC
The DNA here is from genome assembly GCF_016433145.1 of Gracilinanus agilis. Taxonomy (NCBI): domain Eukaryota; kingdom Metazoa; phylum Chordata; class Mammalia; order Didelphimorphia; family Didelphidae; genus Gracilinanus; species Gracilinanus agilis. The sequence continues at coordinate 584,945,750 of NC_058132.1, forward strand.
AGAGAAAGTTACAGATGAAAAATGGGCTGAGTGTCTATTAGAATATAGCTATCTGGTCGAATTCCTATCTTAACACTAAAAAAGACAGCACACACTCTTTTGTTCTCACTTTGAAAAATGGCTAAACCCAGTATCCATCAACAAGGAGTTACCAACCACAACTATTCACCTCCTTTTTCTTTGATTTTTACTGTATGTTCTATTTCATTAAAGTTTTGATGACATCATCATTTGTTAGACAACAATACCTAATTCTGCTTTGGCACATTTATTTCCCCAATTTTCTGGATAAGTATTAATTTTCTTTCCTAATTCCAAATGGTATAAATGTTTCTTCTTCCTCCCTCTCTCCTCTGCTTAATAATAACAGAACCATAGGCTTCTAGAATCATATAATATTCATTTCCTTCTTCCTTCTTTCCTTCCTTCCTTCCATCCTTTCTCTCTCTTTCTTCCTTCCTTCCTTCCTTCCTTCCTTCCTTCCTTCCTTCCTTCTTTCCTTCCTTTCTTTTTCACTGGTGCTACAAGGCCTGGGATAGCAAAATAGACAAACAAAAACAAAATCACTAGGCCATTCTCAAAATAACTATCTATGCTACCAAACTTAATTTTGAATGACCCCAAATTCATGCCAAATCCCTACCAAAAGCCTATTAAAGAAGAATAATTTAGTCAATTGGTTAAAAAAAAAAACAAACAGCGACAAGCTTTATTGGTAGAGTATTAACAAATTGTATGTAAAAGGTTGTATCAAGTAAAAATATTTTATCTTTCAATTGCTTGTAGTATCAGTGAGTCATAAATGTGATTGGAATTGTCTTGACTGAGTCATGAGATCTTCATTTAATAAGTGATTTTATAGAATTTTGGTAACAGAGATGATCCTTTGATTTGTTACACCCTACTGACTGACATGTTAAATAATTAGATTGCTCACTGTGAGGAAGCTGGGTCATTAAAAACTCATGCTATATTATATATACCTAACCCAACTACATTCAACTCATGGTGAATCCCTTTAAACCATAATAATGAATTTACGTTCATTTATTTTCAAGGCTCTAAGTACCATTATTAGGTTATTGGATCATATTTCCTCTTCTGAAATAAGTTTTATTCTTTCTTTCTCATTCATGTAGTTTTATTTTGTATTTAATCATTTTAGAAAGAACATTTCAGAGATTTCTAATGTTAAAGCTAAGAGTTTACTTATTTCTTTAGAACTGTTAATTTTTCAAGTTGTTTCTAGTTTCCTTAGATGGATTGTTATTCATAATTTGACCATATTTCTGACTTTTTCTTTAATTATTCTATTACTTAACCCAGACTTTAAATAATAGTTCATTAATGAATGTTTATTGGTTGATTGAGTATATGTTTTAAAAATCTTACAGTCTGAAGAATCTACTAGATATTTAAGGAAGTATTAATTCTGCAATCATTTTTTTAACCCTTACCTTCTGTCTTAGAACCAATACTGGTTCTAAGGCAAGAGTGGTAAGGGCTAGGCAATGTGACTTGGGTCAAGTGACTTTCCCATGGTCACACAGCTGGGAAGTGTCTGAGACCAGATTTGAACCCAGGACCTCCCATCTCTAGGCCTGGCTCTCAATCCACTGAGATATCCAGATGCCCCCTCTGCAATCTTTTTTTTTAACCCTTACCTTCCATCTTGGAGTCAATACTGTGTATTGGCTCTAAGGCAGAAGAGTGGTAAGGGTAGGCAATGGGGGTCAAGTGACTTGCCTAGGGTCACACAGCTGGGAAGTGTCTGATGTCAGATTTGAACCTAGGACCTCCTGTCTCTTGGCCTGGCTCTCAATTCACTGAGCTACCCAGCTGTCCCCCTCTGCAATCTTTTAAAATGGGTTTTTCACCTTTTCATTTGAGTAACATTTATCTTCCATTTTTTATGAATATTTTATTTATATTTATGTTAAAATTTTGTTGGCAAAAATAGAGCTGAATCTTGCCAACATTGGCAATATTTATGGACTTGTATGATAACTATATTCTTTAATTTTCATTATGACAAGGGAGTTAAGCAACTCTTAAAATTATTTAAAGGTATTTGGGTATTTTTCCCCTCCTCCATCTTTCTTTCCGAGTGCTTCTTGCACTTTAAAAAAATATTTTAAATTATTTTCCTTGTTCAGTCTTTCAGAAATATGGTACTCTGATTTCTAGTCACATTAAGTGCTTCTGCTTCTTGTACCCCTTCTGCCAGGAAAGGTACCATTTACTCCCTTGAAGGAAAATAGTAAATTCATTAGTAACTCTGATGCTTAATTTTTTTTAAATTTGTGGCTTTATATTTTGCAACCCTCTTTTAAGCTTTCAATCTGGAATTATTTCACAGTCTGTTACAGACCCAAAGGAATCTGTACAGAATTATGTTTAAAATTTTCTTTATAGAAAAGAATAAGATATCTTGGGATGCATATCACTATGTCTCATTGCCACTTTATAAAAGAAAAAAAGTTATTTTACTATATTTATGAGCTATTGTTGTCCAGAGGGATAAAGCAAGTACACTTCCAAGCTGGACCTTGAAAAGGTCCCAACAATATTAATTTGGAAAGCTTCCAAGTTGTAGAACAACTCCAGATCTTTCTTATGCATTGCCTGCCAGAATCCTGTCTACCCCACACTGTTCTTATATCAGCTGGTCTGAACTTTATTGTTGTTTCACCATCTGATTATGCAGAGAATTTCATTCTCTCTCCTGTTATTTCTAATCCTTCCATGCTCTGCAGCACCAGATGGTAGGTATCCACAGCCAGACCTAGTTAATCTGCATTAGTTTGCCATACATACTCTATTTTTATTGCCATTAGAAATACTTTAGATCAAGAATCAATACTGTAGAATCCTCATAATTAGCACTCCCTAGTGAAAAACAAAGTCTGCCAATTAAGTGATTATTCAGATTATCAGAAGTTCACTGGAAAAGAGGATTTTGGCAGTGATTCACTTTACAAGCTAGCCTATAGGTGGCAAACAAATCTGAGTTAACAAATCTGAATGCTAAATCCCTTATAAGAACTATCTTGGCAAATCTTTCTTTTAAATGGCAGTTTAGATATGAAAATCAAGAATCAAAGGATTCTATGTTTAGAGCTATTGGATTTTAGAGATATCAAGTCCAGTTCCCTTATTCTTAAAGGAAGAAACTGAGAACAGAAGAGGTTATTATCTTGCACATCTTCATAGAGTTCACAAATATTAGAGGTCGGATCTGAACCACAGTTCTTTGACTCCAAGTCTAGGCCACATTACACATGTTCAAATTGCCATTTTGTAGTAGTCTCAATAATTCTTTCTCCCCCACTTTATTTTTCCTGTCTTTTCTTTCTTCAATAGTTTAATTTAGCTATGATTTCATTGGCTTTGTTACTTCCTCTACTTCTTTCTCATTGTATAAATGTCAATAAATGTCTTTCATTGTATTTGCCATAGAGGATACACTTAGCTATTGAATGTGGACAGACATAGGTTTCTGTCTTTTATTCTTGTTACATTACTGGACCACTTTAATTTTATGAAATGCCTTTGATGTTTCTCTTATTATTTTTATGTGCATCATTCTTGAGGGTTCGCTATGCCTTGCTTATTCATGAAATGAAACTTTCCATTTCCTTTCAATCACTTGAAATGGTGATTCTTCTGAGTTCATCATATATGATGATCTTCAGCCATTAAGCATCAATGGGAAGTATTAGAAGCAAAATATGAACCCATTTACAGTCTGAGATAACAGAAATTATTTGTTAGTCAGAGTGGCAGGATCAATGAAGAAAGTTTCTGGTCCTCAGAAATAATGGTCTCTAGATTCATATAATGTGGCCTATATAAAATATTATACTCAGCTTTGCAGATCTGCCTACTGTCAAGTCAATCTGCATTTATTAAATACTTACTATGTGTCAGACACTATGCTAATCATAGAGAATACAAATACAAGCAAAAAGAAATGTAGTCCTTTTCCTTAAATAGGAATATGGAAGACAATATACAGAAGGAAATGAAAAGGAGGTGGTAGGGAGAGAAGGTACCAATATAGGAGGAATGGTGGAGATAGAAGTCGAGAGAGTCAGGAACAGAGTTCAGACAGAAATGAAAAGATTACCTTAGCTAATCTGGGAATGTTCTTTAAAACGGAAGTCCTAAAAGCAACTGGACAAGGAGAAGAAAGGCCTATTGGGTTGGAGTGATCTTCCAGGGTGAGAAGGCTGTTGTGACATAATGGAAATAATAAATAAATAAGGCTATTATAGCTTGACAGAGGACCACGAACAGTGACTAGAGAGGAATGAAAGATTATGTACAATTGTTACAATTGCATTATATCATTCATTCCTTATGGTTGGGATTTCTTTTCCTTGTTTTAACTTTTTTTTATATTTAAACATTTATTAATATTCATTTTTAACATGGTTACATAATTCATGCTCCTACTTTCCCCTTCACCCCCTGCACTTCCCCCACCCATGGCCGATGCACATTTCCACTGGTTTTGTCATGTGTCCTTGATCAAGACCTATTTCCAAATTGTTGTTAGTTGCATTGGAGTGGTAGTTTTGAGTCTACATCCCCAATTATGTCCACATCAACCCATGCATTCAAGCATATTTTTCTTATATGTTTCCTCTCCTGCAGTCCTTCCTCTGAATGTAGGTAGCATTCTTTACCATAAATCCCTCAGAACTGTCCTGTGTCACTGCATTGCTGTTGGTACAGAAGTCCATTACATTCGATTTTACCACAGTATATCAGTCTCTGTGTACAATGTTCTTCTGGCTCTGCTCTTTTTGCTCTGCATCTGTTCCTGGAGGTCTCTCCAGTTCGCCTGGAACTCCTCGTTTATTATTCCTTTTAGAACAATAGTATTCCATCACCCGCATATACCACAGTTTGTTCAGCCATTCCCCAATTGAAGGACATACCCTCCTTTTCCAGTTTTTTGCCACCACAAAAAGCACAGCTATAAATATTTTCATGCAAGTCTGTTTATCTATGATCTCTTTGGGGTACAAATCAAACAATGGTATGGCTAGATCAAAGGGCAGGCATTATTTTATAGCCCTTTGAGCATGATTCCAAATTGCCAGACACAATGGCTGGATCAGTTCACAACTCCACCAGCAATGCATTAATATCCCAACTTTGCCACATCCCCTCCAACATTCATTATTCTCCCCTTCTTTCATTTTAGCCAATCTGCTAGGTGTGAGGTGATACCTCAGAGTTGTTTTGAAGTTCATTTTTCTAATTATTACAGATTTGAAACATTTTCTCATGTGTTTATTGATACTTTTGATTTATTTACCTGAAAATTGCCTATTCATGTCTCTTGCCCATTTTTCAATTGGGGAATGGCTTGATTTTTTCTACAATTGCTTTAACTCCTTGTATATTTGAGTAATTAGACCCCTGTCAGAGTTTTTCGTTCTAAAGATTTTTCCCAATTTGTTGTTTCCCTTCTGATTTTGACTACATTGTATTTATTTGTACAAAAGCTTTTTAGCTTAATATAATCAAAACATTTTAATTTACATTTTGTAATTTTCTCTAACTCTTGCTTGGTTTTAAAGTCTTTCCTTTCCCAGAGATCTGACAAGTATAGTATTCTGTGTTCACTTAACTTATTTATAGTTTCCCTCTTTATATTCAAGTCTTTCACCCATTCTGAATTTATCTTGGTGTAGGGTGTGAGATGTTGATCTAGACCTAATGTCTCCCATATTGTTTTCCAAATTTCCCAGCAGTTTTTGTCAAATAGTGGATTCATGTCCCAAAAGTTGGGCTCTTTGGGTTTATCATACACTGTCTTGCTGATGTCATCTACCCCAAGTCTATTCCACTGATCCTCCCTTCTGTCTCTTAGCCAGTACCATACTGTTTTGATGACTGCTGCTTTATAGTATAGTTTAATATCTGGTACTGCTAGGCCCCCTCCCTTCACATTTTTTTTCATTATTTCCCTTGATATTCTTGATCTTTTGTTATTCCAAATGAAATTTGTATAGTTTTTTCTAATTCAGTAAAGAAGTTTTTTGGTACCTTGATAGGTATGGCGCAAAATAGGAAAATTAATTTGGGTAGAATTGTCATTTTCATTATGTTAGCTCATCCTACCCATGAGCAATCATTGGCTTTACAATTGTTTAGATCCAGTTTTATTTGTTTGGAAAGTGTTTTGTAGTTGTTTTCATATAATTGCTGTGTTTCTTTTAGTAGATAGATTCCTAAGTATTTTATATTGTCTAGGGTGATTTTAAATGGTGTTTCTCTTTCTACCTCTTGTTGCTGTAATCTGTTGGAAATGTATAGAAATGCTGATGATTTATGTGCATTTATTTTGTATCCTGCCACTTTGCTAAAGTTGTTGATTATTTCTACAAGCTTCTTAGTTGATTCTCTAGGATTTTTTAAGTAGACCATCATATCATCTGCAAAGAGTGATAGCTTAGTCTCCTCATTGCCTATTTTGATACCTTCAATTTCTTTTTCTTCTCTAATTGCTATTGCTAGTGTTTCTAGTACTATGTTAAATAATAAAGGTGATAGTGGGCATCCTTGTTTTACTCCTGATCTTATTGGGAAGGCTTCTAATTTATCCCCATTGCATATGATGTTTGTTGATGGTTTTAGGTATATACTGTTTATTATTTTTAGGAAAGGTCCTTCTATTCCTATACTTTTCAGTGTTTTCAATAGGAATGGATGCTGTATTTTGTCAAAGGCTTTTTCAGCATCTATTGAGATAATCATGTGATTTTTGTTTGTTAGACTGTTGATATGGTCAATTATGTGGATGGTTTTCCTAATGTTGAACCAACCTTGCATTCCTGGTATAAATCCCACCTGATCATGGTGGATGATCTTCTTAATTACTTGCTGGAGTCTCTTTGCTAGTATTCTATTTAAGATTTTTGCATCTATGTTCATTAGGGAGATTGGTCTGTAATTTTCTTTCTCTGTTTTTGATCTCCCTGGCTTTGGAATCAGTACCATATTTGTGTCATAAAAGGAATTTGGTAGGACTCCTTCTTTGCTTATCATATCAAATAATTTATATAGTATTGGGATTAGTTGCTCTTTGAATGTCTGATAGAATTCACTTGTGAATCCATCAGGCCCTGGCAATTTTTTCTTAGGTAGTTCTTTGATGGCTTGTTCAATTTCTTTTTCTGATATGGGATTATTTAGGTATTCATTTCTTCTGCTGTTAATCTAGGCAGTTTATGTTTTTGTAAATATTCACCCATATCTCCTAAATTGTCATATTTATTGCCATATAATTGGGCAAAATAGTTTTTAATGATTGCCTTAATTTCCCCTTCATTAGAGGTGAGGTCTCCCTTTTCATCTTTGATACTGTCAATTTGGTTTTCTTCTTTCCTTTTTTTATTAGATTGACCAATACTTTGTCTATTTTATCTGTTTTTTCAAAGTACCAGCTTCCAGTCTTATTTATTACTTCAATAGTTCTTTTACTTTTGATTTTATTAATTTCTCCCTTGATTTTTAATATTTCTAATTTAGTTTTCATCTGGGGATTTTTAATTTGCTCGCTTTCTAATTTTTTGAGTTGAATGCCCAATTCATTAATCTCTGCCCTCCTTAATTTGTTAATATATGCACTCAAGGATATAAATTTCCCCCTGAGTACTGCCTTGGCCACATCCCACAGAGTTTGGTAGGATGTCTCATAATTGTCATTTTCTTCAATGAAATTATTGATTGTTTCTATGATTCCTTTTTTGACAAATTGGTTTTGGAGAATCATATTATTTAATTTCCAATTTGTTTTTTATTTTCCTGTCCAGGTGCCCTTACTAATTATTATTTTTGTTGCATTATGATCTGAGAAGGTTACTTTTATTATTTCTGCTCTTTTGCATTTGTTTGCAATGATTCTATGCCCTATAACATGGTCAATCTTTGTGAATGTGCCATGTGCAGCTGAAGATCATGCTTTTGAAAACTCTAGTCTTTCAGGATATAGAATATAAGTCACTAGAGTTCTCAAAAAGTGACTCTCACTCCTAAGCAAATAAATTCTAAAAATTACTTCCTTAGGATATTTTCTTCTCATTAGCTACCAAGTATTGATTTTAACTTAAGGAGTTGTTGGTGTTTTCATTCTTCTCCATTGCCAACATCAGATTATTTCTAGAAATAGTGACAAATCTAGCAAAGGGAAGTTAGAAAATGCAATTAGGCAGTAATCTAAGTCAAATAATCCAATTTCTGCTTCAAGAATCTGAACATACTATGGAAGCCAAAGAATTTCAGCATCTAAAGTATTTAGACAGGAGCCCTTTTCTCAAATTTTCTTCCTGGTACTAATATGTTCAATATCTTGTTCATGAATGAGAACATAAAATACATGTGTTAGGTTTTATTCAATGATTAAGAAGAAAAATAGAAAAAATGTATTTCTATTAAGAAAAATTTTATTTCTAAATTCAAAAATTGAGGTATCCCTTCAATTCACCTGAGATACACCAAAGACAATGCTCTGTTATGAAAAATAAAATCCACCCCCAAAAAACGTAGTATTCTAACATGGCAAGGAAAACTGTCATTTCAATAATGAGGTTTCAAATTATCTCTATCCACTTGTTTCAGTGTAACATTTCCTCTTCAGGCACACTCACAAACACATGCTGTTCACACATACGTTTTTTAAAATGTTTTATTCGAAAAATAATACTCCATAAATGTGCTGTCAAGGCAAATGCAACAATGCATCACTTTTGCCCCCATAAAATTGGTGAAGTAGCAGGAGCAGCTAACAATGATGATGAATAGAAAACAATGTTGCAGAATACTTAGAAGAAAAAGAGGCATTCAAATGTACCTTGCCTGAAAGTGGACAGGTGGGGAGCAATAAATGATAGATGGTCCTTTTGAGCATGGTGTTTGCTAAGCATATGGTGTTTAAGGTATTATTCAGCTATCTAATTCACTTTCAAAAAAAGGAAAGTGAAGTCTTATGAAGACTTCCATTTGTACATTTTTTATATTAAAATAATATATTTTTAATACTCTCCATGCATGTTTTAATTTATTGACACAATTATCCAATATTGCAGTGAGCAAATGATAAAATACAAGAAAAGCTAAAAATAATCTAATATATCTTTGTCCTGTGTAAATTCTGTGTGTTTCTGTAAAACCTTATCACATTTGTTCAGTTTCTTTCTCCACGATGTCAGAGTGAATATTTCCAGGTTTTCTAGGTATAAGACTATGTCTTTAAAATAAACAAATATACAAAATAAAAAAGCAGTTTTAGCCAGTAGAGATTCAACTTCACTGCTTTTAGAATCTGCTCCAAATTCAGAACTGCAGCATATAAGATACATCTTAATACAAATGACTTTACCAAAACCTGTCAAAAATTTGAATGTGTGTTTAACAACTCAAAAAGCATTTAACATATAGTCTGAACATTCAAATAAAGAGGGAGAAGGCAATTACATATTTAATACCTTTATGAATGAGAATATGGAGGTTCCTAGGTACTCTTACATCATAAATCATCATGCAGATTCTTTAGAAGACTACTGTAAACTTGAAGGCCTTTGTAACAAAGTATAAGATCAAGAAAGAGATTTGCTTTTTAAAATAAACTAGAGAACTTTTTTTCTGATATCTACATTAGTTGGAGATGCTCCAATATTGAGGAAATTAGATATCCTTAATGAACTACCATATTGACTATAATTTATACAAAAAAATTCACTTTCTCTTTCAGGTGATTCACACACATTGCACAATTTATACCATTACTCTGTCACTAATAAGGACAATGCTGGGACTGCTTGGAGCATCAAATGATAAGCTATGCTAGAAAACTTTCTCACTTAAAAATTGCACTTCAGCTTGAGACAAATTATCATAGTTTGTCCACTAGTATTATTTCCAGATGACTTTGAAAGGAAAGGAGGGATGGAGGGAGGCATGGAGGGAAGCAGGAAGAAAGAAAGAAGGAAGGAAGGAAGGAAGGAAGGGAAATCTATCTCAGAAGATTATTATTCACCATCATTAAGTTATTCAACAGAATGTGATAGACAAGTATTTCAAAAGAGAAATTACAAAAAAAGTTTGAGCAATGGTAACATTACTAGGTTGTCTTATAACCTTTCACTATGAAACTTTGACCAGAGGATAATATTCATACACACACACATAAACATACATGAGTGCTCACATGCACACACATATTTATGGTATTAACACAATTATCTGATATTTCAGTTACTAAATGATATGATACAGGAAAAACTAATATATATGTATATATTTAATTTCATTAATTTTAAATTTTTATAGATTACATGTTGACAATATATTTTTAAATATTTATTTTTTTCACATTTTTCAATCCATGTTCTCTCCCACCCTCCCATCTCTTTCCCATCCTGAAAAAGGCAGGTATGCTGATATAGCTTGTAAATATATTATCATATGATTCATATGTCCATGTTCATCATGTTCTGAAACAAGACACAAAATTGAAACTTTTTTACTGGCATTTCTTTGGGAAGATGACTTCCAGAGTACTCAGTATCTGTTATAAGAGGACATCCTTCCATGGGAAAATTATTTTCCCTTCGATTGAACTGGTATTGCATCTCATACATAAAGACTGATACCAACCAATGATTCTTTAACATGTATCTGCTAAAAGTTAATTAGGCATGAAACTATGAAAATTGGTTTAACACAGTGAAAGAAAAATGAAAAGTTATTCTCAAGACAGTATCAGTTATCAACGAATTCAAGGGTCCCATACTGAGAACAACACTATTAAACACTATTAGAATTTATATTTTTCCAATAATGTGAATTTAACTCATGCACTTTTTTAATCAGTTTATTAAACACTGACGTCTATGAATAGCACTCAGTGTTATACAAAGCTAGAAAAGATCTAATTTTTATATCAAGACACTTATAATCAGACAAGTACATAAAAACTATAATGAAAACTACCTGAGAATTATAACAACGTTCTATCAGACTACTGGAGAATAAATGATCATATTGCAGCTTAGGGATATAGGAAGGCTTCATGCAGAAGGCAAAGCTAGACCTTGAAATCTGAACATAACTGTTAATTGTAGATGAGTTAAAGGGCATTCTAAAGTTATTAAAGATGTGGAGCTAAAGCATAGATACATGAGAAAGTTATATACATCTGTGTGAAATCAATGAATCCAAGATATTTGGAGCATTGAGTATTTGAAAGTTATTACTAGTGGCAAATGAATAGGGGTCTAAGAGACAGTAGAATAATCAGGGCACAGTATCATGGAGAGTACTGTTTTGTATTCATGTACCCGGACCAGGGAAAGCTATTTTCAGATAACTTCAGTAGAGATGATTTAAACTCACCATCTTCATTCATCCTATTGAAATTAAAGGTTATGAATTTCAAGAATTCCCATACTATGTCCTGCCACAGGAGGTATCACACACTAGTTCCTAATTGTGATGGCTTTATCTCTACTGGAGGTTTTCCAACAAACATAGGAGAGTCTTAATTGAGGATGATATACAGGAGATACTTGTTCAGGTATCAGTTGCATTGGATTTGCTCTGAAATCCCTCTCGATGCTAAATCTATAATACTCATTAGACATTAAGTAGAAGCTTCATTTTGAGCTGGAAATCCAGGAAGGTCTGAATCTAGGAAGAAAGTTAGGACATAAAATAAAAATTTATGAAATATCATCAGAGAGGTGAAAGTCAAAGACAGACTAATCAGATCACATAGTATATGAGATCAATGAATGATCATGTCAGTATACCATAATGATTAGAGTACAAGACTAGAGTTATAAAAGCTGGTCACCTCTAATGACATCTGCTTTTATATTCTTTTATTCTTGTAACAGTTTCTCAGTTGAAATAAAGATGCAAATCAGGGAGAATGGAACATTTAATTTGGTAGCAGCTGTATTTCTTCATATTGTTCACAGATGGGATACAAACAGCAACAGGATAACTAATCTGTAGTTTGGTGAAAGAGTGATATACATCTTTGCTTTTCCTTGTAACAGTGAGAAAGAAGACAGATTTTGAATGTTGTAGGCAACAACACCCACTTCTATTTCAGTAAAAATTTTAGACTTTTGCACAAATATGTATATTTATATATTTTTCCTTTGAGCCCCACTGCTTATGATTTCAATCAGGATTTTGTCTACTTTTTATCTTACACCCAATCTGAAAACGAATGGGAAAGATGAAAAATTGTACTAAATTTTATTTTCTTTTAATTCTCCAAGGGTAATATCAATAATACCTAGGTGGTTGTGCAATAATCTTTTCAGATCCTTGATGTACAGTTGTGTTCATAAGATATATTGAAAGACTGAGTTTTTTGAAAATGGTCTTGTAATTATGTTGTTCTAATTCTAATAGAATATACACACTTAGAGGAACAGGATCTTTAATTTTTAATGGGATACTTAGTACAGTGCCTTTTGTAGAATAGGGTGTGGGATAACAAGGACTGGAAACAGGAATATTGTGATAGCTGTAGAAGCAAAACTTAAAGAGCTATATTAATTTATTATGAATATTAATATTACTGTTATTAGTCTATAGTTACTAGACTTCTAATTTGGTGATGCATTCATTGCCAGCTCCTTCTATGGCACTATTGCTGAGGTCAAACAATGTTTATAGAACAATATAGTGTTGTGTTGGCAAATATTTGATAACGAGATCCTAGACAATTTTAAGTTAATCTGCATTATTAATTCTTGCTTAAATCAGACAATAAACGCAGAAATAAACTAAGCCCTGATTTGAAGTGACTTCTGAAGTTCAAATGTTCATAATGAAAAATTGTACACTATTTAAAGCTAACTATACCTTCTATCCCTCCTAGGCCCTGGAAGAAGACATTCCAAAGGAATGAGAGGATTTAGTTCTTTCATTAATTAAAAATTTAACTTTGAAGAAGTCATGAAAGCTCTTTTTTCAGGTTTGTGAATGCTAACGATGTGTGTGGGATCCATAGTTCCGGGGGGCACTAAGGAATTCTGTGCTGGAGCCTGAACCCCTCTTAGCAATATGGATCCCACATGTGTCCTAAATATTCTAGAACCTTCTTAGCTTCAAGAAGGTATATGAATGAATTTTAAGAAGCATAAAATGCTATCTAAATGAATCACATTACTATTAATAGTAGTGTATTAATACCATTTGTAGTGAGTATAAATAGTCATCAGCTTGATAGTCCACCAAATGAAGAGATGTGCTTTCTGAGGTCCAATCTTTTTGAAACCAGTTTACTTCTGTAGCTTTGTAATAGACTTGTTCGTTTCTTCACTGGAATATTATGAAGATTAAAGAGCCAGAACCCTCTAGGAAAATGTCAAATGCAAATAAAAAGTATTATTTTTACTTCATCAAAATGTCCTGAGGATATATGCAATAATAAAATGAAAGCATTTAAGTTGAAATGAAATATCTTTAAAGATTATAATAAGGTCAATAATTATATTACTATGCTAAATGTTTGCTGAGATTTTTTTCAAGAAGTAGGAGAGGGAGGTTGACAAGATGATGAATTAACATTAGTAGTTCAAATTTCAGTGTATATTCACCAATACAACAAATGATGTGTCTGCTTGGCACAAAGCACTGTGCCTTGTAAATGTGATAATCTACAGCATTTAATTAAATTATTTTCTTATAAATAATGAAAATATTCAGGCCCAGCTCAGAAAAGAGAGAAGATAAAAATCCTGCTGCTTTCTACCTCACAGAACAAAAGGTAAAAATTATATGATTTAGAACTTCACTTGATATCTACTGATATATTATTAGGTCAATAGATGCCAAGGAAAGGCACAGGTACATTTATGATTTTTCCCCATCTTAAATGGGAGAAAATAAGATGCAAAAATGTCATTGAATGAAACAATCAAGCCAAGAAACCCAGGTTCAGCTCCTAACTGAAGCAATAGCCCTTTTCTTTGTATTACCAGCAGCAGTAGATGGAGAGAAAATTGCTAGAAAAGCCTTTTTATCCGTCTGAAGTTGAGAGGGGCATTGAAGGTGTTTCTTATTGTGTGGTATTTTTTTTTCATTTTGACTAGTCACAAAAGTTGCTGAAAGGTACAGCTTTTTGCTCTGCAGAATGCAAATGGACATAAGTGCCCCTTTAAAAATAGTGAAATTAAAGTAAGAGAAATGAAAAGAAATGCATAACACAAAATAACAGGAAAGTCCCCTTCTCTATTTGCAAGTTACACTCAATTAAGGAGTCAATGACTTAATTTGTACTTCTTTTTCTTTTCTTGCATAGAGCTTTTTGACATTGCTTATTCAATCCTACTTCAGGTACTACCTAAATTGCACTACTTACCAGTTTACATAACGCCATCTACTTAGACCTCTTAATGTCATTCCTTTTCAGTATATCTAGTCAACTGGAAAGGCCATCATCAGATTCCAGAAAAGCTCTCTTCCTGAAATGTACTGAGTATATAATAAACAAGATATGCTGTAAAAGTTAGTTTCTGGGTCTCATGTGTTATTTGTTAGCACTGAACTTCATAGGTATACCTACACTGCAGCTAGGTTAGCTGGATTTATGGTACTCATCTGTGAAAATTGTATTATTTTTATTTGAGATAGCAAGGCTCTTTCAGATGCTAAAACTGTAGAGGTCATCTTTTATACTCTAACTCAAGTTAGTTAATGAGACTTATGTATTAATCAAACATTTTAGTAGTTTTGTCATTATAAAGATGAACAGGAGTCAACTTTCAATTATCCATGATAATAGAAATGAACATTTACACAGATAACAGAAAAGAATGTCACATGGAAAAGTCAGAATTCTAGAGAGAGATAAAGGAGCTAAGAATTCAGGGAAATGGAAATGTCATTTTCAGGGAAGATTCAGAGTGATGGTCATGATGAACTCAGATTTTTTCTGTTATTTTTGAAACCTATATGAGTGGTTTTTTTCCAGATTCTTATCTTGCAACATTGGGCAATAATGAAATTGCCAGAATGGTAAATAAACTCTTCTTTCAACTGCCAAATAAGCTCTTCACCCATCTAAAAAAAACACAATAAATAGAATTTGAAAGTTATACTTCTCACACAGAAGGGAAAATTCAAATAGAGAATGTAGTTTGTATAAATGTTACTTGCAGGATGAATAAAAAATAATTACTAATATTAACACTTCATATACAATCAAAATACAATTATGTAAAATTACATTAATAAATTACTCAAAAACAGCTAAGTTCTTTCAAAACCCAGATTATAAAGAGAAAATGCATAGTATGCTTGAAATTAGTTTTGCATTGATATTTTATTCATCTACATAATGGAAGATCCTGTTACTTACAAAGGTCTGTGTTTGTTCCTTCATCTTAAAACTCCATTTTAAAATGATCCACATATTGTTTACATAAGTACATGTAGATAGATAATTAAATTATTTATAGAAAAGATGAATAACTATCTATTTATGTAAACACATAAATAAATGTAGCATGGTTTAGTGGAGAGAACACTGAACTTGGAATAAGGAAAAATTCTGTGTTCTAATTGTGCTTTTAGTACTCATTAAGTATATAACCTTGAATAAGACTTATGTACTCTGTGTCTCAGTTTCTTCATTTCTAAAATTAAGAATAATTACTTATTCTTTCATGTTATATATATTCTTGCTTCCAATATCATTTAAGCTCAATAATAGACTGCACTTATTTCATTTTTTACTTTATATTTACTTTATATTTCCAGGGCCTACCATAGAACTTAGCACTGAAATACTTGTTGAATTCAATTGAATTATATTATTTTGTCTTGGAAGAAGGCTCCAAATATGAATGTCCTCCAAAAAGAGATATGCTATGGAGGGCTGGAGGGAGAAGTCTACAAAGAGGAGAGGGAAAGATTTTGTTTTCCAGAATTTTCTTCCGTATGTGAAGGCTATAGTGAAAATTAAAATGCTGGAATGAAGCAGAGAAGTGGAAGATTAGATTCTAGAGTACTAGAGAAAGGGAAAGGAGTAATAGATGGATGGAATTAATCTTTGTCAGAAAGAATTATAATAGGTGGAAAGATGAATCAAGTTAACTTTTCAGTGCTTAACACAGGATTTGTCTTATAGGAGGAGCTTAATAAATGTTTATCTAATTGAATTGAACACAGTTCAAAGACTACTTTGTTGGAGGCACCTTTTTCAAATGAAAACCTATTTTTAAAAATCTTATTTAGAATATTATTCAATCCATGAGATAGAATGGTGGAGGAGGACAAAAGGAAAAGAGGTCAAGATGGGGAGGAAGAGAGATAGACATAGAGACAGAGACAGAGACATGACAAATGGGAAGAGATAGAAGAGAGATAGAAAGATGGAGATTCAGAAACAAAGAGAAGAGAGAAAAAAGAGAGACAGGAGAAAGAGAGAATAAAGAAACAAATAGGCAGAAAGACATTGCACACACACACACACGCCCACACTCATATATATATATATATATATTTTTTTTTTAGAGGACACTTTAATTTTTGCAAAGTACTTAAAATTCATTTTCTTTTTTTCTGACAACAGACTTATTAAAGGGAAAAATGGAAATGCACAGAATTTTTGAATTGGCAGTGATCTCAGCACCCATCCAGTTCAATTCATATTTAAAAATGAATCCATGCACCAAAACACTTGATAAGAGGTCATTCAGTACACTCATAATTCCCACAAATAACCATTATAGGTTATAATTTTTCCATTGTGATAACAAACTTGGTTTGGAGTACAGCATATTTGTCATATTGTTATTCCATCATGTTTGAATTTATGATACCTTTTGAAGTTTAAAAAATACTTTATTTTTCAACATATAAATTTTATTCTTCAGACACCAGTGGTATCTAATCTGAGGTAAGATATTCCCTGGCAATCTCAATAGTCTGTATCCGAAGTTCTAAATGTAAATGCCTCAAATATTTTTAAATGTTTTAATACATATTGCTATGTAATTAATTTTCTTTGAAATCTTGTAAATTATATTTTATACATTGAAAAACACTATTATGAAAAGTTCATATTCTTCTCCAGTCTGCCAAAAGCTCCATGAATTATGAAGGGAAGTTAAGAATACTTATTTACTTAATTAGTTCATTTAATTTTTTGCATATCAATATAATTTTAATACTAATTTTCTGACATTTTATGATCCATATTCTCACCTTCACACCTTTTCCCTCTTCCCAAGACAGCAGGTATCACTACATAGGTTGTACATGGGACATCATATAATACATATTTCCACTTTCATAATGTTGTGAAAGAAGACACATCACTTACACTGTCGAAAAATTCCTGAGGGAAATAAAGTAAAAAATAGTACACTTCAATCTATATTCAAACTCCATCAGTTCCTTCTGTGATGGTGGATAATCTTTTTTGCTATGAGTCCCTTGGAGTTATCCTGGATTCTTGCATAGCTGATAGTAGTTTACTCACAGTTGATCATCCCACTTTATTGCTGCTTCTTTGTACAGTGTTCTCTTTGTTCTGGTCATTTCACTTTGCAATACTTCATAGCAATCTTTCCAGGTTTCCTTTCGTTGGTGGTGGTTGGGGGGGATGTGTTGTTGTAATTTTTTTTTGTCATTTCTGATGACACAATAGTATTCCATTAAAATTATATGCCATAATACATTCATCCATTCCCTAACTGATAGGCATAACTTCAGTTTTCAGTTCTTTTGCTACCACAAAAATAACTGATAAAATTTATTTTTTTTGTTATCTATCTCTAATCTCTTTGGATAGAGACCTAGTAGTGGTATTGTTAGATGAAAGGGAATGCACAGTCACTTCGTTAAATAGACTGTTTATTTTTTATCTCTCTCTCTGACTCTGTATGTCCATGATCACATTCCTTTTGGAGTACTACCATCTAGCAGTTGACTCATATTAAACTTATAATTCAGGGCAGCTGAATGGTTCAGTAGATAGAAAGACAGATTCAGAGATGGGAGGTTGCGGATTCAAATATGATCTCAAAAACTTCCTACCTGTGTGATCAGAGCAAGTTATGTGACTACAGTTGTCTAGCTTTTATCAATATTCTGCTTTGGAACCAATATTTAATACTGATTCCAAGGCAGAAGGTAAGGGTTGGTTTGGTTTGGTTTTTAAAACTACAATTCATTAAAATCCCCATATCTCTTTTAGGAAAAAAAAAGCAAAAATATTGTCGATTCTTGTTCTTCAACCTGTAATTGTGTGGTTGACTTTTTGTACCCATGTATGACTTCATATTTAGCTCAATTTAATTTTCCTGTATTAGATTTAAGTCCAATAGTTTTGCTTGTAAGATCAATTTGGATCTGACTTATCCATTGTGTCAGATATACTTTCTACTTTGTTAATTTTTAATTAATCTTTAAATTTCATAAGTATACCATCATAAAACCATAGCTTTATCTACCTTATAGAAAGAAATATAAACATATCTGGGTGAAATGCAGATCTCTGGAACACCTAGAGTGTTATTATCCCCATTTTACTAATAAGAAAACTGAGAATGAGATCAATTTACAAATGAGCAAGCATTGAGGTCACATAGCATTTGTTGCTTTAGTCCAATAAAAAGTTTTATGATTGACAGCCTCAAGCTACTGTTCTAGTACAAGGAACAATGTCTGGGTTTCCTGGGAATGGCAATTCCCTCTATCTGGATTGATCTTTCCAGACCAGCCAAGTCTCTTTTTTCTCTAGGCTTCACTCTAGACTTCCTCTGTCTGGAACCTGAGACTGATAACTCACTCTTTCCTCCAATTTCAGTTTCTTTTCCTCTGTAGTCTTTCCCCTTTAGAAAAAGTTTATTGATCACATGGTTAGATGGGGATATGATTGGGGATGTAGACTCTACGTGATCACCCTAGTGCAAATATTAATAATATGGAAATAGGTCTTGATCAATGACACATGTAAAACCCAGTGGAATTGCTCATTGGCTACAGGAGGGGACAAGGAGAAGAGGGAAAGAACATGAATCATGTAACCATGGAAAACTATTCTAAACTAATTAATTACATAAAAATTTTCAAATAAAAAAAAAGAGTTTAAAGTATTCCAATACAAATACTCTCTACTTATATTTGTATTCCCAGATTTTAGCACTATGTCTGAAAAAGAGTAAGAACTTAATAAATGCTCATTAATTGACTAATTGACTGCCCCAATATTGATTCTTATTCAGACACTTATCTGTCTGTTTGTAATATCAAGCAAGCTCTTTGTGACGTCTTATCTATGTTTTATCTGTTCTTTTATTCTGATTACCTCTCTAATCTTAAAAAAGTATATATTTTATTATGTATAAATTAAAAGCATGGAGACTGTAGTGTAAGACTAAATGTGGCATTACCTTCATACTGTGTAAATAGCTGGAAAGCTCTCTTAAAAAGTCACCTAACAGGGGCAGCTGGGTAGCTCAGTGGAGTGAGAGTCAGGCCTAGAGACAGGAGGTCCTAGGTTCAAACCCGGCCTTAGCCACTTCCCAGCTGTGTGACCCTGTGCAAGTCACTTGACCCCCATTGCCCACCCTTACCAATCTTCCACCTATGAGACAATACACCGAAGTACAAGGGTTTAAAAAAAAAGTCACCTAACAATAAGATCATTCCAATTAATTGATTTTGTTCCCACTGTTTCTTTGACTTCTCTTACCATCTTTGTGTTACTCGCATATGAGAATGGTCCTGAGAAGGTGGCAAATATAGCCATAAGAGATACCTCAAGAAGAAAAGAGAATCATTCCTACTTATTCTATGTTTATTTCTATAGTTTGAATTTTTTCCAAAAGTAAAGTTTATCTTTTCATTTTAACTATGTTTGAGTTAAAATTGGAATTAAAAATATAAACAATTGGTTGATATTTCACTAAGAAACAGAAAAAATTGGGTGTGAATAAAATAATTCCTGAATCGTTCATCTGCTAAAGCCAAGCCCAAATGCCATTTCTCTGCAATGCCAATGTCCTTGTTCTTTCTCTATTTTATCTTTCTGAAGGATTCTGCCGGAAATAAAATTAAAACACTCCCTTGGGCTTAATGAATGAACAGAACTTAAATGGAATCAATATGGACCATTATACATTCACATCTACAGTCACTTTTCTGTGTGTATTGTCATAATAAGTTGAGCTTTGTCCCACTCTCTTTTCTAGCTTCTTCCTTTTGCCATTTCTTTTATTTAGCAAACTATTACACAGCAAAGACTGAGGTATTCTGCAGATAACAGGAATTATTGCCATAGTGGATAGGCAACCTAGCTCTTATAGGCAATGAGCCTATTCTCCTATAATTCTAACATAAATAACATACCACCTAAGTGTGAGAAGCAGTAGAAAATCTGATAATGACTCAAGGTCCTAGAGAAAAGTAGGGTGAAATATTCAAGTGCTGAACTTATTGAAAAGGTAAATTCAGGAGTTATCAAATCTATGGACTTTCTTGTTAAAAGAAATTGCTTCTTTTCCTTACCCGTTCACCTCATCTCAACAGGACATACAATAGTCTGATATATCTATGTGTCTTTTTCCTTTTTTTGTCACTGGACATGTCAGAATGACTTGTAATACCAAGGCCACTAAAGTGCTAAATCACTAGAAATTATGAAACATAAACGTTCCTTTTTTGGGGAAATTCTATACTAAATGTTACCTATGGTGTGAGTAATACACATCAGTTGCTATATGTTTTAAGCTAGGCAAAATTTATGGAATAATAAAGACTATATGTCCATTCAAGGGAATAATTGCTTCATGGGGAGCCTCTGCATCTCAAATTGGTTGATTCCTGGACTCTAAATTGGCCCTTCTTCCTATTGCTTAATGCCAGCAAACAGTTGTGCTGTAAGAAAGGCTGCCTGCCAGAAAAGGGCATTTTCAAAGTCACCCAGCATGAACATTTCCTTGTCAGGACCCATTACGAGAAAAAAGTAAGTGGTATTTCAATGAAATGGTCCATTTTTTTTTATTTGTAAGGAGGAAGGGAGAAAGTGAATGCTACTGATGCAGGTACAGTCTCAAAGAACTTAAGGGCACCTGTCCATCACAAGGAAGCATAATGGAAAAGTCATTAAGTTGGATCAATTTGCACATTTTAAGTATTGCTTTAAAGGTGAATTGCAGCTATTTCATGGACATCACTGGACATTAGACATAATATTATAGAGAGGATGATGGTTAATACCATAAGAATCAGATGTAGAGTTTCTAGTAGAAAAGTTAAATAGATGTCACAACCAATAACTCATCTGTACCATACTTAGACCTATAGACTTACCTGAGACACCTAGAAGTTAATTATGATCCCTTATTTTCTGTGACAGTGGTAAATTGAATTCCGATATTTTTAATCCATGGCTTCCCTATGTCCACCAATTTTGTGCTGTCTTTTCTTTCTCTTTGATACATAAAGATATCTTTGTGGCCAAAATCAGTATCTCTTCAATTATCAAGCATCATTCACCCATTGTGATAATAAAATATTTCCAGGGATGGGTGGAGGGGGGACAAAAGCAAAACAGCAAGTTAAAATCCTGTGATCAATTATAAGTTGCCAGCATTAAAAAGCAAATATCAAATGAGAGTCAGGTTTTTCAATTCAAAGTAATAAGCATAGAATGAATGATTTCATTCTCAAGTACAATAAATTTTTGTATATACCCTTAACATATGAATAATATATGTATATATTAATGTGCATATGCGTGTTTGTATGGGTGCAGAGAGACAAAGACAGACAGACAGATACAGATTAAATTACAATATCATTTTGGATTTAAGTAACTGGCTTAACTGAAGTGAATTAAAATCCATTCCTCAATGAAGTACAGAACCAAATATATTCTGCAACTGGAATATGGATCTTGAGATGTAAAGATACTCTGCAATATACTTCCATTATTCAAATTTTCTCAGTCAGAAGGCTTTTTTATGGACTAAATTATTTTATCACCATCATAAAATAACCATGGTACCCAAGTATACCCATTGCAATTTTTGCAAACATTTTTAGATTATAGAATAATATACATAATTCATATACATAATGCATAGAGCTAGTATGTTTCACAAATAGGATTTGAACACAAGTCTTACTAATTTTAAATCCATCTCCTATCTCTCTATCACTCTTATACTACTCTGGTGCAAGTATACTTGTGCTGTTCTGCAGAAGGAAAAAATGTTTCTACAAAACAAATGTCTTCTTTTTTTCCTGGCTTCATTTATAGATATGCTTATTTTCTATAAATCATATTTGGTACTTTTCATATACAGCTATCTACTTCACCTACATTGAAAAGTAGCATTTTTATTTTGTCACTTCTTGATTAACTAAAGATAATTATTTTCCAGAATCATCCCAACATGGTTCAGAAATGTTTTATCTTTTCCAAACATTTTTCAAAGATCAAAGAAGAATTAAAAAAATGTACTTATATATGCAATTTCTACCAATTAAGAAGAAAAAAAGTCAAGGAAAAGCCAAGTTTTGAGATAACTTACTGTCACTAGAAAACTCAGTTTGAGGGCTGATAGCATGCAGAGAGGGGATCCAATGGGAATGAAATGAATATGAGCTATTTCTTCCCTACTTTAAAAAAAGTTAGCAGCATGGGGGAGTTACCTTTGTTTCACAGTCTGATGAAAAAGCAATTTAAGATCTTCCTATGTTGTTGTTGTCATTTTTCAGGAACTTCTTTGTTAGTCCAGCTGGGTGAGGAGACTACACAGGTGATTTTTAAGTAGCATTCCTGTCAACCCACTTGGGTTAACTAGATCTTCAAGAACAACAAAATAACCAATAACAACCTAACTGTAAATATTCAGAGAATTTCTAAATAGGGACTGAAGTTAAGCATTTTTTTTCTCTAGGCAAGTTTATATTCACAGACACATACACACACATACAAGTTTATATACTATGCTCTAGATGCAGCTCTTGAATCAAGGAGGATTATGTTTGAAATTAGCCTTTTACTGCTTTCCCACTTTGTAAGCAACATTTTAATCACATTTCCCGTTTTATTTAAATGTATTTTATTTTGGCAAACAAAAATATTTTCCCTGTGTCTCATTCATCCTTCTCTGTAAAAATGGAAAATTAAATTATTGTTAAAATATTCATAGTCAAGCAAAACAAATCCTAACATTTGCTTTGTCAAAAATGTATATCTTGGATTATTATGGAGTTCCGGGTTAAGATGGCGGCAGAGTAAGAAGCAGCTCTTAACCTCTCCTGACCGAAACACACAAAACTCCTCAAGGGGACATGAAAACAAGTCCAGACGAACGGAGGAACCCCACAACAGGGCACAGCGTGGAAGGTACGTGGAATCGAGACATTTCCAGGCTATAAAGGGCTCTCACTAAATCGTGGGCTGAGCAACCGCCCCACTCCCACCCCCTCCACACTCATCTATAGCTCGGAACCCAGCTAAAAAGAAATAGAGCAAGTTTGGGGCACCCATCGAGTCATTGGCAGCTCCGGGACCTGTTCCTGAGAGCAGCAAGACTTAGGACCCCATTAAGTCAAAAAACGCAGGCGAAATCTGAGCGCGGGAGCAGGACGCTGGGCGCAGAGTGCAGGCTGAGCAGAGGCGTGGGTGGAGGCAGACACAGCCAGGAACTAAAGCATAAGTGGGGAACCAGTATAGACGGGTATATGACTGTGGAAGCAGCGCCCTGAGACTTGTAAAGAAACCTCCAGCAGAGGATCAAGCAAGAGGGCCCACCAGGGGGCTTGACCTTGGAAAAAACCAGAACTCAGACCTCAGGAGCCAATAGATCGCGAACAGACACTGAGCGCGAGGATAAATCTGAGAAGCTGCTGGGCTAATGATGGCTACTCAGCCTCAGGAAGTTCAGAAGAGAAAGAATAATAACAAGAAAAAGAAGTCTTTAACACTTGACAGCTTTTACACAGAGAAAATCCAGACAACTGAGCAAACAGAGGAGGAGAACAAACAAGAATCCGGACCCTCCTCAAATAAGGAAAACTACTCACAAGCTATGGAAGAGTTCAAAACTGAGATTTTGAGGAAAATGGAAGAGATCTGGCAAGAAAATAACAGTTTAAAAGGTAGAATCTTGCAATTGGAAAGTGAGGCTCGGAAATCAAATGAACTGATAAGCAAATTGAACACCAGAAATGACCAGATTGAAAAGGAAAACCAAAAGATTATAGCCGAAAACCAGTCCCTAAAGGCTAGAATCGAGCAATTAGAAGCTAATGATCTCTCAAGACAACAAGAACAAATAGAACAAAGTCAAAAGACTGAAAAAATAGAAGGAAATATGAAATATCTGAATGAGAGAGTGACAGACCAAGAAAACTGGTCTAGAAGAGACAACGTGAGAATAATTGGTCTTCCAGAAAAACCAGAAATTAATAGAAACCTGGACTCCTTACTAAAAGAAATTATTCAGCAAAATTGCCCTGAAGTTCTACAACAAGAGGGCAATATAGACATAGAAAGGATTCATAGAACACCCACTACATTCGACCCAGAGAAGATATCGGTTAGAAATATTATTGCCAAATTCAAAAGCTTTCAAGCAAAAGAAAAAATCTGACAAGAAGCCAGAAAGAGACAATTCAAATATCAAGGAGCACCAATCAGGATCA
>NC_058132.1:584976255-584995913 GCF_016433145.1 Gracilinanus agilis
CTAGGTTGTCTCCCTATGCACAAAATACCATTTCTTTCAATTCTGAGAGGCCTAGCATTATAATCATGCCTCTATATTTGGAGAATGCTATGTCCAAAATGATGTTTAACATTAAAGTAAAATGGTTAAACAGCTGATACAATTAACTGAAGAAATGTCATTATTTACAATGGGGAGGAAAACAGAAATAATAAAAATTCCATTTCCCCTAAGATGACTTCTTTAATGCATTCATATTGATGGGAACCATGCATTATCTTATCTCAGGAATAATGATGTTTATGGCAGAATGGTAGTCATAATAGCAGCTTCAATATCAGAAAACCTCCATTCAAATCTAATCTCTGATAAATGTTAACACGAATCCCCTAATGCAGTGATGGGTAAACTTTTTAAAGAAGGGGCCAAAGAAAAGAAAATGCTCATCTGTCAGTCTGTTTCTAAGGCAACTCTTTTGACGTTTCATTGTATTGTATCCTACTCATTGTATTCGTCAGATTAGGAATAATATTGTGAGGCTGGATAGAACATTTCAGGGGGCTGCATCTAGCCTGGGGACTGTAGTTTGCCCATCACTGCCCTAATCACTTTTATCTTTGGTTTCCTCATCCATAAAAAGGTGTTTGAAGAAAGGGGTCTTCAGGTCCCTTTCAGCTTGAAATCTATTATCCTTTGACTTTAGAAACTGAAGGTCAGTATCATTTCATATGATCTGGGATTAGAATAGACCAATGATCACTTCCTCCTTGTTAATATTCTCTTCTAAGTTTTTGGGACATTAATCTCTCTTGGTTCTCCTCCTCCACCCCACTCCCCACCACCTCTAATTTCTTCTTAATCTTCTTTGTTGTATTTTCATTCAAAACAAACCCTCATTCATAGATATCCCTCAGATTTTTGACTTGGGTGCTCTTCTTTCTCTATACTACTTCTCTTGGTGATCTCATTATCTTTCATGATTTTAATTAGTATTTCTCTGATTGCGATTCTCAAATCTAATTTTCCTTCTCCAGTCTCTTTGTTGATCTCCAGTGTCATATCTTCAATTACTTTTCAATCAACTCAAACTTGAAATTCAGTAAATAAGTTTAATGTGTCCAAGAGAAATCTTATTATATTTCCTCTTAAAATGCCCCACCTCCTGTCTTCTCTATTGCTCATCCTTTATTTTAAAGAGAAGCACTGACATCCCAGGGTGATATTTAGCCTTGCTCCTGACTTATATACGTAAGGCAGAATTGCACAAAAGAATTAGCCTAAGTCTCTCATCCAGAGTCATCAAAGTCGAGTGGTCAGACAAAAGTCAGAAGGACTGGGGATGGACCAGGATGCAGTGGATGACATTGTGTCATCAATATTTGACCAAGCTCTAAGCAATCTACAATGTCTGTTTTAGCTGCCTTCATGGACTTTATAACAAGTTCTCATTTGCCCATTTTGCCCAGAGAAGTCTTCACATGCTTGGGGTAGACTTCTGACTGCCTAATGAATAGGTTTAAAATGTCATTTACCCTCTATAGGGTTTAGTTTGTCTGTTGAGATGGTTCTACTTAGATATGACTCCTGCACATGTTGCAGTTTCATGGAGATGAGAGTTGGGTGAAAGGTGGACACCAAAAATATATGAGCAGCTCTGAAAAGATGTAAGCCTTCATACAGAAGTTAGTACTCATCCTGTATCAACCCATATGTGCCTTCCCTAGTACTATGGAGGGGAATACCTCTCTCCCAGTATCCCATGCTCACAAGCTAATGATCTTAATTATCTAACAATCGTTGTTATCCTAGCCTTTCCATTATCTTGTAATCTTCATTATCTCTCAATCCTCATATCTAAGCTCATTGCAAGGCCTGTTGATTTCTATTTTGTAACCTCTTTTGGATATGTTCCTTCTATCCCCTGACATTTCCACCACTCTACTGAAGATCACCATCATTTTGTGCCTTGATTATTGATAGTCTGCAAGTGGAAATATAATACTCAAATCTCTCCCAACTCCAAGGCTTCCTTCAGTCAGTCAATAAAGCATAGGTTCTATTCACATCACAACCTACCAGCTCAAAAATAGAAAAACCAGTGACTTCCTATTGCCCCCAGGAACACACATAAAAATGCTGTTTGGAATGCAAAGATTTTCATAACCTAGCCTCCTTCTATCTTTCCTGTATTCTTATACAATACTTTCCAATATATATTATTTGATTCAGTGATGTTGATCTCCTAGCTGTTCCATGAATAGGAAACCATCTATCACCTTTCTCAGTCTTGCCCCCATACCTGCAATTTTCTCACTCATCAACTCTGATTATTAACCTATTTAACTTCCTTTAAAACTGAACTCTCCTTGTGCAGGATGTGTTACCCAAACCTTATTTATAATGTTTTCCATATGTTAATTATTTCTTATTTATGTTGTAGATAAGTTCCTTCATGGGAGAGATTATATTTTGAATCTTTTTTTATATCTCTAGCATGTACTAAGTGCTTAATATATATTGATTGATACAATGATTGAATCCAGGCCCTTCATCTTATAGAGTTGGAAAATGAGACTCAGAGACATGAAGTAATTTGCTCAAGGTCAAACAGCTTGTAAATGTCTGACACATAATTCCAATTCATTGTTTTCTGAATCCAGTGCTATATCCAATGTACTGCTTCGTATCAATAGGTTACTACATATTTTTCATGGAAAGTGATATTATTTGACAATCAATTATAGAGGCAAAAAATATGAAGAACTGAGGCAAGATTTTGGATAATTCAGAATAACTCATAGTTACACCAGAGAAGAAACAGTATTGAGATTTCTAATGACTTAGAATAGTTCCTCCTTTAAGTATTAAGTTCACCATTTTATCATTTAGTTTCCAATCTCTGGCTCATGTGGCAATGGCTGAAAGAAAATGTATAGATGTTATTTATGAGACTTAGCATTTTAAGTCCATGAGAAAAGACTCCAAATACCTTTCTAGCCTTTGGGTTATCTCATAATTTTTTTCCTCTTTCAAAAAATTGGTACTTATGGTTGACTTATTTGAGTCACCTGTGTAGAAGATATTTCCTTTGCAATTGAATGAAAAATTAGGTCATCTGCTCAGTTTCTTATAGTTATAATTATGTCAAGAGTAGTCTTTGAAACCTAATTTGTTAATATTTATAAAGCATTTGGAAGATGAACAGTGCTATGCTAGCGATAAATCATTAAAGTAGAGCCTTCTAAAAATCAAAATGATCTTTAGCAGAGAAAATGAAGACTAGATGTATTATATGTGAGCAAACTCCCAAATTAACAGTTGCTTTCCAAAATAAAATGCCACTTAAAGGGTGACAATTTTGATTTATTTTTTCTATAAAGAATGATTTAAATCTGTAAAATGTTTATAGCTCAGAGGAAATTAACATTGCTTAGTTCAGTAAAGAATGATCATAGAATCAGATCTTATAGTACATAAACACATTCTCAATCTGGTTGATTCAAACTGTAATGTTTTGTATTCCTAAGATTTTAAGTATTTTTCAAACCTGATAACTTAAAAACACATTTATCAATTTTATTTTGTATGTGTTTGTACATTATGAGTAGTCAATTAATGCTTATTGAAGATTCCTTGGATACCTGTGTTATCATTATTCTGCTCTGATTAGCAAGAGTTTGTTTGTTTTGCTATCATTTATCATAAAATTAAGGAATGTTTAAAACCATAAGTCAGAATTCTAATAAATCCTCCCCTTTAGAAGGCAATTTTGAGCCATGAGAGCTAAGAGGATGAAGGGACATAATAATTGGACCAAATCAGGTGTCCATTTTTCACTGATCATGTGCTTTCTCAGCACTACCAATGATCTTGGAAGAAGCTGAGGTTTGGGGGTTGGGGAGGTGAGAGACTGCAAGTTCAAAACAGAAAAAACAAAGACTTTTGGAGATTCAAGACAAAGTCATAGGAAAGCTACAAAAAAGGCTAATTCATATTTAGGGTAGGTGAAAACCTACCCTGCTTTCTTCAATGCCACATAGGAGTCAAGGTGGACAAAGCACAGATTCTTGGTTAAGGCAACAATTGAGAGACAACTTTATCACAAAAGAAAGAGCCAGTCTCTAAAATATGAACAAATAATGTTCTTCAAGAGAAACAAAACAGTACATAAGAAAGTACTTAAGCAAATTATATATATATATATATATATATATATATATATATATACACATATAATATATATTATATATATAACTCTTAGAGCTGGAAAAAGAGCATAGCGGTCAAATTATCTTTTTTTATAGATAAGCAAACTGAGGCCCAGAAATTCTAAGTTCTTTTTCCAATGTTATATAGGTAGTATGTAGAGGATTAGGGAATTTGAACTTAAATTCTCAGATAGCCAATTTTTTCACCTTTTACCTATACTACATTGCTAATAGCCAGAGTTTTAAGAAGACGAAGCAAGAAATGACAAGGTATTTTTTCTTTGCATTCCATAACCCAAAGTGAGAAATCAGTTAACTAATATTTATTAAATTCCTGCTATTTGATAGGCTCTGTTCTAAAAATGGAAACATTTAATAAGTTCTTTTCTATTCATTGTGGAAGCATTGTTTTTATGTTGTTACTCTTACGAACACCTATCTGTTAGTTTCTTTATAATGCTTAATATTAAAAATCCATAGGATTACTTAAAATACTTTTGTTTTTCACTGAACCAGAAAGAAACTTCTATGATACTTTTTTATATATGTAATACATGGATGGCATGTATAGCTCAGGGGGAAGCAAGAATAATCATGTCAACTCTCCTTCCTTCTATCAGTTCCTGAGGAAAACTGATTCCTGACAAGAGGGAAAATCAGTTTCAGGTACCAGAAATTGGCCTTTTACTCACCTCAAAGAGACAGGGTACTAGGCTAAAATTATATTTATCTTCTTCCTTAAATTTTAAATATTTAGAGGATATAAATTTTAGGTTCAAACTAAACCAGTCATTTTTTTCTATAAAGGAAAAGGAGATTCTCAAGCTTTGCATCCAAGGTTTGGCTTCCTTCCCATCAAATGTTTATTCCACAGTGAATATATACATAGTAAATAGCAAAAAAAAAATCCAGTTATTAAAGTCAATAGAAAAATAGAAATCAGAGAAAGTACACATAAAATATATATACCAAAAAATACAGAATGAAAGAGTTCTTCCATTGGGAGAGAGGTAATTAAGCTCAAATAAAATACAGTTCCAGACTTCACCTAGAAGAAATTCTCTAAAATCTCTAATGTAACAAGCTTCAAATAAATAAGATCAACATTGTACATGTCCAATTCCTCTTTTTCAGGTCGCTAACCACTTCCACTCTTACCAGATCTGCCCTGTCCCTCATTCAAGTATCAGGGATTAAAATCCATCAGCATAAAGAGAGTCTTCTAGAAATGGGCATTAGGATTTAGGGTACACATGCAAAAATTCAGAGAGCAGAGGTGAGAAAGCAGAAAGCGTTTCAGATTTTCAAGACATGGAGTTTTCTTATTGAAGAAAAGAATGACTTATGGTGTCATGTTGTGTCAAAACTAGTAAGAGAGACATTAAGGTATGTAAACATTTATGCCATACCTTCCTACCCATGTGCCTGTGCTTTTACTATTTCTTAATACCTAGAATATCTCTCAGTTCTTTATAAATGGAATACTTAAATACTATTTAAAGTCTATTTCAAATGTGAACCCCTTTGTGAAGTTTTCCTAATCTAGAGTTCCTTCAGTAGAACTTCATTTATCACAAATTGTAAACCTTTTCCCATAGTGGTTGCTCATCTTAGATTATTCACAGATTATCAGTGTCTTTCCTTTATGTGACTCTTATCAATTATGGTCTAAAAAGAGTAGAATGCTTTGGACCTTGAGACTATCATATTCATAGTCTTGGACACTATACATTTTTAATACATAATGTGTTTTGACTACCTTATCATATTATTAACTCTTACTGAACTTTCAGTCTATTAGAATCATTAAATATTTTTAAAGGAAAATTTTCTAACAATTTTGCTTCAAATTATATCTGTGAAATCAGTTTTTCAGGCTAAGATTATATATTTATCCCTATTAAACTCAATGTTATTAGTTTCAACCCAGAGTTTGATTTCATCAAGACCTTTTCTTTTGCATTTTTCCTTATGGTCATTGCATAATTCTTCATGTTTTCTATACATTTTGGAAATGAAAATCTTTTTAATTTTTGGTTCTTTAAAAGTCTCTTAATTTTTTCTTCAAATCTTTCTCTTCTTTAATATCAGAACATCCATTCCTTGCTTCTTTCTTCAGCTCTTCATATTCTTTCTCTTTGTCCAAATTTTTCTAACTCCTCCAAATACCTTTTCTGTACATCCAATCTAGCATTTTTACAATCCCCAAATTCTTCAAAATAACCATCCAAAATTCAACTCTTTTTCTAAGGAGAATGTCATTTGTTCTAATAAGATTACATGTCAAGGTGAGTTTATGGATGTACAGCATAATATTCACTCTTGCTTTTGTGGACTCATTCACTTACACAAAACAGTAATTATACTGACAAGTCTGGGGATCACACAATAGGGGCCACTTCCACAGGAGTACAACTAAATCCCTCTCTCTATCTCTGCCTCTTCTTCTGTCTCTCTCTGTCTTTTTGTCTCTGTCTCTGTTTCTCTCAGCTTCCTAGAGGTTTAACTCTTGTGGGAGAATTACAGTTCTACAACTTGGAACTATAACTCCTTTGATCTCTGTGCTATGCCTCTTATTTTCACAGTATTAGTCACTGTTACACCATTAACTTGTAAAAAGACTAAACATTTATCCAGCAATAAGGCAAACACATGCATAATCATAAAATTGTAGCTACTCAATGTGAAGCAATTGCAGATAAGCCCAGGCAACTTTCCCTTAGAATTCTATGTGTGATCAGTCTTCAACCAGGCCAACCTTAATACTGCAAAGGAGAGCTCATTGCAAAAAAAAAAAAGCTAATCCTGTATTTCCTTCACTTTCCTTCACTAGAGAGGGCAATATCAAGAAACCATATACTTCTGATAGGGGTTTCTTCTATCAAGCTGCAGATGGAATTGGAGAGATATAAAGGACATCAGGACAGCAAAACTTAAAGGGTATCTTTTCTTTCAATTATAAAACTACCCAAAGAAGCTAAAGTCTTATTGTAAGCTTGCTTTCCAGTTGATTTCTTCACAACTAGCTTATTTCACTCACTGAACTCCTCAAATTAGAGCCTCCTCTTGGTCACTAATTAATATTTATCTTATGAGATCAAATTCAGGAAATCTATCTTTCTGTCCTGTATCAATCTTTAATCTTCCCATATCCTTGATCATTTAATTTGTTTACATATTTTTCAAGTATAAACTTAAAAAAATAAGTTACATGAAAACGAGCTTATGAAGAACAATGCTCAGTAGTCAATATCATTTCATACTGTTCAGCCTTCAAACAAACCATGATCCTCCCAGAATATTCACCCCACAGCCAGGTGTTTACAATATTCTATCATTGTTCCTTCACATTACAATTATAGGCTATTTTTTCATAAGCTAACTTTGTGTTTTTCCTTAGGCAATTTTTTTCTTTTTTTTCCAATAACCAAACTGTTTAATTATGAAAGGATTGGTACCTTAATGTTGAAAGCAAATTCATATCACATTGATAATTTAATGTAGATGAGTAGTAGCATATATATATATGTGTATATGTATATATATATATGTAGAAAAGAGCATCATAGGTGCAAGGCTTAATTTTGTGAACTTTTTAAAATAATAGTGATTCCTACATAAATAAGTTTTAACAGAATGAAACTGTATTAAGTTGTAATATAATATTTATTGTTAATAAATGATAATGCAATTATAATTTAATACAAAATTTTAAATTCATAATACAATCATATAATTCATAATAATAAAATCATATTAATTGTCATATAATTATCATTATTAGTTAAAATGAAAAACTTTTTACAAAATAAAAATTTGAATACAACATTTAAGAATGTAAAGTAAGAACTTCATCTTATAGAGTATGAAACTGAATGTACAAACTTTATATTTGTGCCTAATGTTAAGAAATCACATTTGCAAAATGGTGAGAAAGCTTTGATAAATCCACTACTCCATTCTCTCACTGGTCTTTATTTTGTGTGGAGTTCTTGTTTGGAATATACCTGTACTTAGAATATTTAAGAGACAGGCAAGTTTCATCAACACATAATCTACCTTAAGATGGATCAAAACATGTTAAAATTTTACAGTCACCACATTTTCTCTCTTCTATTTCAGTCAAGACAATATAATAAAATGTAAACATTTGATTGAGAGTTACAAACTGAGATACCTTTTTTAAGGCAAAATGCTCTATTATCTTGAAATTATTTTTCAACTTACATTATAAGGCAGGGACCAAAGGGGGGATATCCTTTCTGGAAAGGTATTCATGATTATTATGACGGGACATTTTTGTATGTATTATTGAAAATTTTGGAGCCTTAGTCTATTCCTGTGGCCTTAAGTAAGAAGTCAAGTACTTTGGATTGAGATAATTGCTGTTGAAATAAACTCCTGTCTGACTTTTATATATTACTTTTCTTTTAAATCTAGTAAGATCTCATTAATTTACTGTCTTTGATACAGGCTGTAACACCAAATCCTTTTACTGTTCTGGTTTTCAATTAAGATGATGACAAGTTATTAGATCAAGTATCTATGTTTCCAAGTGAAAAGTCTGTAAATCGAAAAGATGCAAATGGTGACATGGGTTAATTTTGTCATTTCATAGTAGGGAGCAACACAGCTAGGGTCTTTATTTCCATTGAAAATAATAACTCGCTGCTATAGTAACCTAAGATATCCCAGTAGTGAAACTGCTTGATGAGTATGGAAATTAACCCATGTCACTAAAGTAAATGTCAAAAAACCACCAGTGACTTCAAATAAAATGGAAATAGCTATTGCTTAAGTATATATCATGAAATATGGCTAATCATACCTACATGAAAGAAACATTGAAATGAGCTGAAACATTCAAGGTAATTGAAATGTAGTAACATGCCTTTATTCATCTCCATAGTGGCTAACTCCCATAACAGTTGACCCATGCAGAGCATGAATATTATTTCACCCCAAACTACTATAATATGCTTCTAAAATAAAGCATTTCTTTAAGGTGAACCTGACAGAATTTGACACTCACACAAAAGCTCTGCAAACTAGACATGTACCATGCATCACTGTGACATTCACTGAGACATTCTGATTTTGGCAACTGTTTGAGGTTTGTGGGTCCCCTATTACATTTATAAAGAAGTTGAGACTGTTTTGGAAATGTGATGGGTTAGCTTACTAAGCATGCATATCCTTCAGAAAGACCATTCTTGAAAATACAACTCCATCCCAAAAAATGCCCTTGAAGCTTGGGATAGAAGCAACATGGGATTATGGGGGGACATGAAGCAGATGGTTCTTAATAGAAAAATGAAAAGCAACAATGCCTGATTCAAATGGCAAAATGAAACCGATCATAACCATACTGAATGTATATCCTTTGGATTATTTCAACTACATGGTTTCATACTTGGAAATGTTACTTATTGCAAAATATTTATATAAACTATGCAACATACAGACACTACTAATATGTTTCTTTGAGAATGAAGCTATTTAGACTATTTTTTCTTTGATATCCTTATCTTTTTGGACATAGAATCATTGTTGAAAGTTTTCTGCTTCTGATGGTTCTTAGACATTTCTGTGTATATATGTATCTCTACATCCTATTGGATTTTAAATTTAATTGATTAAATATTCAAAGCTCTTGGTTTAATTGACAATTTTGATTTACTCATAGGTAATCCAGCTCAGAAACCTAAGTAATGAAAATTTCTGTGATTATAAGAAAAGTATTAATAATTTTTTAAATAAAAAATTTCACACTCATGTTTTTGTCTCTATTCTCTTAACACAGTTAAAATTTCCCTTAAAAATATAGTGCTAGGGAAGTCAAGATGGAAGAGTAACGGTAAGCAATGCAGCTGAGCTCTAAGTCAGAAGACCTCCAAACAAATCTAGAAAACATACTAGATTTAACTTGGATACAGAAATCTAGAAAAGAAAGTAATAGTGACATTTTTTCTCTGTCCTTGGCTAGGAC
Source organism: Gracilinanus agilis (assembly GCF_016433145.1). NCBI lineage: Eukaryota > Metazoa > Chordata > Mammalia > Didelphimorphia > Didelphidae > Gracilinanus > Gracilinanus agilis. The sequence continues at coordinate 584,986,432 of NC_058132.1, forward strand.
AGAGAAGCATACAAAGAGGTCTGCTGATATTAGAGATTGAGTCAGGGCAGAATGTATCCCATGAGCACTTCGGAGACCAGGGAAAGGCTATGCATCAGAAAGGTAGTTCCAGAATCTCAGGAGAGCAACTGAACTAGGGATAAGTTCCTCTTCGTAGTTATGTCACTTACAACACAGTTAAGTAACCCAGATTAAAGGATACATTGTGGAGGGGACTTATATACAAGGTGATTTTCGGAATAGAGAGATGCAGGGGAGTATACTGAAAAAAGAGGAAATTCAGAAGCAAGCAGCAATGGTGTTACTCAGTCCCTAAATAACATAGCATCCAATATCCCAGTAGTACATAATTTAGCAGACACAAATATAAAGGAGCATGTAGGTGCACAGTGGGCACAATACCAACACTGGAGTTAAAGAGACTCACTTTCTTGAGTTCAAATCTGTCTTCAAACACTTACTGTGTGATCACAATCAAGTCACTTCACCCTGTTTGCCTCACTTCTTTATCTCTAAATGAACTGGTGAAGAAAGGAAACCGTTCAAATACCTTTGTCAAGAAAATCCCAAATTGGATCACAAAGAGTCAAATGTGACTGAAATGAATGAATAACAACAATAAAAAGGAATGAAGAGCTTGGACAATGATACTTTTGAAGGCAAAGGATATGGGTTTATAACCAAAAATAACTAGAAAAACTGTATAGTGTTATGGGGGAGAAGGACCTTCAATGAGATAGAAGACTTTAATACACTTTTAATCAGAAATAAAGAGAAACCTTGAAGTTTAAATATAGGAGTAAAGATAAGTACAAAACATTAAACATTGAACAATTATAATTGACCAAAGAAGGATAAGCTATTTACATTCTAATATAGGAAGATGATATGTGATACTGATAGCATGATTAGGGGTCATAGAGGAGATGTAGTTAGACAAGACTTATGAGTGATGTAATATATCTTGATATTAAAAGAACTACAAGAGAGGGGAAAGTAATGTAATATAGGAGGGGGAAAGAATAGAGTAGAGAAAACTATCTCACATAATTAGTGCATGCAGATTCACATTTATACAAACAAGGAGTTGGGAATGGAGGGAGCAGTTGACACTTCAACTTTATTCTCATCTGAATTGATTAAAAGTGAGGAAGAATACATACAAACACATACAAGCAGATGGTTGGGTAGATAAGGGTATTTTATTAAAAAGGTGAAAAGGAAGAAAATAGGTGGTAAAATAATGTCCATAAACTGTGGAATGGATGAGTAAGTTATTATTTATAAATATGATTGAATAATATTGTGTTGTAAGAAGCAATGAAAGGGGTGATATCTGAATCCTCTGAAATCTGAGAAGATTTATATAATCTGATACCAAATAAAGTGACTGGAACTAAGAGAAGGATTAAAACTTGACAGTGATAGCAAACAACCATGAAAGAATTAGGGATTCTTATCAATGTAATGACCAGCCACAATTCCAGGAAATTTATAATAAAACATCATATTAACAACAAATTAAAATTTAAAAACATTTCCACAAATAAAACCATTGCAACCAAGATCAGATGGGAAACAATGAACTTGGAAAAGAATTTATGTGTCTGACAAAAAGTGTCATTTCTCAAATATATAGAGAACTGTGCCAAATGTATAAAACTACAAATCATTCCTTAATTGATAAATGGTGAAAAGATATGAACACAGAGTTCTTAGATGAAGAAATTGAAATTATCTTGTTATATTAAAAATACTCCAAATCACTATTAATTAGATAAATGCAATTTAAAAAAGGAAAATAACCACTGTTACAGGGATTGGGAAAAATTGAGCCACTAATATACTGTTGGTAAAGTTGTTAACTGATAAAACCTCTTGGAGAGCAATTTGGAACAATACCCATAGGTCAATCAAACTGTGCATGCCCTTTGACCAAACTGTGCATGCCCAAGTACCAAGAAATTGATACACTCATAAATCTGTATCCCAAAGAGATTAAAGATAGAATCTATTAACACATAAATAAAGCAGTTCTTTTTAGATAGCAAAGAGTTAGAAGCTGAAGAGATGTCCATCTCTTAGGGTAAGGCTGAACAAGTTGTGGTATATGATTATAATGCAATCCTATTATGCAATGATACATGACAAACAGGATGATTAAAAAAAAGAAACATGAAAAGACTTATATGAAGGGATGTAAAATGAAGTGGATAGAATCAGGACGATATTGTACACAGTAACAGTAATAAAGTACGGCAATCAATTGTGAATGACCTGTTTTCAGCAATGCAAGGATCAAAAACAACTCCACATGATTCATGATGAAAGAAGCAATCCATTGTTATGGAAGGAACTAACAGAGTATGAATGGAAATCAAAGTATACCATTTTTCAATTTATTTCCTTCAAGAGATTTATTTTCATGTATAAGTGACATGTCTTCTTTCACAACATGATAACATGGAAATATGTATTGCATGACAGCAAATGTATAATCTATATCATATTATCTCCTGTCTTCAGGAGGAAGGGGATCACTAGAGGGAGGGAGAGTATATGGATAAGAAAATGTTCAGAAAAAGGATTATTAAAAATTGTATCTATTTATAGTCTGGAAAAATTAAAAAATATATAAAAAAGAAACATTTTTTCAACCTCGTATTAAAGATGAAAGACTAAAATCAGGATGAACATTTCCATTTTTTTGTTGGGGAAGGCATGGGTAATGAGAAAATTTCTTTTGATTGGCTATACATATTTATAACAGGGTTTGTTTTTCTTAATTAGTAAGTAGGGAAAAGAGGTGGAGGTATAAGAGGATGTTTTTACAGAATAAAAAATAAAATATTTTAATTGAAAATATTTGGTGCCTAAACCTAGACATAATATTCAGATATTTCCAGTTCAGATACAATTATCTTAGTTGGTCAGGAGACTGTTGTTTTATCATAATAATATACCTATTCTTTGCTATGACAGGGAATGGCGATTTTAATTATGGAGATATAAAGGGAATTACGGGAAAGTAATGAAGAAATGAAAGGAAACTTTATAGGAAATAAGGATTTCTAAAATTTTTGGGAGAGTGAGGCAAGTTGGACATTTTATGACCCTGGATTTCAAAGAGCTCAGGGAGAGAAAATGTAGGATCCCTTGGCAAAAATTTCTCTAGAAGAACATAAAGCAAGAACTGATAGTTACCAAAAGTGAAATTCTGATAAAAAATATTGGTGAAAAAGGGAAGGTAGAGTTGTCTAAAGTGACTTACATAGACAGAGAAGTTGATCTAAGTTGATTGTAATTTTCTTATTTGATCATATTACGGAGATTAGTAGATGGGAAAAATGATGTGAAGTTTACATCAGCAAAACATTTTACAGCATTGTATGGTATTGTATTAAATGGGAAGATTTGTATTGTATGATCATATATTTAGGTCAATCCAGGATTTGTTGAATAAAAAAATGAAAATATTAACCATTTGATACCAAATTAGAAGATCATCTTTATACTGGAACACCTCACAGATTTTTCCCTGATCTTGCATTGTTTGACATTGTTTGGTGATCACTTAAAAAAAGAATGCTTACCAATATTTTCCAACTTGTTGATTTCCTTCTTAAAAAGTGGCACCTATAACTAAACACAATTCTTCAGATGCAATTAGACAAAGGTCAACTTCAGTAGAATGCTCACCAATATAATTAAGAGCTCTTTGCCCATGCAAATTATGTTGGAATAACTATTTTGATGTATAGGTCAAATCATTGATTTGCGTAAAATGTGCATCAACACCTCAGATCCTTTTCACACAAATAACAATAAAAACTTTTACCAGGATGAAGATAGTTTTGACTGTGCCAAAAATATGACCTCATTTTATCCTTACCACCACTCTGGGAGATAGTTGGTATTGATATCTCCATTTAATAGTTGAGGAAACTGAGGCAATATAGTTAAGTTACTTGCCCAATATCATGCTATTAGTAAGTGTCAAAGGCTGGATTTGAACTCTAATCTTTCTGATGCCAGACCCAGTGCTCTATCTCTATTGTGCCACCCAGTTATCCATAATTATTTTCTTATATGATTGATTTTTTTTACTCAAATACCTTTACATTTATTACTATTGAATGTCATCTTTTGCTATGTGGTCCATCTTGTAGCCTGTCAAGAAATTTCTGACCTTGACTCTGTCATCAGACATATCAGTTATATCTCCAACATTCATATCATTTGCATATTTGAAAAACACAGCATCAGCATATAAATAATAGTTAAATATATAGGCATCAACTGTCTTTGGTGGTAGCCCATTACGTCTTTTAATTGGTCTAATTTGGGGGATTTTTTTTCTGGTTTTGATTTTGTTTTATTTTATTGTGATCCAATCCCTCTATTACCACAAAATCAAACCTAATTATGCCTCTTTGAGACTTTTATCCATTGCTTCATATTCTGCTCTTGGGGTCATACAGAACAAATTCAACCAGTATGCTACATGACAAGCCTTCAAAGACTTGATGACAGCTAACATATGCCCCTTAAAAAAATAGGAAGTGGATTGTTGCCATCTTAATTGTCCTCCTCTGAACTCTCTAACAATATATTCACTAAAATATCATGACTAGAAATTGAATCTAGATGTAATTTGATTGGAATAGATTATAGCAGAACTATCATTTCCTAATTTTAGATGCCACTCCTCTCTTAATGCTGGCTAATACAGCAAGATACACTGTGTCTTTCACATCTACTTTATGATGATTCTGACATTCACTTGGCAGATGCAAATCCACTTGTTAAAGTGTTATTAGGTCTGTCTTTTGCCAGAAGCTACATAGGTCAGAAGCAGGTAGAAATTTATTTCTTTTCTTTTTCTTTCCTTTCTTTTTTTTTGGCTAGGTTTATGCTTTCTCCTATCCATACATATGTATATATGCATGCATCTAGGTTTTCATACCTGAAATGCACTTGGTGCAATCCCTGTTATTACTATATGCTAAATATGTAGTACAAAACACAAATATACCCCTGTAAAAATAGCTAAATGGAGTCTGTCATATTCAATCTTCATGATTAAATTCTGATTTCCCTTCAGAAAAAAAAATCCTTCATCTCAATAGTTTGAATCAGATGGCACTTTAAAAACTTTCCAGCAGTTTACATTTAAACCCAATGCAAGAATATTCTCTTGACCTCTAACATCTAAATTTCATTTTGACCTGGATAAATGTTAATTCATTTTATCCTCTCTTCTTTCATATTTTCAACTGGAACATTCAAACAGTTGTTCATAGGCAGACTGAATTCAATAATACTTCTCTTGTTACTTTAATTCTACCTTCATTAAAGAACCTTATTTTTTCTAATCCTTTATATTTCCATTGTTACAATATTATTAAGTCCTTAACTCCTTTTCTAGACTATTTTGAGAACTTCTGAAGTCCTCATCTCCATTTTATCTGTACTCTAACCTTCACTTGATAATACCCTTACTTCATCCTACTATCTTCCAACTGTTGGCCCTTTTGAAACTCTGAGGAAGTTTTCTCATTGAAATTTGCTTGCTGAAGACTAGCCATAACTCTGCTAACTTTAAAAAAATATATATCCTGTTAGTCAGGAAGCATTTGAGTGATGGAGCAGTTCTATGTATTGTGACCCTAAACCACTACCTAAGAGGAGGAAAGAAATTTCTTCCCATTCAAGTCTCAGCTTCTTTCCCCATTATCTTGCAGTGGAATAATGTAGTAGAGATTTGAGTGTCAGCTGCAGGCATTTGTCTATAAGGAATTACAGTATTATGGTAGTGATACTGAATCAGCTACATCTAGCTAGAGAAGAGAGGCAGAGACAGACACAGAGAAAGATACCACACAGAGACCATGGATCCAGAAAGAATTTGCCCTTTTATCTTGGTGCTGAACCCAGACAGTAAAACAGCTAAGCATACCCACTCTTCACACTGACTAAAATTTTGAGAGTGGTCACCAGGTTTATGTGAGAAATACTCTATAATTTTCATTTTTGTTAAGCTATCTTAGAAAATGCCTTTTGTTTAATTAATTGTGTCTCCTGGATGACTGAGTACACTAGCTTAGATGTCATTTTGTCCAATTTCCTTATTTTACAAATGCGAAAAATGAGTCCCAGACAGTTAAAGTGACTTCTTGCCCAATATCACATACTTATTAAGCTAGAGATCAGAGACACATACCTAGATTTTCTTATTCCTAAACTTGTGCTCTTTACATGACAAAAATTTCTAAATTGATTTTTCCTTTCCCCCTCCCTTTTTCCTAGTAAGTATTCTAATAAAGCTCTTAGTGATTATATCTCTGATTTTAGCCTTAGAGAATTTTCCTATTATATTTCCATGAAATAAAAAAATGGATACCCTGAAGTGAGATTTAGAACTGGACTCAAAGGAATAGAAGGACCTTTCCTAAAAATAATAAACAGTATATACCTAAAACCATCAACAAGCATCATATGCAATGGGGATAAATTAGAAGCCTTCCCAATAAGATCAGGAGTGAAACAAGGATGCCCATTATCTCCTCTATTATTTAACATTGTACTAGAAACACTAGCAGTAGAAATTATAGAAGAAAAAGAAATTGAAGGTATCAAAATAGGCAAGGAGGAGACTAAGCTATCACTCTTTGCAGATGATATGATGGTATACTTAAAAAATCCTAGAGAATCAACTAAGAAGCTTGTAGAAATAATCAACAACTTTAGCAAAGTTGCAGGATACAAAATAAATGCACATAAATCATCATCATTTCTATATATTTCCAATATGTCACAGCAGCAAGAGGTAGAAAGAGAAACACCATTTAAAATCACCCTAGACAATATAAAATACTTAGGAATCTATCTACCAAAACAAACACAGGAATTATACAAAAACAACTACAAAACACTTTCCAAACAATTAAAACTAGATCTAAACAATTGGAAAAATATTGATTGCTCATGGGTACGACAAGCTAACATAATAAAAATGACCATTCTACCCAAATTATTTTACCTATTTATCGCCATACCTATCAAACTACCAAAAAACTTTTTTACTGTATTAGAAAAAACTATAACAAAGTTCATCTGGAATAACAAAAGATCAAGAATATCAAGGGAAATAATGAAAAAAAATGTGAAGGAAGGCGGCCTAGCAGTACCAGATATTAAATTGTACTATAAAGCAGCGGTCATCAAAACAGTATGGTACTGGATAAGAGACAGAAGGGAGGATCAGTGGAATAAATTTGGGGTAAGTGACATTAGCAAGACAGTGTATGATAAACCCAAAGAGCCCAACTTTTGGGACAAAAATCCACTATTTGACAAAAACTGTTGGGAAATTTGGAAAATAATATGGGAGAGATTACGTTTAGATCAACATCTCCCACCCTACACCAAGATAAATTCAGAATGGGTGAATGACTTGAATATAAAGAGGGAAACTATAAATAAGTTAAGTAAACATAGAATAGTTTACTTGTCAGATCTCTGGGAAATGAAAGTTTTTAGAACCAAGCAAGAGTTAGAGAAAATTACAAAATGTAAAAGAAATGATTTTGATTATATCAAACTAAAAAGCTTTTGTACAAACAAAAACAACATAGCCAAAATCAGAAGGGAATAAACAAATTGGGAAAAAAATCTTTATAACAAAAAACTCTGACAGGGGTCTAATTACTCAAATATACAAAGAGTTAAACAAATTGAACAAAAAGCAAGCCATTCCCCAATTGATAAATGGGCAAGAGACATGAATAGGCAATTTTCAGATAAAGAAATCAAAAATATCAATAAGCACATGAGAAAGTGCTCTAAATCTCTAATAATCAGAGAAATGCAAATCAAAACAACTCTGAGGTATCACCTCACACCTAGCCTATTGGCTAAAATGAAAGAAGGGGAGAGTAATTAATGCTGGAGGGGATGTGGCAAAACTGGGACATTAATGCATTGCTGGTGGAGTTGTGAACTGATCCAACCATTCTGGCTGGCAATTTGGAACTATGCTCAAAAGGCTATAAAAGAATGACTGCCCTTTGATCCAGCTATATCATTGTTGGGTTTGTACCCCAAAGAGATGATAGATAAACAGACTTGTATGAAAATATTTATAGCCATGCTTTTTGTGGTGGCAAAAAACTGGAAAATGAGGAATTCCATGTGAACTGGAAAGACCTCCAGGAATTGATGCAGAGCAAAAGGAGCAGAGCCAGAGGAACATTGTACACAGAGACCAATACACTGTGGTAAAATAGAATGTAATGGACTTCTGTACTAGTAGCAATGCAATGACCCAGGACAATTCTGAGGGACTTAAGGAAAAGAATGCTACCCACATTCAGAGGAAGAACTGCAGGAATGGAAACACAGAAGAAAAGCGGACATGATTGGGGATGTAGATTCTAAACTACCACACCAATGCAACTATCAACATTTTGGATATAGGATTTGATCAATGACACATGTTAAAACCAGTGGAAATAAGCATCAGCCATGGTGGGGGGAACTTAGGGGGTGAAGGAGAAATTAAGAGCATGAACTATGTAACCATGTTAATTTTTCTAAAAAATAAATATTAATAAATGTTTTAAAAAAAGAACTGGACTCAAATCCCTGATGGGAAATTATGTTAATAGTTCTATTACCTTTACTATTCCTGTCTCCTTTTATTTAAAATAATAAAATAATTTTTAAATATCCTCTTAGTTGTAAAATTTTATGCTACTAGGATACTAAGCATGGCACCCAATTCTTTGGGATAGGTTCATATAATTTTTTTAACATTTATTAATATTCATTTTTAACATGGTTACATGATTCATGCTCCTCCTTTCCCCTTCAACCCCCACCCCCCGCACACCCCCCACCCATGGCCGATGCGCATTTCCACTAGTTTTGTCATGTGTCCTTGATCAAGACCAATTTCCAAATTGTTGGTAGTTGCATTGGTGTGGTAGTTTCGAGTCCACACCCTCAATCATGTCCACCCTGACCCATGCGTTCAAGCAGTTGTTTTTCTTATATGTTTCCTCTCCTGCAGTCCTTCCTCTGAATGTGGGTAGCTTTCTTTACCATAAATCCCTCAGAATTGTCCTGGGTCATTGTATTGCTGATGGTACAGAGGTCCATTACATTCAATTTTACCACAGTATATCAGTCTCTGTGTATAGAGTTCTTCTGGCTCTGCTCCTTTCACTCTGCATCAGTTCCCGGAGGTCTCTCCAGTTCGCCTAGAACTTCTACAGTTTATTATTCCTTTTAGCACAATAGTATTCCATCACCCACATATACCACAGTTTGTTCAGCCATTCCCCAATTGAAGGATATATCCTCCTTTTCCAATTTGTTGCCACCACAAAAAGCACAGCTATGAATATTTTCGTACAAGTCTGTTTATCTATGATCTCTTTGGGGTACAAACCCAGCAATGGTATGGCTGGATCAAAGGG
>NC_058132.1:585005856-585106601 GCF_016433145.1 Gracilinanus agilis
AAAGAAAGAAAGAAAGAAAGAAAGAAAGAAAGAAAGGAAGAAAGGAAGGAAGGAAGAAAGGAAGGAAGGAAGGAAGAAAGAAAGGAAGGAAGGAAGAAATCAAAAAGAAAGAAAAGAAAGACTCAACAAAGAAAGAAAGGAAGGAAGAAAGAAAGAACGAAAAGAAAGGAAGGAAAGAAGGAAGGAAGGAAGAAAGAAAGAAGGAAGGATTTACAAATAGTCTTTTTTCCAAACATAGCATTCATTATAGTCAACAATACTTCAATGAACTTTAAGTGAGTTAACTTCCCAGGCCATTGCAGTATGTGTATCTCCATATCTTGAACAAATTTCTTATTCTTTTTGTGACATGTGACATGTTTTAAGATCATCTTACATTATTCAGTTTAAACACTAATTTTGATATTTCTGAAATTTGGTACAATTCTGCTTCTCAGTATATATCTATATCTATATGTATATCTATATATATGTATATGTATATGTATATGTATATGTATATGTATATGTATATCTATATCTATGTCTATGTCTATGTCTATGTCTATGTCTATGTCTATGTCTGTCTATGTCTATGTCTATGTCTATATCTATATCTATATAAGATTTTTTCATTACCTCAGTGAGGTCAGGGACTTCAGGTTCATTGGAAGTAAAAATTCTCCAAATCGTTTTGGGAAATGGACATCTTATGTTGTGATGAAAATACCCAGGTCTTATAGGCTCAATTGGTCTTCATCTATCAATATTTTGGGCATACTCTCAAATCGAAAAGAGAATTTCATTAATGAAAATACTCTTTTGTAACCCTTAGTACTATGTAGTTAGAATGTTTTATATGAGGACTACATTTCCCAGAATTCATTTGCTATTTCCCAGAATTCCTTTCCTTTTCTTCCCCAAGTTGCATGCTTAGGTTGTTTGTATATAGTTGTGTGTAACCCTGCCCTCACTCTCTCCTCTCTGGCTGTTCTGTTCTCTTCTCTCCTGTGTATGTGGTCTGGGGAAATTTCTTTCTTTACTGAGGTTTTGATTCCCTTTACTTCAAGTTATTGCTAATAAACTTTATAAAATATAATGCTTGTAGTATTTGGTCTTTTAATCTTACAACACTCTAGATTTTTCAGGATCTTGACTCTGATATACATTTTTTCCCCTTCATGACAACCATTAGTAGTCTTTTTTTTTCTTTTCTTTGTTTTACAAGTCTCACAGTGTATAGTTAGAATACAGAGAAATCAATAACAACCTATTTAGTTTCTAGGTGCCTCTGAAAAATTTTGCTTGCTTTCTAAGACTTAATTAGACTGTTTTGTAGCAAATGGTCTGTCTGTTCTTAGTGATGTTTTTCACTTTTATACTTCAGAACTATTATTGCTGTTTCATTGCATGTAGGCTTGAATGATTTGTCAGAAGATCCTAAATCTGATCTCCAATAGTTACAGACATGTGTGATTCAGTACTATTGAGAGGTTGGAAAGTTTCCAACACAGGAGCTAAAACAGTAACATCAGAACATAGCTCAGCTATTTCTTGTCCATCCAAGTTAACATCTTCTTGAATTAAAGAATTTTCTCAGGATTTTGCACCTTTGGTCCTTTTCACCTCTATTCTGGTATCATTGTTCTTATTTACAATCAAATTATCCTTAATCAAATCACAATTCCTATTAATCTTCTTAATTCCACACTTACTAGAACTTCTAACACCATTTACAACACTATTTTTATTTTTTTTCACCATTATTTATAACACTAATCTAATTATTATCAACACCACATAAAACATCATCAATTTTAATCAAATTATTACCAGCACTAGTTAAATTACTACTACCAGTGGGTAACTTACCATTAACATTGATTAAAGTACTATTTACACCATTACCAGTAGTTAATTCAGATAATTTAACATTTACACCCTTCAAATTATTATTAATTCTCATCAAATTATCATTCACATTGATTAAATTATCATTGATTCCATTTAAATTAATGCTGATCAACTCATCACCATTATTAATTAAATTCTTATTATCACCAATTAAATCAATATTAACACCAAGTGCACAATTTCCATTATCCACAATTACATCATCATTATCTTTAACACATATGATTTCATCAACATTCACTTTAGTCCCATTATCTTGATCAATTACTTCTGAATTTCAGGCACACCTTCATAATGAAGCTGTCCCTTCATTCAGATTGCCATTATTAACATTTCCCTGGACAATGTGACTATATTTCAGTCTCAAACCAGCCTTTATATAATCCTGCATCGTTGCCAAATTAGGAGCTTGAACACCTTGGCAGCATGCATTTTGGCATTGGAACACATTTTGCTGGCTATTTCCATAATTAAAGCCATTATTCCAATTATTTCCCCTATATCCATAATTATTAGCAAACCGATTAAATCCATTACTATTATTATTGTATTTCTGCCATATGATCTTCTAAACCTACATTCTCTGGCAAAATGTCATAACATGATGGCTGCCTTTGATATCTTGTGTTTACATTGCCATTAGTTTTATAATTATTGGCACTATTTTTCTTCTCTGCTGCCTTTAATGCTGCCAGTGCTTTAATTTCACTGATTTCTTTCTCATTTGCCCTAGTATTTGCCTATTTAAGCTATTTCCTGAGGCTCTCAATCACAGCATCCTTATCATCCTTCCCTCTTTCCTTCTCTTGTGCAAACACATATGTGACCTTCTGCTTCAGTTCATCCAGGCTCAGAAGTTCCCAATCCGGTTAGTTGTCAGTAAAAAACTTCTTAACCTGGTGAACAGCATTCCGCACAAATATGTGTTTAATGTGTTCCATGGTGGTATCCTCTAGTACATTCATGCCTAGGTACATCTCAGCTGCTTCAATGATACGGTCCAAAAATGTCACTGGGGTCTCCTGAGCAGTTTGCCTAATCTTTTCAAATTTGGACCAAGAATTAGGGTACCTGGAATTCTTTTCCATTACTTTTAGCAGTGACTTTCTTGCCTGTTTTAACATCCTATAAATTGGAACTGAATTGAGATCCAGCTCCTCCCAGGCTACCAGCCATGGTGTCATCCCCTCAGGATTTCTGGTCTCCTCTACAAACTTATTCCTGTCATGGTTGGACAAGATCTCTCCTAAAACCTACCAATAGTCCTCAATGTCTGGGTCACGTGCCTTAATAAACTCCCTAAAGATTTTCACAAACTTGCCAGCATCATCATGGAAATTAGGGATTTTCTTCTTCAAATTCTCCACATCCTCCATTCTAAACCTAGTGTGTTGCCTTAGGTGAAAAATTCCATCATCTCTCACAATTGGAAGGTCACATAGGGGAAAAAGATTAACCGGTTTGTCACTCTTATTCATTGCCTGTTGTTCTAAATCAGCCTTAGATAGTTTAGATTTAACACTTTTGCCAGTATTTCAGTATTTCCATCATTAGAAAATATAGCCACATTGCCATCAGTATCATGACCAGGAGCTCGACCATAAGCACCACCATTTTGTATATAAAGCTCCAAATTATCAATTTTAACTTGCATCATTTTTAACAACTGTTTTGTCTCTGAATCCTTAGAACACCAGGTCACCACAATCTTACAACAGTAATTAACACAAAAAAATATCCATCTTAATTTATACATGATATAGCCAGTTAGAACAATAATGGGGTTGTGTGGTATAACATCTAGAACAGTAATGTTAAGACTAGGTTGGGCTAATTCAAAATCTAATATACCTCAACAATACCTGGGTGTGATCTTAAACCACAGGTATGAAATGAATAATATCCCTTGCCACAACCCCAAGATCAAATAATCTATAAAATCTTCTATTACAATTGTCCCAAACATTGACAAAACTGACCAGTTATGCAAAATTACAGTGGTAGTATTAGCCACAATGAATGACTAATAACAATAACTAACACAAATATAATGATATTAGTTTACAATTAAATAGGACAACACAAATAACAAAAGGCAAAAAAAAAATGAGGAGAAACCCTTTTTCTGGGATTATTCTAGCCTTGATAGTATATTGGCTTCACACAGAGATTTTATCAATGACCTGGGGTGGGGGGTAAGCAGTTCTGAGTAGCTCACCACTGGCTGGGAACTTTCAGCCCAAAGCCAATGGCTATACCCCTCCACAGAATGTTCAGAATACCCTGACTTCCAGTCTAGCTCTGTATGTCTAAGAGAGAACTTCCTGTCCCTGCTGTTACCCAGCCAGCTGGGAGTGCCAAATCATATTGACGAAAACCAGGGGAGTTGTCTGTGAGCTATGTGGGTTGGATAGGAGACTGGAAGGGACAATGGGTGAGACTTTACAAGCCAGGGAACTAGGTTTAACTATAAGGGGAGTGACCTTTGATAGAAATGGCAGTTAAGGCTGACCAACTCTCACCCTGCCCCACCCAGCCTGGAATAGCTTCAGATTATTACATGCATACAATGAGGACTTTAAATTACTAAAAACCACACAGGGAAACAGTTTAATTATAATATGAGGGAATTGGAAAGGGGTTAGGTAAAACTATGACTAACAACCCAGGACTGGAAGCAAAAGGGGTAATTTCCTTAGCCAATCTGGCTTCTGCCAGGTTTTGACAGCTTGGCTGAGGACCTGAGGAAGAGGGCTTGATTTGGGGGGTCTCACAACTATTACAGAAATGTTTCAGGATTCCAGGAGCCAACTCCTCCACAGCTGATGATCCAAAGTAACCAGGTAGGGAGTGAAGTCTGCAAGCTGTCCACCAGATCACAGGCCACTTCCCTACTCAGTGTTAAATTACAGGATTGAGGTCTTCTGCCTTTTCAGCCTTCTCCACTCTCCAAGATCCCAGGGAATTAGGGTACAACTCCACTAGCTCTGAGGTTTCCCAGGGTCAGTTACAGCTTGTCCCAAGCACCATGGAGTCTGTCTCAGAGAGCAAGCCCCACTTCCTGCTTCCCCATTCCATTTGGAATTCCCCAAGCCTTCCTGTTAGGTCTCCTACATAATAACTAAGTAATCCTTCTCAAAACAGTTTCTAGGTACCTCTGTAAATTTTTGCTTGCTTTCTAAGACTTAATTAGACTGTTTTGTAGCAAATGGTCTGTCTGTTCTTAGTGATGTTTTCCACTTTTATGCTTCAGAACTATTATTGCTGTTTCATTGTATGTAGGCTTGAATGATTTGTAAAAGACTTGACCTCCTCAGAAAGTGCTTCTGCAAAATCTATCACCTTTTCAGAAGAGTCAAAAATTTATATTGCCCCAAAGACATTATGTATTGGAGAATGTTATGAAGACTCCTCACAAAAATCTGTTACAAATCAGAGTCAATAGTTTTCTACTTTGGTTAAACAAAGTGGATAAGGAATGTGTATTGTCTACATTATTATTTTCAATTGTGCTGAAATATACTACAGCCAGTCCAAAAAAACCCCAAAAAACAAAAAACAAACCAAAACACAAAAAAACCAAACTATGAATTGAATAGAAAGCAGAGAAGGGAACATATTGCATTTGGGAAGTTATACAATATTTTTATTGTTCCCCAGCTGTTCCTTCACTAAAATGCCACATGTTTTTTAACACCAATGTTAGATCATATGACAATGAATCATGCTTCTTCAACAGTTCCTGTGAAACAAGAATTCAAGATATCTACAGGGCAATGAAGGGGGTGGAAAGAAGGTTATAACATGTTGCTATGAAGTCTTTGAACAAGCTATGATATAAAAGCTGTTTTTCAGGATTCATATGATTAGAAAACTAGATGGACCAGCTGGGTAGGAAGAGTGGGGAAAAATAAATGAATGTTTTGAATAATGCATTAATATCCCCAAAATATTTAACATCTTACAGGAATTAGTCTAGTATATTTGGGAAGTGTTTAATGGACTTTCTTAGGGAAGAGAAAGAATAAGAATTTCATAGGCCTAGAAGCCATGGACAGATTGCCATGTATATCCATGGAGGGAGTACTTATATCAATGTGATCATAGATGCATTGAACTATGGATATCCTATTAATTCAAATTGACTTCTATACAATTAGTTCAACTTTGTTAGTTTTATTGCATATTAAAATTGCTACCTGATTTATTAACTATATAATAGCTAAATTATGTTAACTTTTTGTATAACAGGGCATATCTATTTACAATTTCTTATTTTGTCACGAAAATATTTTAAATAAATAAAAATTCTACTTGGCCTTGTAGCTTACATGGGTCACCACTCACTTTTCAAAAAATGCCTTTATTCTGACAAAATATACTCCTAAATAAAAACTGGATATGTGTTTATAAAATAATCATTCTTAATTTACCATCAAATGGTACAAATTAAATGAGGTATAAAATGGTGATTGTGTATACTATGATGTTAGTGATTCATAGACATATTTATACATAGGCTTAATGCTTTCATGTGAACTTCAAAGTTAAAATTTGTGTTTCTACAAAGAATTAAGCCGTTGTATGATTTTTAAGCAAAAAAAATTAAAACAATGTTTCCTCTCCCTTTTAAAATTAAATTATGTAATGATGTCTCTCAGATTTCCTGGAGATTTTCTTTGGAATGAGAACTTTTCACGTTTTAAACCAGCTCATTTGCATTACTCAGAGACCAAATCTCTCCATAATCTAGTTGTTGTTGGTTTTTTTTTTTTTTTTTTTTTTTTTTTTACAAACATATCCTTAGCTCTCCTTTTCCTCTCTACTTGTTTGTTATTTTCCCACTCAGTTAAATTCAGAAGTATTCACTCTCAGGATCATTTGAGTCAAAAGTACTAACCTTTTCTCATGACTTCTTCCTTCTTGCCTTTCAGATAGGCAATCAGAAAGCATTATAGTTAGAGAAGCAGACATTTCACATTCTCACATGGTTCATTAAATAGCTAACACTCTATTTTTATGTATGAAACAGAATGTTTTTGAAATAACTTAATTGTGTAGACCAGATAAAATTTATACAGTATAATAACCGTAAAGCCTGATTTTACAGTCACAGTTAGCAATATACTCACCCACAATACTTCTTTTGAAAATAGAAATGCAGCTCATATTATAGATATTTAATAATTCTCAGGGAAGGTTTCAAAAGTCTCACAGTTAATTCTGCTTATCTCACAAAGCAGGTTTTACATGGAAGGAATAAGCCAAAGATAGGCAGCCTTGTGCCTTATTCATCACTACGTCAGTCTGTGGGCATCTCTATACATGTCTGACCTTTTGTCTCATATGTGACATGTACAATTAATGTGGTTCAGTGCCCCTCTTGTCAGTAGCTGTTAATGAGCTTTAAAGTCAGCTTTAAAATCAGCTTTAAAAGCAATAAGTGTCATTTGATGTCATTTTCAGATGTTTTGTTATTATATCTATTAGTGGCACCCACAAATTGGTGGCAGGAAGAGATGTCAATCAGATATCTGATATTTCTCTTATTCAATTTGTAATGTTTTCTTTTTTGTTACAAGGCAGAGGTAGGGAGTGGCTTCTATTGTTCTAAGTTTTGAGTCTGTTGTATTAAGCTCATCTCCTTTTTTTTTTTATAGGTCTGGCTCCATTACGCTCTATTTGTAGAGTCACTTCAGATATCTGTATCATCCAAAATAAAGAATGGCTCACATGCTGATGAATTAGAAGAGCTTTACTGTTAGATAAAACATCAGAAATTATGCTGAAAATTGAGAGTGACTTCAAGCTATTGAAGCAAAACCTATGAGTAAAATATTCATATTCTCTCTCTGTGTGTCTCTTTCTCCCCCAAACAATAAATTGACATTAATTTTTTTGTCTCAAATATTCAAATATAGGGGAATAATGCACAATGGAATAAACTCTAGTTCTGGAGTCAGAAAGGTCCAAGTTTAAATCTGACCTTTAAAATATACTGGAGGTATGAAACTGGGCAAGTCACTTACTTTCATTTGCCTTAATTTCATCATCTGTAAAATGAGCTGGAGGAAAAAAAATGGCAAACCGTGCTTTAACTTTACCAAGAAAACCTTAATTGGGTTCATAGAGAGTCCAAAATGACTGAAATGACTAAAACTGAATTTAGACATATCCTGAAAGGTAAATAATAAGGTAATACTATGGGATCAAAGTTAGCAATAATTCAACAGTCAGAAGTGTGTGCAAAGAAATAAATATTGGAGTGGTATGTAAATGGACAAAACACATGGAGATGGTTATATATATATATATAAATATATATATATGTATATACACACACATATATATTTATATAAGTAAAACCATTGCACCTATCTCAGGTGTGTGTGTGTGTGTGTGTGTGTGTGTGTGTGTGTGTGTGCGTGTGTGTGTGTTTGTGTGTGTACCTCCTGATTTCAGTACTGATGAGACTCAATACTCTGTAACAGATACATGGAATCCTTCTGAATGGCAGATGGCTTATGGATGACAGGTTGAGTACCATGTGTTATGTGTGGTTTAAGATACGATTATTCCTATGCAGGGGGCTGTGGCTCATATGGTGATCTTGGTGGACCCATTTTACAAAACAAGTAAATATTCCCAAAGATTGGGTGAATCTATCATTGGTAAAGGTGATCAGAATCAAACAAATATGTCACGAATCTAAAGTATCAATCAAATTTCATGAGCCTTTGGAAGGATCTAATGATAGAATTATTATCATTACAGGAATACAGACCAAATACAAAATGCACAGTATTTACTGCAAAACAGTATGAATCAATATGCAGGTGTTTAAGAACTCTCATGTAAGATTTTTTATTTTTTATAGTATGAAGCAGGATTCTGGAAACTTTTTCTAAGACTAGCGACAAACTGGAGTCTTACATCTATTTTTTTTAATCTGCTTCTTTTATAAAGCCAACATTCCTTTGCTTCATAGTTGTTCTGCATTTGAAGTTTAGTGAAATCTTTGCTGTTCACCAGTTATAACGTTTTTGTTCGTTGCAACATTAGGTTGGGGAAAAGAGTGTGTAAAACTAGCATTAAGATTTTGAAAGAGCAGCAGAGAGAGTGAATTTTATTTTTGTTCATTGTTAGTGGTAAAAAGAAAAAAAAATTCCCTCTGATAACTATTTTGAACACCTTGCTTTGTGGTCACTGTGATATTTTTCTGAAGGTGTGTGGGAAGGCAATAAAATGTATAAGTCATCTACATGCCCCTGGCATCTATTCAGAGCACTGTGTAGAATGTATGTTCTTTTGTAAGAAATGTTTTATGATTTTTAAAATAAATTTACCGACACTAAAATGTGTATGTATATATTTACATATACACATAAAGACACATACATGAACACATATTTACTGTGCATATAGTACTTATGCATACATGGTTTCAAATGGATATATACATGCATATATAACACATAAACAGATATATACATGCATATATATCTTTATGTGTGTATGTACGCATGCACAGGCACATAAACATACAGCCATAAATGTGCTTACACACACACACACATATATAAAGAATACATTTGTGTTGATTCTTTCCTTGCCATCAAGATAAAAAACCATGATTTTTGATAATGATAATATTCTAATTAAATAATATTTGCCTCCTACTGAACTATCTTTCCTTTCATTTGACTATTGTATTAGTATATTAAATTTTAAATAATAATCTTCATGTTAGATGTTTTCAATCAGAATATAATGTATATATATATATACATACACAAATACATACATGTCAAATCATTTTAAACTTTTGATATCTGTTCACATGGCTTACTGATCAGAGAGTATAACTGTTAACATTTATTTCTTTTAAAATGGTTCTGGAATTTCTAATGACATTCTGTTAGATCAGTGATTCCCAAAGTTTTTTTGCCTACCACCCCGTTCTCAGAAAAAAATATTACTTAGCCCCCTGGAAATAAAATTTTTTTAGTAAAAATTATTTTTATTTTTTATTTTTTTAAATAATTTTTATTTTTTAGAAAAGTTATCACGATTACATGATTCATGTTCTTACTTTCCACTTCACCCCCAGAACCTCCTCCTAACCCCATTAGCCTATGTTCATTTCCCCTGGTTTTAACATGTGCCATCCATCAAGACTTATTTCTAAATTGCTGATAGTTGCATTGGTGTGGTAGTTTCTGGAATCCATCCCCAATCATGTCCTCCTCAAACCATGTGTTCAAGCAGTTGCTTTTCTTCTGTGTTTCCTCTCCTATAGTTCTTCCTCTGAATGTGGGTAGGGGTCTTTTCCATAAGTCCCTCAGAATTGTCCTGGGTCATTGCATTGCTGCTATTACAAAAGTCCATTACATTCTATTTTACCACAGTGTATCTGTCTCTGGGTACAATGTTCTTCTGGCTCTGCTCCTTTCACTCTGCATCAATTCTTGAAGGTTTTCCAGTTCACATGGAATTCCTCCAGTTTATTATTCCTTTTAGCGCAATAATATTCCGTCACCAGCATATACCACAGTTTGTTCAGCCATTCCCCAATAGAAGGGCATACCCTCCTTTTCCAGTTTTTTGCCACCACAAAAATCACAGCTATAAATATTTTCATACAAGTCTGTTTATCTATAATCTCTTTGGGGTACAGACCCAACAATGGTATGGCTGGATCAAAGGGCAGGCAATCTTTTATAGCCTTTTGAGCATAGTTCCAAATTGCCATCTAGAATGGTTGGGTCAGTTCACAACTCCATCAGCAATGCATTAATGTCCCAATTTGGCCTCATCCCCTCCAACATTCATTACTCTCCCCTACTATCATTTTACCCAATCTGCTAGGTATGAGGTGATAACTCAGCATTGTTTTGATTTGCATTTCTCTAATTATTAGAGATTTAGAACACTTCCTCATGTGCTTATTGATACTTTTGATTTCTTTATCTGAAAATTGCCTATTCATGTCCCTTACCCATTTATTGACTGGGGAATGGTTTGTTTCTTTATACAATTGATTTAACTCCTTGTATATTTGAGTAATTAGACCCCTGTCAGAGTTTTTTGTTATAAAGATTTTTCCCAATTTGTTGTTTCCTTCTGATTTTGGTTGCATTGTTTTTGTTTGTACAAAAGCTTTTTAATTTAGTATAATCAATCATCCCATTCACATTCAGAGTTATAATTATCCCTTGCATATTCCCCAACATTTTGTTATCCTCTCTTAGTTCTACCACTTCTTCTTAGGCTATTTCCTTTTAAACCAATGATTTGTTTTAAACCAATAACCCTTATGCCTCCCTTGATTTACTACCCTTTCTACCTCCTCCCTTGTTATTCCCCTCTTTTTATTTTTAAGGCCTAATGAATTCCCTCTCCCTTCTCCTCCCCTTCCTGTTTTGACCACCCTACTCTCCTGCTCCCCTTGGTTTATCCCTTCTGACTTTCTCAGTAGGGTTAGGTAGAGTTCTATATCCCAATAGATATAGCTACTCTTCCCTCTCAGGGTTAATTCCACTGAGAGTAAGGTTTAAATATTACCTCTTAATGCTCTCTCTCCTTCTCATAATAGTATTCATCCCTTCCCCTTCCCATGCCCTCTTTGTGTGTAATAGAATATCCTATTTTTCTTATTCATTCAAATTTCTCTTGGTGTCCTCTACTATTCACCCCCCCCTCTTTCACACCCACCCCCTTATCATCTTAGACCATTTAGTGCTTCAACCTCTCCCTGTGAATAATTCTTCTAGTTACTATAATAGTGGATACTATAATAGTGAATAGAGTTCACTACAGAGAATTACATTTCTCCATATAGGAATACAAATAATTAGATCTTATCAAAGCCCTTTAAGAGGCAAATTTAAAAATAAGAGTTTTCTTTCTTTCTCTTCTGTTTCTTATTTACCTTTTCATGTTTCTTTTGGTTTTTGAGGTTGGATATTGAACTTTCCATTTAGTCCTGATCTTTTCTTTGCAAATACTTGGACATCTTCTATCTTGTTGAATGCCCACACTTTCCCCTGGAAGTATATAGTCAGTTTTTATGGGTATGTAATCCTTGGTTGTAGACCCAATTCTCTTGCCTTTCTGAATATCATATTCCAAGCCTTGCGGTTTTGTAGTGTGGAGGCTGCCAGATCCTGTGTGATCCTGATTGTTGCTCCTTGATATTTGAATCCTCTCTTTCTGGTTTATTGTAAATTTTTTTCTTTTAATTGGAAGCTCTTGAATTTGGCTATTATATTCCTTGGGGTTGTCTTTTGGGGGTTTAGTGTAGGGGGTGATCTATGGATCTTTCAATATCTATATTACCCTCTTGTAGAACTTCAGGACAATTTTGCTGACTAATTTCCTTTAGTATGGAGTCAAAATTTCTATTAATTTCTGCTTTCTCAGGAAGACCAATGATTCTCAAATTATCTCTTCTAGACCTGTTTTCTTGATCTGTCAGTTTCTCAGTGACATATTTCATGTTTCCTTCTATTTTATCATTCTTTTGACTTTGCTTTATTTATTCTTGTTGTCTTGAGAGATCATTGGCTTCTACTTGCTCAATTCTCATCTTTAGAGACTGGTTTTCTGCTATATTCTTTTGATTTTCCTTTTAGATTTGGTCTATCCTATTTTCCAGCTGTTTAATTTTGGTCTCCAATTTGCTTATTAATTATTTTGATTTGAGGGCATCTTTTTCTAATTGCCCAATTCTAGCCTTTAGAGACTGGTTTTTGGCTATAATCTTTTGGTTTTCCTTTTGAATCTTGTCTGTTTGGTTCTTCAAGGCTTCCAGCTGGTCATTTCTAGTCTTCAATTTGCTTATCAATTCATTTGATTTCTGAGCCTCACTTTCTAATTGTGAAATTCTGCCTTTTAAACTGTTATTTTCTTGCCTAATTCTCTACCATCTTTCTCATTATCTCAGATTTGAACTCTTTAGTAGCTTGTAACCAGTTTTCATTTTTTGGGAAAGTTTAGATATGATTACTTGTTTGTTCTCCTCTGCTGTTTGCTCTGTTGTCTGGATTTTCTCTGTGCAAAAGTTGTCAAGTGTTAAAGATTTCTTCTTGATCTTTCTCTTCTGGGTTTCTTGTCTCTGGCTTGCCATTGTTAGCCCAGCACCCTCTCAGCTTTATCCTCACGCCCAGGGTCGGTCTGTGCTATTTAGGCTTCTGAGGTCTCAGGTCTAGTTTTTCTCAGGGTCAAGCCTCCTGGTGGTCCCCTTGCTTGTGCCTCTGCCTTAAGTTCCTTTAACAGTCTCAGGGAGCTGCTTCCACAGTTGTGCACCCCTCTGCACTGGGTCCCCACCCATGGTCCTTGCCTGCACTCAAAAGCCAAGTCTTCAGCTGAGATTGAGCCTGCACTCAGGGTCTGTGTTCAAAGTCCATGCGTTAGTTAGCCTCTTGGGGTCTTAAGTCTTTCTGCTCTCAGGAATAGGCCCTGGTGGTCCCAGGTAGCTGTCAAGAATTTAATGGATGCCCCAAACTTGCTCTAACTCTTGTGCACTGGCTTTGGCACTGTAGTGGTGTAAGGGGTGGGGGTTGATCAGCTCTCGTTTTAGTGAGAGCTGTTTCACCCCCTTATAGCATGGAAACGGCCCGATTACATGTACCTTTGATGCTGCGCCCTGTTATGGGTTTCCTTCATTCATCTGGATTTGTTTTTATGTCCCCTTGAAGAGTCCTATATGTGTGGTTTAATAGAGGTTAAGCAGCTGCTTTTTACTCTGCCACCATCTTAACCCAGAAGCTCAATTTTTTTTATTTTAATAGCAATTAATAGGAAAGATAATTGCACCTGTGGCCATCACATCCCCCCTGGAGCGCTGCAGCACCTGCCAGGGGGCAGTAGTACCCACTTTGGGAATCACTGATTTAGATGAATACTGTCAATATCCTTTATTTTTATTATGCTCTTCCACTTCAGTTTCTGCCTTTCAAGATATCAATAGAGTACTATGTCCCTTTTTTTAAAATTTCTAGTTATTTTTGCTTTTTATTTTCTTAGTAGTCTATTTCCTTATCTTCTTTATAGCACCACTTTCTCACATGCTCAGTTTAAAACTAGCTCTAATTCTGTTAGTACCTTGAAATGTCCACTGAATCAAGCTTCACTCTTGGTCTGCAAGAAGGCCACAAGTTAGTAAGGGAAAATTGGTCATGAAAGATCAACATCTAGAAACATTTTGCATGTTGAATATTATTATGCTTCTAAAATGCATTTTGAATTGCTCCCCACAGGATTGAATGAACAGGCAGACTTGGCATCCACTTTTAATCTTTTAAAAAGCCAATTAAGGATAAGCTAGAGATGAAATCCACTCTGCTGGTTGGAAGGAGTCAGACTTGATCAGGGAAATTGAATTTATTCCTCCTTTCAGCTGGAAAATATCTCTGCAAACACAGAAGTCATTATGCTTACATACTAGGAATGAGCATTTCAAAGATGAAATTGTATTGAGTTCCTGCCCTCAAGAAACCTACAGGATAGATAAGAAAAATATCTCAATAACTGTCAAACAATTAGAAAATTATATATAAAGCAGATATCTACACATAATGCCATGTGAAATTTGAAGTAGAAGAGATAATTTCAACCTTGAGATGGGTAGGCATGGACTCAGAAAATTATATTGATCCTGAAGTGCATCAATATAATTTATATCTACCTCTCTACCTAATGTATTTTTAAAGCAATACATGAAAGATAGATATGTGCTGAATAAAAAAGCATTATGTTAGCTGAATTAATATATGTATATATTATATTAATATATATGTGTGTGTATCCACATACACACATCGAAAAAGAATACATGTAAATGTATATGCATACACAATTCAAAAATAGTTTATTAAACATAATTTTATTAAATGTTATTTAATGAATTATATATACATATATATGTAAATTGATTGATTTGTAAAGGTTTAGACAATATTTTCTTTAAATTACACTTTTAGATAGGAAGCAAATATTTTATTATCCCCACTTAACAAGTCAAGAAACTCAGATATTAAATGACTTGCCTGATCTCTTATGATTAATAAGAATAAAAACTGAACATTGAGTCTACCATCTCCTGAGTACAGACTTATTGTTCTTTCCACTGTATTATATTGTCTCACTAGGAGTGAGGTATGGAAGTGAGGGCTGAGTTAGGTCTTGAAGGAAGAGAAGAATTTTAAAAGGTCTCTAAGTTTGGTCAGGTTAAGAATATCCTTTCCAGGTATGTGGGATATCATAATCAAAGGCAGGAAGACAAGAATACAGAAGTCCAGGTAGAAAGCAGATGTAGAGAATTCCAATGTTATAGGTATATAGAATAGATAATAGATAACACTTTGAAATAATCCTAAGAAGGCAAAATTGAATCAGATTTTTGGGAAACCATGAATGACAGCCTAAGAAAAATTAAGCACTACTGATTAATTGCCTCTTTATCAAATCATCACTTAAAAACAAAAACTTAAAACTTATCAACAAAGCAGAAACTCCATTTAGGTATTTAAAATTATCATGTAATGCTTTTCACTGAAAACAGCAGAAACCATTAGCCCATTAAATAAGGGAGCATATACAACAATATCTTTTTCGAATAAACAGTTAAGTAAATTATTTTTAATTACTATTATTTTATTATTTTAATTAATTATGTTTATTAAATGTAAGTTTTGACAAAATGAGAGGGCAGCTTTTAATAATTTAAGTTTTGATGAGAATATAGTAAAGTTTTAACTTAATATTACTCCTTTAAGCCAGAGAAAAGAAAACTTCTAGCAGTTTTTATCAACTAAAAACTTAGTTTAATTAAAATAGATAGTAAAAGAATATAACAAAATGAACATAGCAAAGGAAAGAAATATAGGAAAGAGGTAGAGAAAGAAAATTTCCTAATGTCTATACTAGTTATCCTATAACTACCTATAACTTCCTATAATTACTATCTAAAACTGCCTATATCTACCTATAATTGCCTATAACTACTGCTAAAAACAACCACCCCACAAAGTTCCAACCCAATCAGTGTTTAATCCAACCCCAAGTAGGTCTGTCAAGGAACACCAGTTACCTTCCAAAAATTTCAAGAAAGAGGAAAAAAAACTAACAGTCCAAACCAAAATCCCAAACGCCAAAAGCCAATAAGCCTTCTTAATAAATTTAGGCCTTCCTTTATATTCCAGCAACTAAAGGCCAGCCAACCAACCCAACTTACTCCCAGCAGCCAACTTCGAAGAAACTGCCAATCCTGTCAGCAACTGACCTCAGCTGTCAGCAACTGACTCCTTTTATCTCCTTTTTCTACCTCACTTCGTGTCTCTCTGGTTTTTCCTTCCTGTCTCTACGGTTTCTGAGAGAGAGAAATAATGAGAGAAAGACTTTGCAAGTAGGAAATAGCAAAGGCATGGTTTTACAAAAGAAGGTCTGGTCTGTGGAAGGCCAATTGGAGAAATGGGGTCACGATAGGGCTATTTATCTGGACTCCCTTCATGACCAATCAAGGCTGAGGCAGTCTTTCTGTTTGGTCCTGGTACCCTGAGCCCTGAAAATCTCTGGTACGAGCAGGTTGATTAATCCAAAAACAATTTGACCCCATCCAAGAGGCTAATTGGAAATCATTTAGAGAAATAGAGTCTATAATAAATATTTTATCTGGATCCCATTACAAATCATCTTCAAGTAAAACTGTGTGTATGATTTTTTCTGCACTGCATGTCAGGAGGCAGACAGAATGGATTATCTAATGTAAAAATCTGAGACTCCTCTTTTGACTCCTTTTCAGATCCACACCTTTTCTTAATAACATTATATTCTCATTGGAAAGCTTTGAGTCCTTAGGAAACCAGCAGTTACAGAGTTAACAATTTCTCTCCTTGATAATTAAGAAGCCTGAACTCTAAAAAGAATATTACTTAGACAGGCAAGGTCAGAACCAGACAAAGCTAGACAAGACTTTATCTGACCAGGTGCAATTCTGTAAATCAAGAGTACAGGACTCAAATTATTTAGGATATGTATAGAATGTTGTCTCTACTCCCAGAATTGGCCTTCTGCTAATGAACGGCTGGAATTTGGCCTTAGACCCTGGACCTATCTTTCTATTTTTAAGCATCTAATGGGTTTTTGTATAATTTGTAACCCCTACACAGCTGTAATTCTTTCTCTGTGCTCTTTGTGTGAAATCAGTATATATCAAACTCAAGACTCCATGGCAAGTTGGAGCAGTTATGAGCTAAACATTAGTCTGACTGTTCTCAATGCTTTATTTCAATCCAATGCTATTAAATGCCACTCAATATCCCTGGAAATATAGAGCTAGACCTCTATACTGGTCACACGTACAGAACTGGAAGAGCAGTTCCAGAATCTGGAGAAGGAATAAAACTGAGAACTTGAGACAGTTGAGAGTCCATTGTTCCTGTCCAGTCAGGAGAGTTGAGAGTTCACTTCCTGTGGGCAGTTTGTCTATCCCCGAAAGGAGGTGATTTACTTTCCCTGAAACTTGGAGGTTCCTGTTTTGCAGCTATTGAGAGATTCCTGAGCTTCTGTCCATCTCTGTCTCCAGTTGCCATTTCCCAGAGATCCTATAAGCTCTTGATTGCTGAGAGGTTTCTTGACTGAATGTGTGTGTGAGACTAAGAATTCTGATAAACTCTTTGGAGAAGAGTCCTATAGCCATCTTGAACTCTGCCTAAGAGGCTGAACTCACAGAGTTCAACCATTCTACTCTGATGAACTTTTACTGTGTCTACAATTTATTTTGAGGACCAGTAGGTTAGGGTAGATTATATAAAATGGGAATTTAGTTAGGGAGAGTAGGGTTTAAATAGCTTGAGGACTTGAAGAAGGTTCCATGAGGAACCTATAGAAATTGGGTGGAGAATCTAGATTTTAACATTTAGGGACTCCTTTTCCCTGGTCCCCCATCATTTCTCTTTAATATAAATAAAGCTAATTTACTATTTTACAGAAGAGTCAGATAACATTTTGGCCTAAGAGGTGACTCATAGGCCAACTTGGGTCTGTAGAGTGAGTTCCTCTGAGTATATACCAACAATAATTCTACAAACCCATCTATCCATCTTATTTACCTATTTCATTTCTAATTCCTGTCACTGTGTGCTGGTTAATCTCTATACATCTCTATGGCAAGAGAACCTCCAGGTCCCCTGTTAAATTAGAAAAGGAATAAATAATTCCTTTTTACCCAAGATAATACTATTCCCAGTAAGTTTTCCCTTTCGAATTCAACCTTCCATTAAAATGCAAATGAACCATGTTCTTTGGACATTACCAGTCTAAGAAGATAGGAAAAAAGTCTCAGTAGGACAGAAAGTACTAACAGAAAGCACTTGGATATATTTTCTCCAGTGCTCTATCTTGCTCAAAATCTAGAGTTCTGAACTGAGTTCTAAGTAGGAATTTAGATTTCACTCAAAGAAATGTGTTTCAGGAACAGTGTGTCTAAAACTAGAAATACAGAACCTTGGAGATGGAAAGAATTTAGTGAACCATAGGCTTACAGCTTAGAACTAGAAAATGACTGTAGAGACCATTTAAACAAATTGTCTCATTTTATAGATGAGAAAACTAAGGTCTCTTTGGGTAAAGGGATTTATAACCACTTCATACAATAAATTAGATGCCAACTAACTCTAAATCTGACATTATTTCAACTTAAAGATGTTGCCTTACCTCATTATTATATAGATGAAAAACTGTGACTCTAAGAGATGAAATTATTGTCCAAAGGCCACAGATGATTTAGAGGCAGAATTGGGGTTCCAGTTTATATTTTCTGACTTCTAATTTAGCTTTCTTCATTTGCACTACAATGTCTTGTAAAAGTGAAATAGGACCAAACTCCAAGTATTTCTCTTCTAGATTATCTAATGTTAACTAGTAATATAGGAACTCATTATTGCCTGGCTAATGAAATAATTATAGTATAGAAAAGCATGGCTCTAGGAGTAGCCTAATTTGTTTTCATTTAAAAAAGACTAGACTATGATTTAAATTCTAGTCTTACCATTTAATAGCTGCTTGAACTTGGGCAGATGCTTAAACAACATTAAAAAAATGGCCATAATAACATTGTATTATCTAGCTTATCGTATGTGTTCACACTCATAAAAATATTAACTTTTAATATATGTATAATCTATTATATTAAAAACTTAACAGTTTGTTTGAATACAAACAACAAAAGCTAAAATAGTCAGAATCTCAGAGTAAGAAAACACATCCAATACAATCAAATGCAGGGGTTCTTAACCTTCCTGAGTTATTGATCCTTTAGGCACTTTAGAAAAGCCTATGGACATTTTCTCGGAATACATATGTGTGTGTATTCAATGTATAAAACATATAATGTATAAAATGATTAACATACTAATGAACATATATAAGCATGAATGTATAATGGAAATCAATTATATTGAAGTACAAATACAATTTGTTTCCCATCCCAGTTTTTGGACTCCCTGCAATAGCAATTGAAGCTAGTTAAGAACCATTGATCTACTGTGACATAAGAAAAGACAAACAAGATGATTATTTAAAAAAACTGGAAAGACTTTTATAAGAAGTTATTAAAAATAAAATAAGTAGAAAAAGGAAAATATTGTAACGTATGTATGACAGCTATTACCAAAAAGGCTAGAATCCAGGACAATTATAAAAGACTCACAACCAAAAAAAAAAAAAAAAAAGGAAAAGGATAAGGATTTCCACCTCTCTAAAAGGAACAGAGTCTGAAAGAAAATCAAACCATACCACTCTTTATTTCCTCTATGAATTTTTCTCTTGTGTAAGCAATATGTTTCTTCCTTCACAACATGACAAACATGGAAATATATAACATATGATAACATGTGTATATATGTGTATGTATATATTTAGACATATAAAAGAACTAGTGATCTAGCTCAACCTTTCTTGTACAAAAATACCATCTACAACCTTCCTGAAAATTTTATAGTTGATGAACTCAAGTGACAAGGAATTGAATATTTCCTAAAATAGAGCATTCCATTTTGGGAAAGCTTTAATGATTAACAAATATTTCTATATAATGGGTCAAAATCTGTCTCTCTACAATGTTTACATATAATTTTTAGTTCTGCTTTTGGAAGAAAGGAACAGCTATTTAATTCCTCTTTAATATAACAACTTTTCAAAATCTTGAAGAAGGAAAGTACATTCCCACCTTACCAGTTTTTCTCCAGATTTTATATTCTCATTTCATTCAAACAGTTCTCAAATGCATGCTTTTGAGTCATAGGCTTATATGGTATAGCAAAGATCTGAAAGAGACCTTAAAAACTTTTTTATGTCAAAAATGAGGCAACTAAAACTCTGAAATGAAGTGATTGAGGTAAGATAAAAAATTTAGTAAGCTTTAACACCGGATTTTGAACTGATAATCACTGATTGGGTTCAAGTCCAACCGTTAACCATCTTAGTCACTCTCTTAGAGAAAATTGTCAGGCTATTAATTCCTTTTTTTTTTCAATATAAAGCCAGAACATGGTTTAGAGAGGTTATTACTTGTCCTCTTTTGGTAACTATATGTCAAGCTATTAACTCATGTTGAATTCATAGTCCAACAAAAGCAACTATAAAATCCATTAAATTAAGTTTTTTTATAAGTTATTGTCTAGATATATCTCTTCTATCCTGACAATAAAAGATGTTATAATGGAAAAATAATCATCTCTTTCTATCAGTTTTGGGATAGGGTATATATAGACTCATTTTTTATAGCATGATAGAGTTAGAAGGTGTTCCTAGACATATTCTATGAGGAAATGGAGGACAAAATGTGCTCTTAATTTCCCAAAGTAGCATTATTGTTTAATAAGAGTGGAATCTAATCTAGTCCAGCAAAAACTGATTAAACTACTCATA
The DNA here is from genome assembly GCF_016433145.1 of Gracilinanus agilis. Lineage (NCBI taxonomy): Eukaryota > Metazoa > Chordata > Mammalia > Didelphimorphia > Didelphidae > Gracilinanus > Gracilinanus agilis. The sequence goes on from NC_058132.1 coordinate 585,026,680, forward strand.
TATTGAAGACACTCTCCTAGGCACTGGGGATGAAAAGACAAAACCTAAGCATTTTCATTTAATTAAAAAAAGTCAACTCTTTCTCAAAAATGTGACAATCTACCATGAAGACGTAATACATCCCTTTCAGCCATTATAGTCTACCTCCTCTTTGCCACCTGCTACTTCCTCTAACTCCCTTCATCTCCTAGAAAAGACTTTTCCTGATTCCTCAATTATTAATCTTATCATATAAATTCCTTTATAATTTTTGGGTATATGATATATTTATGAGAATTGTTTGATCTTTTACTTCTCCCAAGTAGAATGTAAATTTGTTGAAGACAAGGTGGCTGTAATATTATATTTATATCCAATGGATGTGGCACAATGTTTGGCCCAAGATAATTCCTAAATATGTGATTATTGAATGATTTTTTAAAGCATTCAAGTATGCAAAATGATAATATGAGGAAAATAATAGTACTGAAAACTAGACATCAAGAAATGGTGTGTGAACAGAAGGTGGAACTTGAAAAAAGCCTTGAAAATAGAAAGAGATTCCAGAATGTGGAAATGAAAAGGGAATAAATTACACGCATGGGGAGTGGTTTGTACAAAGGGAATGAGGGGGAGAAAGAAAATATCCCATTTCTTGGACTATGAGAACAGGGGCCAATAAGTAGACCACTAGATCAGTACTCTTTTGATTATAATATGCTGCCTTTTAGGAAATAAGATGAGGAAAGAGAAACAAAAACGGAGGAGATAATTTTCTAAAATTTTCTAAAAGATTCTCAAAGATTTCTAAAAGATTCTAAAAGTTTTTGATACTCAATTTTGTTGTTGATACCTAAGCCAGGAAGAGAAAAACAAAGAAAGAAAATTATAAGCCAATTTTATTAATGAATATACATGCAAAAATTTAAATGAAATACCAACAAGGAGACTACAGAAATATATCTCAAGGATCATTCAGTATAATAAGGTGGGGTCTATACCAGTAATAGAGAACTAGCTTAATATTGAGAAACTATCAGAAAAATTGACCATATTAATAACCAAACTAACAGAAATCACATGATTATCTCAATAGATGCAAAAAAAACTTTGGCAAAATATAACATTTAGCATATACACACACACACACACACACATACACACACACATATATATATATATTATCTACAAAGCCTAGCAGCAAGAGATGGAAAGATGAATTCCATTTCAAATAACACTAGACAATATAAAATATGTGGGAGTCTACTTGCAAGACAAATTCAGGAATTACATAACACAGTTACAAAAGACTTTTGTCACAAATAAAGTCAGAACTAAACAATTGGGAAATATTACCTCCTAATGGATAGGTTGAGTTAATGTAATAAAAATGAAAATTATCCCTAAATTAATTTACTTTTTCAGTGCTATACCATTCAAAATATCAAAAATCATTTTGTAGAACTAGAAAAAATAATAACAAATTCATCAGGAAAAACAAAAGCTCAAGAATATCAGGGGAAGTAATGGAAAAAAATATGAAGCAAAGTGGTCTAGGCAAGATCTCCAACTGTACTATAAATAGTAGTCATCAAAACAAATTGGTACTGGCTAAGAAATAATATGAAATAGAAAACATTATGAGATATAAAATGAATAATATTGATTATATTAATTTAAGAAGTTTCTGCATAAACAAAACTAATATAATCAAGATTAGAAGGCAAAGAACAAAGTGGCAAAAATTTTTCTCAGCAAATTTCTCTGATAAATGCCTCATTTCCCACATGTAAAGAGATTTGAATTTAACTTATAAGAATATAACTCATTCTCCTATGACCAATGGTCAAAGGATATGAATAAGCAGTTTTCAAATGAAGAAATCAAAGCTATTAACAATCATATGAAAAAATAGAGTAGATGGAAATGCATGACTAGTAAATATGACATTGAGTTTAATGGAATTAATTCACATGTGGTATGAATATGGATAGCAGAAGGGATAAAAAATCAGGAGTTGATAATGTACTGTTTACAAGAAACATACTGAAAATGAGAGACACATGTAGAATGAAGGTGAGGGGCTGGAGCAGAATATACTGTGTCTCAGCTTATCAATAGAAGACAGAGGTAGCAGTCATGATCTCTGACAGATTTGGGACTAAAATGTATATAATTGGAAGGGATGTTGGAGGTGGGTGGGTTACTATGGATAATTATCAATTATTGGACTTGTATGTACCAAGTGTAATAGCACTGAAATTTTTAAAGGAAAAAGTAAATGTTATAAAGACAGAAATAGATAACAAAATAGTAACTGCAAGGACTTGAATTTTCCTCTCTCAGAACTAAATATGCCTAAACATAAAATAAAATAGAAAGAATTTAAAGATATAAAAATAACCTTAGATAGGTTAAATAAAATAGATATCTGGAGAGTCCCTATATGCCTGCATGAGGTTAATTGTGGATCTAAGCCTGAAAATACACATAATGAAAAGTTTCTAGTAGGAAAAAAATGGCTTATGGAACATGAATATTCTGTAGAAGTCTCACTTTATCACTCAACATACCAGGAAGGTAATCCTTCAACCCTGAGGGATTGTGGCACTGGAACAAAAATTCCATTGGGTATGACAAAGCTGAAAAGATTTCTTTTGGAAAGAATATGGCCCTGGAAATATACTGATTCTGCTAAGGACCAATCTAGCAAAATATCATCATGGTAACATATGTTAACTGAGAACCAAAAAGGCTAAAATCATCAAATTAAATGCTGATAGGAATATGGATAAATGAGCCTAATATGGCTAGAATGGCTATGATTTTTTAAGAAAACAAAATGGAAATATACATTAAGAGCTTTAAAGCTGTTCATAACAATTGACTTAGAGGTCCTATTACTATGGTTAGGCTCTAAGACCATTTATTGAGAGGGCAAAAAGCTGTGTATGCATGAAAATATTAATGGAACTTTTTTGTTATGACAAAGCAACTGATAATAACACAGATCCAGTGAATGGAAGAAATGGCTAAATATATTATGGTATTTGAATGTAATGGATTGTATTCTAATTGAAATGATAAAAATTATGAATATGAAGAAAATAAGAAAGATGTTATAGAGAAAGAAAAATATTATAAATTACTCTTTGTTAGAGGAATGAAAAATAAAACAAATCCATTGCATCACTTCATATCTATCTAATTATCCAATATGACAATAAAGGAAAATCATAAACAGTGAAATGAATGTGGCAAAATTGGAACACTAATGCAGAATTGGTGGAGTTGTGAATTGATTCAATCTCTCAGAAGGACAATTTGGAAGTATGTCCATCCAGTAATATCAGTACTAGCTCTCCAATTCAAAGAGATAAAAAAAGAGCAAAAGGACCTACTTAAACAAAAATATTTATGGCAGCTCTTTTTGTGTTGGCAAAGAATTGGGAGTTGAGAAGATACCCATCAATTGGACAATGGCTGAACAAATTGTGAAATATGATATATGATATATGTGGTATATGATAGTGATGGAATATTATTGTGCTATAAGACATTTTGAGCAGGATTATTTCAGAAAAAGTTGGAAAGACATGAATCAATTCAGAGTGTAATAAGTAGAACCAGGATAACATTGCTCCCTGAACAATTTTGAAGGACTTACCACAATGGATGCTATTCACCTCAAGAGGAAGAACTATTGCAGTTGTAATGCAGAGCAAAGATATTGTTTTTAATTTAAATTTATGTGTTTTTATTTTGGAGTTTTAATTTTATATGAGAATTTTCTTGTAATAATGACCAATATGGAAGTATATTTTACATGATGATACGTGTATAAACCAGATTAATTTGCTTGCCATCTCTGTAAGGCGGCAGGATAGTGAGGGAGGAAGACAATTGGAATCTTATAATTTGGGGAAATAAATGTTGAATATTGTTATTACATTCAATTGGGAAAATAATTTTAAAATGAGGAATAATATGACAAAGAATTTTGGGGTTCCAAAAGGGATAAAATTTAAAAGTCTGCACTTTACAAGTTTAAAATATTCACAGAACTACAAAAGTGAATTCCTCTGAAAACACATTGAGCTTTAGACCCAGTCTACTCCTTTTTCAATAGTGCTATTAAAGGACAATGTCATCAAAAACATAGAAACCATTTTAGGTCCTGGTAAATTGCATTTTAAGCACATTGCTTCTGAGACTCCAAAACAACCACAATTTACTGGCCCATTCTTGGTCTAGTACAACAAACAATCCAATTATTCTGCTCCCTCCCTATGTGTTTTCCAGTTCCTGTGGATGTTAAGTGGAAGAGACACAGGTTTCACCAGAATGGAAATGCAAATATTCCTCACTGAGCAGTAAATGAAAAATTTTAGCATAAAAATGTGGTTTCCTAAAATAGAATTGTGACCTTTCATAATTACAGCTTTCACACTCCCATCTAAAGCATTTTACAAAGAAAATAATTTAATTCTACTCATTTAAAGTAAATATATGACTTTCAATTGCACAGAAAAAAAGTATAGCTATATACCTCAACCACAAAGTCAAGGATATGACAGAAGGTGGTTTCTAAAAGATTAGAACTTGCAAGTACACATACAAAAATAATGGCCTTTTTATTTTCTTTAATAGAGAGTGCTGTCTTAATATGAATCTTGCTAAAGATTACACAGGCTCTTATTCTCATTCACAAGTGGATCCAATCATATGAATTTCTCTGCATCAAAAGTGAATTAAAAAGAAATGACATGCAGGAGAGAACACAGTAGCTGAGACATCTCATCAGCAGTCTAATCAGGGAAGTGACCCACCAACAGGTCTGATGCTGCCCACACAATTATTTCTGGAGCTTGCTGCCAGTAAAATATCTTTCTTATCTTGAATCCAAGTCCTGTCATTGCCACCTAAATAGTGCTTTTGAAGAGGAACACCAAGTGCTAAGCCATACATTAAATGCTGCTGCTTTGTATCACCCACCCACAGTGTTTATGTCTTTATGTTATCAACCTCAGAGACATACTCAAGCAAATGTGCAAGCATCCCAGAATAAGCATAAACAGTGTTAGAGTACACATAATTATCGAGCCCTGAAGCTTCAAGGGTATATTTTTGCAGTGCATAAGACTGTGCAAAGCATTTCTTTCCCATATATTGAACATTTTTTTTAATCTTCAAGTTACTGAGGCTTGGAAAGGTTAAAGAAACAGACTTATTTTAGGAGCTCCAGAAAAGAGCATACTGATCTAGGAAATATAACATAAATATCAGTAATATCCCATACAAATAGGTAATTATTTATTTTAGATATTTCATTAATTGCAAGAGGCAATTTGATTTGGGGATGAAATGGTACAATTTCAATTTCTTCTGAATAGGGAAATCTCTTAATTGTATGCATGCTTTTCCCCCTTTCAGAGTACCATTTGAGAAAATAAGTATTTAATGCATGACTACTATTGCTGTGCTTTACATCCCCTCTAGTCGTACACCCTGGATTTCTTCTGTCTTCCCTGTCAGAGAACCCTCTAGATCAGGGGTCGGCAATGTATGGCTCTCGAGCCATATCTGGCTCTTTTGAGGGCCAGATATGGCTCTTTCTGCAGGAGCCATAAAGACAATTTTTTTTCAGGTGCTGATAACAGGGAGTGCGCACTGTGAGCACTGTACACTCTCACGAAATTACATTTTAAAAAATGTGGCGTTTATGGCTCACATAGCCAAAAAGGTTACCAACCCCTGCTCTAGACATGACTAGATAAATTAATTTACTGAGCTTTAAAATTCCATCTCATCATGGGACTGAGGCAATCTGATTGATACATGAATACTCATCTCATATTCCCGATTATCATATATTTTACATGCTTTCTTAGCTTTTATTCTGAAAAAGATGTAAAGAGCTAGATAGATATGCATAGTCTACATTTTTCTCTTTTTTCCTTTTTTTCTTGAAAAAACTACATATATGTGTGTACAAATAAAGCATGTATACACATACATGCTGTTTTGGCTTTCTCTCTTCTCACTCTCTTTTTAACTTCCTGTAATTTGGATTTCTACCATGTAACTGAACTGAAACTACTATCTCCTAAATTTCAAATATTCTTTTAATTACCAAGGGCAATAGCCTCTTCTCAGTTCTAATCTTTCCCTCTTTGTAACATTTAACCCTTTAACTATCTTCTATCTTCTTTATGGTTCTCTCTGTGTCTCTTATTTACTCTGTTTCTCTTTCTCTGTCTCTCTTACCTGTATGATATTATGTAAATTATTTCATCTGTGGAGCTTAAATTTCCTCATCTCTGAAATTAAAGGCTTCTTTTTTGAGTTTTCTATCAGATTTATTACTATTTACTACTATTTCCTGTGATATTATGCCTCGAAACCCTGCCATCTGAAGACTGGTTCACTGAACTTTGGGTATGTAGCCTGAAAGTGATGAGAATATAACTATTTGTAAATCTTTGGAGGCTTTTGTATAAAAGAAGGATTGGCTTAGTTTTGCTTGCTTCTAGAGAGTAGACTGAGGAGTAATATGGAAAAGTTTCAGAAACAGATTTCAGCCCATTACAAAGAAAGTCATGAAGATAATTAGAACTCTCCCTAAGTGGAATATTTATCTTTGGAGGTTGTGAGTTCCCAAACCACTGAGGGCTTGAAACTAGAAGTTCATTAAGTATGTTACAGATAGCATTCTTGTTCAGATAAGGGAAAATGGTCCTTTCCACTTCTGAAATGTTATGACTATTATAGATTAGGTAGACAAACAGCTGGGTTAGAATTTGATATGCTGACTTTTAAAAACCTTTACAGTAATAAAACATTGATTTCATTTGAGACTTACAAAAAAATCTGTGAAGTCGCTAATTCAGTAAGATTATTCCTGATTAGCATATGCTTGGCACATAAAAAGTGCTTAATAAAGACTTTTCATTTGTTCCTTTATTCCTTCCTTTGTTCCTTTAATCCTTCCTTCTTTCTTCCTTCCTTCCTTCATCCCCTCCCTTTACATATACACTTATTGAATGTAAACTTCTTAAAGGCAAGAACTTTTTTTTTAATCTTTCTGTATAACTATAGTCCAGCACAGAGCCTTACACATTGTGAGTGGTTAATATTTAACTGATTGATTATGCCATATTGTATTATTAACAAAATAAATTTTTATTTATATAACATTACAATGTAATTTAAATAATGAAAGTAAAAAATAAAAGAAACTAAGCATTAGAAGAGCAAAGAAATTTTATCACATCCACATAAAGCATATAGCAAATTTGGGATTCAAACTCAGGTTGACTTCTAGAGGAGTGTTTTTTTTTTCATTATAAGACACTAATCCCAAGAGAATGCTAATAAAAAGAAAGGAGGATGCCTTGAGCAGAGTTTATTTCAATATCTTGTCTTCTTGTTCAATTCTTTGTTTCTTTCATATTATTCTGTGCTGCAACCAAAGTGAACTACTGATTCTTCTCTACTATCAATCCTCCATATTCCTCTTCTCCTTTCCTTTGCTCAGTAAATCATCCAGACCTGAAATGTACTCTTTTCTTTTTGCATTACTTTACCAGAGAAAGCATATACAGGAATAGATTGGAAATATTGTTGGTTCGATTCCAGACCACTGCAATAATGTGAATATTCCAATAGACAGTCACATGAATTTTCTGGTTTGTTTCCTAGTGCATATAAAAGTTATGCTTATACCATGCTATAGTCTATTAAGTGTACATTAGTATTGTTTCTTCTAAGAATACCTATATATTATTGTTAAAGTTGCAAACCATCATCTGACTCTTGAGTGAATCATAAAATTTTTGCTGGTGGAAGGTTTTGCCTTGATGTTGATGGCTTCTACTGATGAGGATGGTGGTGGCTAAAGCTTGGAGTGGCTGTGGCAGTTTCTTAAAATGAGACAATGAAGTTTCCTTCATCAATTGATTATTCCTTTCACTTGAACACTTAAAGGCCATTGGACAATTATCAATTCGCTTAATTTCAACATTATTGTATCTCAAAAAATAAAGAGGCTGAAGAAGAGGGAGGGAGATGTGGGAATGGCAGCTTGGTGGAGCAGTCAGAACATACAACATTTGATTAAGTTCATTGTGCAATTTGTGGTGTCCCAAAATGATTATAATAACACCAGAAATCACTAATCACAGATCACCCTAACGCATCACCATAATGAAAATATTTGATGTATTGCAAGAATTACTAAAATGTGATACAGAGACATGAAGTAAACACACACTGTTGGGAAAATGCTGCTGATTAATTTGTTCAATGAAGAGTTGCCATAAACCTTTGATTTTTAAGATTAAGAAACTGTATTATGCATCTGTGAAGCACAATAAAACTAGATAATGCTACAGATGGAACGTTTGGGGTTCAAATATAACCTCAGACATTTCTTAATGATCTGGGCCAGTCATTTAAACCCAGTTACCTAGCCCTTAACATTCTTCTACCTTGGAACCAATACACATTATTGATTCTAAGGTAGAAGGTAAGGGTTGTAAAAATAAATAAATTAAAAAATACTAGGCAGGCCTGTATTCCAGGCATAGAAGCCATTATCTACAAAGTCTAAAAGAGAGGGGTGTGTGTGTGTGTGTGTGTGTGTGTGTGTGTGTGTGTGTGTGTGTAAGAAAGTCAGGGAGAGAAAAAGAGAGACAGAGGGGGAGAGAGAAAGAGAGAGTGGGGAGTCAGGTTGGCAATGTCCTATTGATGAGTATCTCTGAATATTACTGAGTAGCTGAAAAGTTACTCTACTTTTAAAGGTAACATACTTATTCTCAAGCCCAGACTCAAAATCTGTCCATTAACTTATATTGTGTTAGCATAGGCTTCAAGAACAAATTCCCCTCCACAATTCAATGAAAAATTTCTCATTTAGTATTTAGCATAAAGGAAGGGAATTTTTAGCATGATATTTCCTTTTGCTCCTTGTCTACTCTTGCCACCACTGTTTCGTCTTGAAAATTTTAAATACCTAGCTGCTAGGGGTTGCAAAATACTGTAGAAGAACCACTCCAATACATTGAGCTCTCACAAATCAATCTAATTCCATGAAAACTCAGGGGTTCAATAAAATGGAGGATTCATAGTGCTGACTGAAATGGCAGATTGGTACTAACAATGGGAAAACTTGGAGGGCTTCTTGTACGTGTTTATTTCTATTTATTATTTTATAATTACAAGATACATGTATTTTATCTAATTTTGTAAGGATTTACTAAAGACTTTCTGCAAGGTACTGTGTTGGCTCTGGAGATGTAGAAATGACGAAACAGAGACTCTCTTCTTAAGGATCTTGAACCTTTATAAGGACACTCTTGTTGGTTCCAGAGTCAGAAAAATTGTATTACCTGTGTGACCATTAGCAATTCACTTAAACTATCGGGGCTTATTTCCTGATTTGTTTAGAAAATGAAAACAAAACAAAACAGAAAAGGATTGAACTAAGTTGGGGCTTCTTAACCTGAAAATCATGTAATCTCCCTGCCTAAATTCCCTAAATGGATCCATGGATAAATTCCACATGGTCTGTAAACTTAAGTAGAAAAAATATTTTATAATCATATTTTAATATATTGTTTTCTTTCATTATGTTCTGTATTTTATTTTATATACAAGAAAATATTCAAATCTGAAGGGGTCTATAGGATTTATGGAATTACCAAAGGGGTCCAGGTCCATAGGTTTCATAAGACTTTTAAAGGGGTCCAGGATATAAAAAAGTTCAGTACTCTTGGATTCAATGACTCTTCAAGTTCCCTGCAAATCTAGATCTGTGAACTATTTTACTATAATATATGAGGACATATTCATGAATAATAATGAAATAAAATAAATTTGGTATAATCATTTAACCATATAATGTCATTAATTGCTGTCCCTTGCTATCAGAGTTTTTCTGGAATTAACCAGTGAATGTCCAACTGTGCTAAACATAAATAGAAAAGAGAAAATATTTCCTTTACAAAATCTGAGAAACAGTCACCATTACTGTTGAAGGGAGACAAAGTATGAAATGTTACTGGTAACTAGGAAAACACAACCAAAATCTACAGAGCAGGCTAATATTTGCAGCATACTCACTAAGATGCCTTACTGGATTAAATCTCTTAACCCTTTCTGACATTGCTGCCCATAACTATATCTCCATTGGAAAATGATCTGTGATGTTGTATATGAATTGTACATTAGTCTTTTGTTCATCCTAATGATTATAAGTATTGGGTGGCTACTGCCATAAAATTTGGTCCTAGTTTGTAAGAAAAGTCCCCAGTACTTAGGGAATCAGACTTCTCATAACAGATTCAGTTATGAGTTTTTTTAGTGCAGCTTATTCTTTTGGAGCCATAGAACTCATTGTTTACCTTCTTCCTCATAGTGTAATATAATTTTCCCCTTGATCTAACTAGGCACACACACTTGTCTACAAAGTTCCATTTCTGCTTCTCATGCAGGCATCTTCATCCTTATTTATAAAGCATTTGTAATCTTTCATCATCATTTTTCTTAAGTGTCAAGGATTTATGATATGCATATTTAACTCTGTGTTCTATGGTTGAATGACTGCTATTTCTTCTCTCTTTGCTTGGTGATAGTGAGCTGAAAGAGAAAGAGAAGATCTGATCTTTTTTAACTCATTAACTATTTATCAGTGATTATTAGAATGGTAGAAGATGCCAGAATGAATCTCTCTCTCTCTCCCTTTCTCTCTTTCTCCCAAACAGATAAATGAAAGTGTATAAATATAGATATATATATGCATATATATACATGTACATATATATTATAAAACCTTTTTTTCATTTTTGCACCCTAAAACCTTGGAGTCATTATTAATTTGTCCTACTTTATATATGCATAGAATTAGGATTAGGCATATGTTTAAAATTATTTGCATTCAAGTTATATATAGAACAGGATAATGAGAAGATTCAAAATGTTGCAAAAACAGGATCAGTTGAAGGAAATTAATATATTTAGCTTGGGGAAGAAAAGACTAAGGGAAGTCATGAGAACTGTTCTAATTGTTTGAAGGATTATTACATGGAAGGTGACACTATCATGATTGACCCCAAAGGGCAAAATTACAACCAATGGGTTTAGATTATAAGGCCCCAGATTCCAACTTAATCTAAGTAAGAATTTCCTAAATCTTCAGAACCCTTCTCTGATTTAGATACTTCATCTATAAAATTGGAATGATAATCTTCCTAATTCATAGGGTTGTTTTAAAAGATCATCTTAGATAACATAAAAAGTACTTTGCAAAACTTAAATGGTATATCAATGTGAATTTTGATTGCTAAATTGCTAACTCATTTTTTCTGACATTTCATTTCATTTCCCTGACACGATGTGATGTAGTAGAAATAGCACTTGATCTAAAATCAGGAAAAACTTCCTTTCAATCTTGCTCCTGATAGTAAGTTTGAGACCATGAGCAATTCACTAAACTTCTTTCAAAAACTGGAAAATGAGAGAATGTCCTTCAGTTGGGGAATGGCTGAACAAATTCTGGTATCTGTTGGTGATGGAATACTATTTTGCTCAAAGGAATAAAGAACTCCAGGAATTCCATGTGAACTGGAATGACCTCCAAGAATTGATGCAGAGTGAAAGGAGTAGAACCAGAAGAACATTTTACACAGAGGCTGATATACTGTGGTACAATTGAACATAAGGGACTTCTCTACTAGCAGCAATGCAAGAATCCAGAGCAAGGCTGAGGGACTTATGAGAAAGAAAACTAACCAAATTCAGAGGAAGAACTGTGGGAGGAGAAACACAGAGGAAAAACAACTGCTTGAATACATGGGCTGATGGGGATGGCACTGGGGATGAAGACACTAAACAATAACTCTAGTCCAAATTTCAATAATATGGAATTAGGGTTTAATCATTGATACATGTAAAACCCAGTGGAATTGTGAGTCAGCTAAGGAGGGTTAGAGGGGTTTGAGGAGAGGGAAAGAACATGAAACACATAAATATGGGAAATTTTTCAAAATAAAAATAAAAAAAAAACTACTTGCAGATCCTCCATTCAGGGAAAGTGCCCAGGCCAGCTATCTCTTCACTTACTAGCTGGCTATACCCATTTGACATCATTATGCCCTCCAAGAAATTACATCTTCTGCAAGATAACTCTGGAACTCACTAACTCATTTGCCTGCGGCCTCTCTGTTTTTTATTTGTTTGGTTTTTTATTAGAAAGAGCAGAAGAGGACTTCTTCCAGATGTTTCATTTAAGAAGGGTCCTTAAGTCAGTATCGCTACACTTCCCACCTGACTACACTTCTCTGAGCTTCATTATGTCCCTGAACCACTAAGTACCCTTTCACTCTCTATTTCCTTTCAGCTTCTTAAATATTATCTTTTCCCATTAGGTAGGAAGCTTCTTGAATATAAGGACTATCTTTTGACTTTTTTGTATCTGTTTCCCTTTAACATTGGTTGACACAATAAATGATTACTGATTAATTGGCAACCCTCTCTGAACTAATTTTTATCATGTGTCATATGAGGATAATAATAATACATATATTAGATGCCCACTATGCAGTTTGGTCAGAAGAAGCAAATGATATAACTACTGAGGAAATTATTAAACCCGTCTCCTATTTCCCAGAAGAATTGTTAAGGGTTACTTTTCCCCAGTGGAAACCATATCTATAGCTAGCTATTCTGTGGCACAAAGGGTCATAAGACTTTGAGACTCTTAATGGTAACCTGCTGGTATGCTGGTTAATGTCTTTCTTTGAGTGTGAAAATAGCCCCTTCCATGCAGACTGACATTACAACAGATATTCACCTCTGGCTTCCATCTCAAATACCCCAAACCTAGGGAATTTTATCCAAGTGATTCCTCTGAAATATGACAACAATATCCATATGTTCAAGGTCGAACTATACCAAACACTTTCTCTGGGCATTTGCCTCTTCATAACCCTGTAACAGGATTAAAAGGAGTCATCTGGCATATTTAGAGGCACATATATTCTACCGGTTCTAATAGTGGATAGAGAAGAATTTTATTTTGGAACCTACAAGTCTCAGTATCTGTGAAACAAGAGAAAGAATGAAGGGCAAATTAAGAAATCTGGCTCAAAGAAGAAGCGTGAATGGGGGGACAAAGCAAGCAAAGGAGCAAAATAGAGTAGAGAATGTCTCATTATGTGTTACTGTGAAATGGGGGAAAAAAGAAATTATCTCTGGTGATCTGGATTCTAACTAAAGCTATTTTAGCTATTACCTGTATGAACTTGGGAAAGTCATTTTACATCATTTATCAACTACTCTAGTTTCTTCATTTATAAAATGGAAGGAAAAGACAGAACTCTATATTAAAATATAAAGTGCTCTGTGTTTGGTGTCTGAATACTTATCTTAAACTCCAATCTTGGCTCACATGCATGTTCCCTATTTGGCCAAGGGAAAGTCAATGAACTTTCCTGGACCTTTGGTTCTGAAAAATAAGGGAGTTAGACTAGATGATCAATAAGGTAGAACCTTCCATTTCTAACTCCTATTCATTAAATGATCTCTATGGTACTTTTCTATAGAAGCAGATGTGTGTATAGACAAGCACATAGAGATGAGGTCAACAAAATGTACACAATTTAAGATAAAAGAACCATAGTTTAAGTTAGGGATCAAGGATAGAAGAATCTAAGGAGATTAGTAGTAGGTATCAAACAAGTCTAAAGCAAAAGATGCCTTCAAGAGTGAATGTTTTGTGTCTTAGGTTTGTTAGGTACCAAGGAGCCACCTTTGCCAGCCATTTTATATGATATGCCACTTACTCACTTATACTATCTCCAAAGTGAAGGAGAATTAAAGGTAGTGGATAGAGTGCTGGACCTTGAATCAGAAAATAACTAGATTTTATTCTGTATAATACACTTACTATGTGACCTTGGCAAGATATTTAGTTTTTTCTGGCTTTAGTTTCCTTATTTGCAGAAAGGGGATAGGAATAAGTACACACTTGCTTTTTAGAGTTGTCAGGAGAATGAAATAAGATAATGTATGTAAAGCCTTTGCAAATCACAAACACCGCACAAATGTCAACTATTCTTATTAAGCAGGGAGAAAAGAAGCTATGGTTATTTGATGAATTTCCATGCCATTCATACCCCTAAGATACAATTCATGAGATTTCATCAGTCAGTCACTGGATGTCCAATCCTAACCTGGAATTCTCCCCATTGCAAGTATCTCTCCTTTTATTTGCATGGTTTATTTTTCTTATTAATATGTGGTAGTGTCTTGACAAAAGTATTTGCTGAACATGGTGAACAGCAGCACTCCACTAGTAGAGGGGAAAGTTAAACTAAATGAAAAATCAATAAAATAAGTAAATAGAAATGACATGTAGAGAGTCCTATTCCTTTAAAACTATATATATATATATATATATATATATATGTGTGTGTGTGTGTGTGTGTGTGTGTGTGTGTGTGTGTGTGTGTATAAAGTTAATTTTAGACTTAATATTCCTGGAAGGTATGTACCATTTCATATTTTTCATACTTTGAGCACTGGAAGATTGTACAAATAAAGTGCTTAACAAATATTAGTTGGATTATTTTGAATTAGTCTTCAAAATATAATATTTCCAACTAGAAATTAGGTTTTCCACTATTTGAAAATACTCTATTTCATTTTCTTACAATTAATGAATGTTTCAAATTAATTTGATTTTTTCCATAGAAACTCTTTTAAAGTACAGTTTTATTTACAATAACTTCAAATGGTATATTGTAAATTTTGAAAATTTAATCAGACAATACTTTTAATAAGTATCTCTAAAACCTATTTTACATATCTTCCCCCAGAATTCTTTTTGAACATGAAGTGAGATGATGATTTTGTCCCTGAAGCCAAATTAGAATAGATATGAGTAGCCATAAGACATTATTTAAAATACATTTAACTTTACTTCCCAAGATAAACTAGTGTTTCCTCGACAAACTGCAGTCCCAAACTCATGGATCATCTACCTTTTCACCCAACACTGACCCAGTGTTGTTACCCTCTATCATTTTCAACATTCTTATAGACATTAGAGCATCATCAGGTTTACCTCAAACATTGTCCCCTGACCAGTGTGCTGATGATTCATTTCTCTAATGGTCATCTTAGTTTCTGACTGCAGATTCAGGTATTTGATCACTAGTATGAGTACATTCTTTAAGGTTCATTGCAAAAAGAATAAGAATGGACATTCTACCCTGCCTTTGCCTGCCTGGCTTGTATTATTCTGACCTTGAGAGACTGGAAAGCATGTATTTGTTCATTCCAGAGTAAATTATATTTTTCAATTGCATTGTTTTTTCTTTCTCTTGCTTCTTCTACTTCTCCTGACTCTTAATTTTGTGTGTCATCATAAATTTATATATAGTAGCCAACCACAGTATATTAAGAAATAAAAATTGCATATATAGCAAGCAGTTTTAGAATTCTAATTAATAAGAAGAGAAAAAGAGAGAACTCTAATGATAACTCTAATGTAATTTTAAAAATAATATATCCTCAATAAATTTTATATTTGCAAAAATAGGCATTTTTAAAGCCCACAGTGAATTTCTATAAAGCCATACTACTTGTTTGTGTGTAATATTGTCTCCCATACATAACACTAAAATAGTGTATTCTGCTAGAAAACAAAGACGTTATCTCCTAATTTCCAGAAAAGTAACATTTTAGTAAAATTAATTTGATTATATGTCAAATAAACAAAGTAGCAAAGAAACAAAAATGACAATTAGAACCCAAAGTAGGTGATATTACTTGTGATGATTGGATTATTGCCAATCTTTTTTAAAAAATTGAAATCCACAAAGCCATTCTAATACAAGCTCACTGTAATTGATTCTCCATTTCATTTTGGAACTATACAGACCTAATCTCAGAGATAGATTTGCATTATCAGAAATAGTGGGACTATTTTTAAAAAGTTCTCCCTAGTCTTTGATATTTATCACCTGCTGTATAAGGATACATGTCGTTTTTATTTTCCCAAGAAATAGCAACCGTATTTGAAGATGATACCATAAGGAAGTTATTTAGCTTCAACCTGTAAAACTATTTATTCATACTTCCTTGCAGATTGAACCAAGAAGGGCAAGAGCACACCCTGGAGGAAGAAAAATGGAAAAATTTAACCTGAAAGTTCTGACTCACATGGGAATTTAACTATAGGAATTTTCAACTAACTGGAATTTAGTGATTTATCCTTTTCTTTTTTAGAGAGAAGACAAATGACAAAATAACCAGCTATCAGGACTATTTTTAAAGCTCCTTTCCAGACTAGTTCTCAAGTCTTTTACACATATATATATATATATATATTTGTACTTACTTAAATTATGTAACAATGAATTTCTTTCAGGTTAAGGTAAAAGACTGATCATATAGGATCCCCACACTTTACTTCCTGAGTCAGAAAAATTGTCTAATTTAATTTTATAAGAAATCTCCAAAACATGAATTTAAGCCCAAGAGCATTTTCCAGCAAACCAAAATTGAGTAATCAGAAAAATTAAATGTATCAGAATCCTCCATTCCTTAAACACTGTGGTAAATTAAAGCACTACACTAATCCCATACATTTAGGAAGCATTGGTCCTTTTATGCTTGCTTTTTCTAATACACATATCAGGAAAGGTTGATGTGGTTGATATATGAGAGAAAGAAAAAAAATATGAGGAAAACTTATATAACCCTGACCCCTTTGAAAAGTACTTTTTCTTAATTCTTTTATGCTAGAGAAAAATACTTTTTTCTCTTTTTGATGTGTAGGAGTAAAAAAAGGAAGAAAGAACTAAAACTATAGTTTCATGAATATAAAAAATTTCCCCATGTGGAAACTACTTCCACTGATAGAGACTTGCAAATCATCTGTAACTTGTCATTTAGGGCAGAGTGGCAAACATGAGATCAGTATGTTGCCTGCCACCCATAAGTTCCTCAGTGTCACTTGAACCAGTTTAAAGTTATTAGGAAATATTTATTAGGTTAAATAAAAACACATTGAAAAATTCACAATGTTGATATATGATTAACTAAGCCCTTATGTGGTTCCAAGGATTCATATGTATGTTTTAGTGACCACACTAGCTCTCTATTCACTATACAGGGACAGCCTCAGAGACAAGAAGACTTAAGTTCAAGTGTCATATTTGATATGTGTGACCTACAGTAAGCCACAAACTCTCACTCAGTTCTTCTTTCTAATAGTATAAATTGAAGAGGATGATGTCAACTTGCATTCAAGGAATTCACCAGGGAATTCCCTTTACTAATTAAATAATAGATTCTATCCATATAACCTATATTTCTTTGCTCACTATGACCTGGTTACCTCTCCAGACAACAGATTCAGAAGCAAAATCCCAAATGTATTCTGAGGATGAATAGTGAAATAATTATCATATCAATATATATAAGTATATATAATATTATATGTCATCATTATTTATATAGAACTTTAATCTTTACTAAGGATTTTACAAATATTATTTCACCCTTATAGTAACCATGGGAAACATATCTTATTACAATTATCCTCTTTTTATATATGAGGAAAATAAACTAAGTTATTTGCCCAGAGACTCAAAATGCTTAAATGTCTGAGTCACCCTAATCCATATCCAGTGCTTTATGCAATATGCCACCAGTAATATAGATCTAAAGATGTCTTTACTTTAATATTTTAAAAATCTGCTATAAATATTTTCTTCTCAGAAACACAATGCAAACTCCTCCTCAAACCCCATTCCCCCAGGAATGTCCATCATTCATCTGGTCAGAAGCCTCTCTGATCTTAACTAGAGTGGACCTCACATGTGTATAGTTAGAGATTTTTTACCTTGAATTAAATTACCAAAAATTCCCTTTTGTATCACCTAGAATGTTTTTCCCTTTGTCCACATTTGCATGGTTATGTTTGTATAAATTCTGAGGCTATGCCTCACTCGCTTTCTTCTCCACAAGCATGGCTGAGTTAGTTAGTTGCCTTTTTGCTTTAGGTTTTTTATGCTAGTTATTATTAATAAACTTGATAAATATTATAATGGAGATATTGTATATTCATTTTAATATCTACACATGACAGGCATGTAATAAACATTTATTTATTGATTATTGATTAATGAAAAAAATCTTTGCAGCTAAATTTGAAGCCATTTAAACTTTATAGAATCTAGCAGAACTTACACTTCTTGGTTTTAATTTTTGAAAATCCAGGGTCACTGATGTGCCAGAATGAAGTACTGAGTTAGAACATTAATGGGGGAGATTTGACTGTGATATTATATAAATATGAGTTGGCAAAGAATTTTTCACTTGAGTTGTTCTAGGACACTTTATTAAATTAACAAAAGCATAATGGATAATCTCTTACTATTTTCATCATGAGAGATTTTGATTCTTAGAAATAATTTACTGAATATTGAATGACAGTTTTAAGGGGACAGGAGTCAGAAATGAAAGGCATAATTTCCCTATCACTTCTGCATGATCAAAGAAGAAAGATGTTTAGCTACTCAAGAGAAATGCTCTTACAGGGTGTGCACTGTGGTGAAGAGAGGGGGCATAACTGATTTGCAGAATTATTCTGTCAGTTAAGGAGTTTAGAATCTTGGGAAAGAGTTGACAGTTGGTCCTGGGAACTCATGGAGAGAACCAGGGTCCATCTGAGCTCCTTCTTTAGATTGAAACCTGGCCTATATTTTACAGCTTTTATTTTGAGATTTGTTAATTTATCTAATTCCTTTGAATCTCCCTACCCTACCTTATTCCCACCTCCATTTTCCCTGCCTGAATTCCTGTGAAGGTTTGAAAGGAGGGTAGTTCGGAGTGTTAGTTTAAACTTGATATTTTAAATAATCAAATAGGGCTTACCCTTGCAACAATTTACCTATTGAATCTTTGTATCCAACTTTCCTAACCCCATTGATTACAAAACCACCTGAGAACTGAGTTAAGGCAGGTCCTTTCTCAGTCTCACGTTCCTGCCTCCCTTCCCCCACCTGAAGTTTCTCTAAGCAGCTGTTAGGGCTACCTTGTATCCTCTACCCTTCCAATCTACCCTAGAAGACAATAAACCCTGTTTGTATCTAATCAAGACCTTTTGGCTACTTCATTAGTTGATCAATAAGAGAGGGAGGAGGAGAAAGAGGAATAACATACTCTCTGGAGTTTGAGGGGAGCTGAGGGTATGCATTTTGAAGGAAGTTTAACTTGGATACTTCCTTGTAGTCCCTTCCTGTGAAACTGACTAAAGCCTCAAGTCAGTTTCAAGCTGTCCTTGACGGACTCTAACCTGGCTCTGTAAAATGTCCCTTTTACTTGAAGGGCTCAGTCTATTTCCCTTCAGTGTTTTGTCTCTAACCTGAGTATCCAGTCTGTTTCCCTGCTGCTCTTGCCTGCCTTAGATTAACTCATCCTCTCCCTTGCAACCCTTGATATCTCAGTTTTATATTCCCTAAACTCAGACATTCCTTTATTTCTCCTACCACCTCAACTACCAACCTTCATCATTGTATCTTCCTCATCCACTATATTGCCTTAATTTCCCTACTACCTAGTTTATTCCCTTGATTACCTCCAGCCTTGGGTCCCTTGCCTTGCCTTATTCCCTATTCCTACCAGCTAATAACCCTAGCTTCAGTCCCATATTACATCCTGCAGATTCCCTTATTATATCCTAAAATCACCTTATAACAGCACTTGCAAAAGGTGAATATGTTGAGAAGTAGTAGCTTCTCCATCAGTAGAAATCTTAAAGGTGAACTCTCACCTTTTTGATATATTATAAAGTGAATTTTTGATCAAACAAGTTTCAGACTGGATTGCTTTTGAGGTCCTTCCTAATGATGCTAAGATCTTGTTATTCGCTGCTTAATGTTGGATTAATTTATTTGCATATTGTCTCCCCAATTAGCAAATGCATATAGGCAGCTAAGTGTTGTAGTAGGTAGAGCATCAGGCCAGTAGTCAGGAAGAACCAAGTGAAAATAGGCCTCGGACATTTCTTAGTTATATGACCTTGGACATATTACTTAACCCTGTTGACCGCAATTTCCTAATCCAAAGAATGGGCTAGAGAAAGGAAAGGCAAACCACTGAAGGATTTTTGCCAAGAAAACCCCAAATGAAGTCACAAAGATTCATAAACAATAATGAAGTCAGCAATATGTTTGTCTTTATATCTATCTTTGCTTAGCAGAGCTTTTTCCACAAAGTAAGCATATGGCAATGCTTCTTGACTGACTGAAGGAAAAGCCTATGTGACAATAAGAAAAGGTTGCTCAAGGCTTCCTCTGCCAATGGCTAAAAACCAGTTACAATGGGAATTTTGGAACATTCAGTGAATTTGTGGTAGCATAGCAGAGGCTACTTTTCCAGGTTCATTTAAAACTGGTAGCATGTATGTATACATGATAGAATATATTCATTTCTTCATTTTCAGGAGGTAGATTATCCACAGATGCTTGTGTAGGATTTCTTTCATGAAGAATCCTGCTTAGCCTCAGAACACTGATCAGTGAGTCAAGGATTAGGATAAAGGAGGTGATTGCATGTGGGATTACTTGTTTTTGTTTAAATACATTCCAAAGCCAACCATTTTGAATAATCCATAGTTTTGTAAAAATCCATGACTTTTCTCCCTTTTGTAGACATAAATCATTCGAACTTGACTGTCCTTTGCATAGTACCATTAATTTATGATATAATTTCATACATAGGATTTCAGAGAGGCATCAAATATGAGAACTTTTTAAAAGAGTAATGGTAGATGATTAGGAATGTGACAGCTTTTTTTGTATGAACTGTATTTTATCAACAAAAGGATAGATATCAAATACTTATAGATAACTTCTTTGGTTTAGTGTAGCTTTCCTTGTTTGTATTTTGTTTATTCTCCTGAACAATGTTGATATAATGATTTTCCTCTGATATACATTTGTAAGGTTTACATTCAGGCTGTCAGAAAGAGCCTTTTCAAGTAGAGACCATATCATTCTCTATGATTTATAGGACACTGATTACACTGTCAGATCTCCATGAATAAATAATCTTAGTAATATTCCCTCCAAAGTCCATGTTGGTAATGCCTTTTGTAGATGAAAACTGTTGATTATGATTAGGCCAAATTCTTGACTTGCTTCTCACACCCACTGAGTTGATCTAAGTGGAGAGATTCTTTTGAAGTCCATGTGAATAAGTGAAACCTGCTTCAAATAAATCTCAAAGGAATGGGAATAGGGGATATGGGAGGAGTAGATATGGAGATGCTCCAGCTTCCTTTCAAGATTGAAATCACTGCCTGTAGTAGAAGTAGGTATTTAAAAGTAGAAATATTTATTGGAAACAGAGGAAAGAAGAGAAATTCTAAGCTAAGAATGGCACAAACATTTAGCAACTTGTCAGTGCATTCTCATAACATATTAGGAGTAAAGAGCAGGCATAAAGGTAAAGGAGTGGCTTCTCTTTTATGATATTATTTGCCTTTTGATAAAAATTTAATAGAGATTTAATTGGTGTGGGTAGTTTGCCCCTTTCCTTTCATTTGTCCTGGTTGCAGCTATCTATGAGATAGACATGATCTGGTTATTTACAGTAATTAAAAATGTTATCACCCTGTGGCCAAGCTCTGATAGCTACTCTCTGATCTTTTGTAACTTGGCTGAATGACAAGTGTCAGAAGACTACAGTTCTCAATCAAGGTTGCACTCAAAACCTTTCCAATCAGCATTATTTGTCAAAACTTGTACTCTGTGGGCATTATATTAAGAACCAAGGGTCACCTTCATATTTCACATAGACTAGCATAATTCTCAACTAAATATTTTGAAAGCTGAATTTAAATCAGTCTATATGTTCTCTAAATATGTGCTAAAGTACATATTTTACATTTTATATGACCAACAGATATGCAGAAGCTACAGTATCTGTCAATGTGGAATTTATAATCTATTTGATGAGACAAAACAGAATATGATATCTAAATGGCACAGACAATAAACATGAAATAACAGAAGAGTAAAAACTGTGAGTATAGTTAGTGAAATTTTTATAAGGATGTTGGATTTGAAGCAGGTAAATAGCATTATAGTTAGAGTATTGAACAAGTTTAGAAAGAAAGCCAAGTTCAAATCTAATATCAGATATTTATTAGTTATGTGATCCTAGTCAAGTCACATAATCTCAATCTTCTCAACTTCTGCATTTCTAAAATGTGGTTAATAAAACTTCATTCTTTCTGACATTATTGTGAGGATAAAAAGAAATAATATTCATAAAATTATTTGGAAACATTAAAGTACTAGATATTATTATTGTTGCTATTAATTGGATTTGGATAAGCAGTGAAAATTTTAAGTGGTTTTCTAGGTGAAGAGAAATGTATTAAGTAAAAGGACAGAGCAAACAACATCCTAGCTATTTTTGGAGAAGAACCAACAGACCAGTCTCAAAGAAACAACACATTCTTTGAAGAAATTAAATGGGAGATAAAATAGGAAAGATATGTTGGGCCTAACTATAAAAGTACTTAAATTTCAGCTTAGGGAGTTTTAATTGATCTTCTAGAGATTAGTCAATAAAAATATTTTGTTCAGTGAGTGATGTGACAATAGGTATGTTTTATATAAACACCTAACAATAAAGTATAGCATGAAATGGAAAGAATCAAGTATGGAGGATAGAGAGAGGGATATAGAGATCAAGTGAATAGCTGTAGCAATATATTCTGGTAAGTTGATGTGTTTTGCTTTGTTTTTTTACTTTCATTTGGATTCTTTATTTCAATTACAAATTCCCATTAAATTTTCAAAAGTTATATGAATCATATTGTCTCCCTGCTCCCCCCCACCTATGCTGATGAACAATTCAATCTGGGTTATATATGTATTATGACGCAAAACATATTTCCATATTATTCATTTTTATAAATGAATAACTTTAAAACCCAAAACATATAAACAATTAAACAGTGTTTTCATCTGCATTTCTATTTCAACAATTTTCTGGTTAGAGTTTTAAATAGAATGGTGGCCAATGGATTATAAAGAAAGAATGAAAGTGATAGATATTATTTAAAAAAAAAACAGTGGACATGAAATATTTCAATAGGAAGAAAGAAAGAGAAGTAAGTAGTGACCAAGATTCAGGGCGTACATGACGGGGAAAATATTGACTGGACATGAAACATAATGTACTGCAATGAACACTGGATTCCAAGTCAGATCTGGATTCAAATTCTAATCCTGCTATGACCTTAGGAAAGTTATCCAATGTTTCTGGATATGATTCCTCATTTGCAAAATGAAGGTATTAGAGTAAATTATATTTGCGGTTCTTTAACTCTAAGTCTTTCTCCCTCATATGTCATTACTGGGACATTAAAATGGAAAAAGTTGGAAAAAGGAACCTGTTTGGGAAGAAAAAATGAGAAATGTGTTTGCAGATATGATGAGCTTGACATAAGATTGAAATATTCAAATGTAAATGTTTGTTCAAGCAGTTGGAATTGTAAAACGAGCTTAAGAGAAAGATCAGTGCCCAGGATGTATAGATTTGGAAGCCTTTCTCACTAAAGTGATCTTTGAAAAAAAGGATAAAATAGAGCATCAAAGGGCAGAGTGTATAGAGAAAAAAGCAGATGAATTGGTAAAAACACTTTTGTGAGACAACTACATTTAGGGGCTGGGTTGAGTCACTGGAAGTTATGGAGAAGTTATCAAAGAAGAGACTATGAAACCAGACCAAAATCAGAGAGAGAAGATTTTTAAGTCATACAGTTCTACTGAACAGTGTTAAGTTCTGGAAAGAGATAAAACTGAATGAGCAACGAAGAAACAATCCAGCATGCTCCTTATTATAGTGTTTTAAAATGGAGAAAGTTATGATGATTTAGAAATTTATTTGAAATTTGTCTTGAAGATATTCAGTCATAGGCTGAATATTTTGCAACTAGAAGCATGGAATGCTAGGATACAGAGACTTTCTTACCACTCAGAAGAAAAAATGGGAAAAAAATAAGGGTGCTAGTAAAGTCTAATAAATAATTTTTAAAAATACTGTTTAAGCAAATATAGATCACATGCCTAAACTGTTGGAAATATAACACTTTTAAAAGACCAATAAGGTAAGTCAGTGGATAGAGAGCAAGGCCTGGACACAGGAGATCCTGGATTCAAATCTGGCCCAAACACTTCATAGATGTGTGACCTGAGAAAAGTCAGTGAACCCCCATTGTGTATCCCTTACCATTCTTCTGCCTTAAATCCAATAGACAATATTAATTCTAAGATAGAAGATAAGGGTTTACAAAAAGACCATTAGACCAAAAAAAATCACAGAATTTATACAAAACTAAAAATAAAACAATTATAAAACTGTCATTAGCACTACTTTTCTTTGGCACGTAAATTTGGCAAGTTACTTTAAGAAAGAATTTTATACACATACACACACACACACACACACACACACACACACACACAGTTTCTTATGTAATGGAGATACCATAGCCCGGTGCCAGAGAAAGGCTGTCACTGGCATCAGGAATACCTGAGGTCAAGTTCTGCTTTTGCCATACTAATTATGTGACCATGATATAATGATTTTACCTCTCAGTATCCTAGGGATCTTCTGAGACTTCTGAGTCATCACTTTGGAATGACAGAGACAATTTCCATACCAGATAGATCTCTGTAATATGTAAAATTCTAGATTCAGATCAAGATCATTATATTTAATAGAGATCATATGGTGGAGCCTTAGAGGATTGGTTTTGGAAAATCAGTAAGATCTGGATTTAAGCCAAGAAATATTAAGTGAGTGTTTGACCATGGGTAAGTCACTAAAATCCTCAGTGCCCTGGGCAACTCCCTATAATTACTTGTTAAAGAAAAATTGTTGTTTTATATCATTGGAAAGAGTTTCCCACCTGGGAATTCAGAGAACCACTGAAAATCATAGAAATGGGTCAAAAATTGTGTGGACTTTTGCTAGAATAGTAAAATTTTACATTTGATACTTTGAATATTCTATGTTACCAAACACTTTGATCCTAAAATACTCAGGGATGAATTTTCTTTCTTGTGACTCCTATGAATAAAAAAATTACAATCAGCAGAAAATAATAGTGCAGACTCCAAGCTTAAAGTGACCTTAGAAGTCCTCTAATACAATGCCCTCACTTTGTTGATGAAGTCCCAGGAACTTAAGTGATGTGTCCAATCATAAAAGTGATTTTTAAAATTTTTATTAATTTTATTTTTTTTCAGATTATGCCAATACAATTTCTTATCACTCAATTTCTGATATTTTGTAATCCATGTTCTTTCTTTCCTCTTACCTCTTCCCCCACCCCAAGAAGGCAGGTAATATTGTATAGGTTGTACATACATTATTATACAATATATTTTCCATGTTTTTCATGTTGTGAAAGAAGACATTACTTTCATTAGACAAAAGTTCATAGAAAAAATAAAGAATTGTATGTTTTAATTTGCATTTAGATTCTGTTCCTTCCATAATGATAATTATCTTTTTTTTGGTCATCTCTTACAAGTGATATTTTAAAGAAAAATGATTTAACTTCAGGTCTTCTGACTCCAAATACAGAAGTCTTTTGATTCTTCATAGTTTTCCCCCATGGATCACTACTATTTAGCATGATAGCTAATTCTCTCTTATTCTGAGTGATTCGTTATTTAGCACACAGATCTATAAACACTGAGCCAAGTTCTGGTTTCTTTCAGTATCTCAAGTTGATCAGATGTAAAAGTATCATATAAGTACAAAACATTATGTATTAACGTCTAATTGTCAATGAAAGTAAGTAGAGTTTGGCCTCATCATTATGTGTCAAGTGGCCTCCTTTGTAACAGAACCCAAATTTAAATTTTGATAGGCATGGTCCCTTTGTGCATTTGCACCTAAAGGCTCAGTCCCATTCTTAAGCAGTCAGCAAGGTGTCTGGCTGTCTCCATAATATGAATGGTTGAATATTTCTTGTAAAGAATAGAATATACTCTGCTGCTGGAATTGCATAAAAAATCCTTAGTGATAGGGGGAAAGGCTCTGGGACCTTGGATGTCAGTTCTAGGAGAGATGAATTTATAGGTATAACAATCTATCTTTTAACTGACATCTAAGGTCTCAGAGGCCTTTCCCCATCACTAAAGATTTTTCTTGCATTTTCTACTGTGTGAAATAGGGTGTATATGTAGCTTTTAACACCTTTTTACAAATAAAGGGGAACTTGTCAAATCCAAGTCCACACCCCAAGTCAATTTTTTCCCAGAGATTCTCTAGTGACTTTAGTTTCAAAGAGCACTATTTTAACAATTAAATGAAAATTCACCTCTTTACCATCAGCTTTGTAAATTTATGGGTTTAGGATATTTGTCCTTCTGACAATATAGAACATTTGTTCTATAAGGTATAATGTTAAACATTATATAGTACACTGAAATATTCTGAGGTACATCAGTGGCATAGCTGGCATTTCACAGTCCATATGTAACAGAGGCAAAACCTAAAATCCTGTCTTTGTGACTAATACCATATTCTATATAGTATATCATATAAGACTGCTATTTTAAAAAGAAAAAATTTACCACTACAAAAATGTCACATTTATATAGAACTTCCTTAAATACCCATGTGAATTAATTTTACAAAGATTATTTTCTCTATTTTATAGATGAAGAAACCAAGACTCTGAGAGGTTAATTAATTTGCCCTCAGACAACAAACAACTAATGTATATTTCAGACAAGATTTGAACTCATTTCTCTTGGCTCTAGATCTAATATTTAATACACTGCACCAGATTGTCTTTCCCCATAGAAAGGTAAGAAACTAAAGTTCCAATTTAGAACACATTTTTAAATTTTTCATCAGAAATAAGCGCAAAAGAAGTTGCCTGGAAAGCTATGCAGTCCTTGTATTAAATTAGGCACCAAGGGAGGTACCATGACTTAGGGAATCATTTAGGGAGGTGTGTTGCTCACTGGACCATAGCAAAAATGTAAATGACACACACTAGTGGCTGAAAAAACTTAATGCTCTTCACAAAGTACCTTGCAACCAAAGAGTGTCTAGGGCATTGAGAGAGACTTTGCATGATGTCAGACTTGGTCAAGTTGGTGAAGGGAATATTATTTAATCTGCTTGGTTAACATTGTGTAGAAAAAGAATTGGCTTTCTGGCTTCACTTTTTTTTAAACATTTATTAATAATCATTTTTAACATGGTTACCTGATTCATGCTCCTACTTTCCCCTTCACCCCCTGCACTCCCCCCACCCATGGCCGACACACATTTCCACTGGTTTTGTCATGTGTCCTTGATCAAGACCAATTTCCAAATGGCTTCACTTTTTAAACAACTTGGAATAACAGCCTATGGAAATAATTTGGAAGTGGGGAAAGAGAATTGGGTTTAGAGTAAGAAGTTTTGGATTCAGTCTAAAAATTATCTTTAAGTTGCAGTAGACTTTATTGAAATAGTCCCTGTTGATTTAATCAAAATAAGACAACTGTTTTTCCTTCTTTGATTTGCTTGATTCTGAACTATTATAATTTTTAATTCAATGCATGCCATCAACCAAGCAATCTTGTATAATGTTCAATTAGCTGGATCATGCCCTATAGACAATATCAATGACTCAACTTTCTGTCTCCCTTTATACTATCTCCTGCCATGCTCCATTCCACACCTCTTTCTTCCTTAACATATTCATTATCATTCCCCTCTAGCTTTTTCTGGCACTTGAAATGCAGCTCAAGTCTTCAGAGGATCTCTGGGAAGTTCCTTTAAAATAATGTATTTACCACACATACATAATTTTTTATTGCCTAACTGTTTTGGCATAATGGATAGAGTGGTAGACTCAGAGCCTGAAAGACCTCGGTATGAATCTCTTCTTTGCCATATTAGTTGTATGAATATGAAGAAATTAAGAATATCTGTGACCCTAAGTTTCCTTATCAATGGCACTGGGGAAATGATACCTTTAGTACCTCACAAAGTTTTTGTAAGATACAAATGAAACAATATAAAAAACTATACAAACTTTGATGTGCTAAAATATCAATTATTTTCAATTTAATTTCCTTTTTTAATTTATTTTTCCCCAATTACATGTCAAAATAATTTCCAACATTTTTCAAAGAATATTGAGTCTCAAATTCTACCCATCTCTCCCTCTTCCATATCCCAGATCACCTTTGAGATGTTAAGAATCTCACACAGATTTTACATTTGTAGTCATATAAAACACTTTTTCATATTAATATTTTGTGGAAGGAAACACATATAAAAATTGAGAAAGTGAAAAAAGTTTGCTTTGATCTAGATTTAGCCTAAGTTCTTTTCCTCTGAAAGTAAATGGTATTTTTATTGAGTCATTTGGTATAGTTTGGAAACATTATATTGCTGAGAATAGCTATTAGTCATAGCTGTTCATTGTAAAATATTCCTGTCACTGTACAATGTTCTCCTGGTTCTGCTTATTTACTCTGCTTCAATTTAAGTGCATCTTTTCATTTTTTTCTGAGCTTCTTCTGTTTGCCATTTCTTATAGCACAATAGTATTCCATAACAATCATATACTATTACTTATACATCCATTCCCCAATTAATGGGTATCCCCTCACTTTCCAAATTTTACCACCCTCAAAAGAGCTACTATACATATTTGTACATATAGGTGCTTCCCTCTTTCGTTTTTATCTCTTTGGAAATCAAACATAGTAATGATTTTGCTGGATGAAATGATATGTACTGTTTTATTGCCCTATGGGCATGGATCCATATTACTCTCCTGACTGATTACATCAGTTCACAATTACCCCAACAATGTATATATGTCCAAGATTTCCAAAAGCCCCTCCCAATTATGTCATTTTCTGTTTTTGTCATAATAGCTAATCTGATAAGTATAGAGTGGCATGACAGATTTGTTTTAATTTACATTTCTCTAAATAATAGTGACAGAGCATTTTTGCATGACTATATAGAACTTTAATTACTTTGTCTAAGAACTGCTTATGCATATCCTTTGATTATTTTTCAATTTGGGAATCACTTGTATTCTTATATATTCAATTAATTTCTCTATGTATTTAAAATGAGGTCTTTATTAGAGAGACTTGTAAAAATTTTTGCACCATTATGATTACTATGTATGATTTTCCATCCTATTTACCTAAGTTTAGTTTCTGACCTCTACCTCCTCCAATTTGGCCACTATTTTTATCAGCCACAGCCTCTTCTCTTATCCTTTCCCCTTTCTGTTTGTGGGTATAGTAAGATAACTTTCTGTACCCAATTGATTGTGTATGTCATTCCCCCATTGAAGCAATTCTGATGGGAGTAAGGTTCACATGCTGTCCTCCTTTCATTCCCCATCTTCCCCTCCACGGTGAATGCTCTTTCATGCCTCTTATTTTACACAATAATTTATTCCATTCTATTTTCCCCTTCTCTTTCCTCCCAAAGCATTCCTCTTTTTCATGCATTAATTTAATATTTAATTTAATTTCAAGTAGTGCAATAATTCTTAAGTTATCTCTCCAGAATTTGTTTTTCCAAATCAGTTTTCCATAAGGTATTTCACATTTTCTTCTATTTTTTCTTCTTTTGTCTTTGATTATTTCTTTATGTCTCATGGATTCATTAGCTTACACTTGTCCAATTCTAATTGTGAAGGGATGATTTTCTTGAAGCTTTTGTACCTCCTTTTCCATTTAGCTAACGCTACTTTGTAAAGAGTTATTTTCCTAAGTTATTTTTTTTTTACTTCTTATCCCAAAGAGCCAATTCTTTTGTTCAAATTTTTCTCTCCAATCCATTTTTTATATCTTTCCATTTGGCCAATTCTGCTCAAGTTCTCTTTTTTGGATTCTTGTGCCTATTCTGTTTTTTAAGATATTATTTTCTCCAGTATTTTTGTGACTACGTCACCAAGGTGGTAACTTTTTTTCATGAGTTTCCTATATCATTTTCATTAATTTTCCCAATTTTTCTTCTACTTCTCTTATCTGATTTTTAAAATCATTTTTAGTTCTTCCATTAATTCTTTTTGTGCTTGAGAAATTCATATTATTCTTGGAGGCTTTTGATGCAGCAATATTGACTTTATTGTCTTCTGACTTTGAGTCTACCCTGCCACCTAAATAACTTTCTATACTGAGTTTCTTTTTTGGTTGTTATTTGCTCATTTTCCCCCTTTTTTCTTTTCTTTTAGTTTAAAAAACTGTTTAAGTTGAGCTCTGTAACTGTGGTGAAGGGACCATTATTCCAAGCTTCAGGTTCCTTGTGGAGATACCTGCAAAGCTGGCACTGGGGAATCTATCTGCTTTCAGTTCTTCCAAAGTTTTATGTAAGGAGAGGTGCATTTAATGTTCTCCTCACTTATTCTTTGAGCTGTGAGTAACCCCAAGTCTTCTTTTATCCCTCAGAACTGTGATCAAGGTCCCTGCTCCTCTGTGATGACAGGTACTTGTATATGCAGATGCTCCTCCTCATCCTGCTGTTACACTTTGTAAGGAATTAAATTTTGTTGTTGGACTAAATATATGAGAATTTTAAGATAATCCTGTAGTCACAATTTAAAAATATTATAGCTCAAGTAAATTGACTTTCAATAGTTTTATTTACAAAGAAGTGGAAAAAGTGAAAATAGAGGAATGTAAAGGAGGGTAGAGAAAATGTCTAGCCTATCACCCTAATGTTGCTCTGTCCCTGGCTCAATCCAAACAGAGCTCCTTAACGCCTCAGTTGGAGTACTTGGTGGTTAATTAAATCAGGGTCCAACCCATGCAGCCTCCTCCAAGAAGGGGAGGCCTCTCTGGAACTAATCTCTCCAGAAGTCAGGAAAGGAGGGTCAGCTTTTCACTCACCCAAGCTAAATCTCCAATGGGAGAAGATCCGGGAGCAGTCTTACCCGAAGCAGCTCAAGATCCAGATTCCTAAGTCCAAGTCGTAGCTCCATGCTGCAGTCCCAGTTCAAGATCCTCTAACCCAAAAATTCAGAAAGAAGACTTCTTGCACAGGGAGTTCATCACCTTTTATAATCCTTGTTTTATGCCCCTTCCTGTCCCTTCCTCCACTTTATGGGGACCTATTGCAGTATTTAAATTTGCTTAGCACTGCTCAGGGTGTGGAGTTGTTTCTGATTTGTCACCCACTTTAGCAAAAGTGGCTTGGGAACCTCCCCTACTTAGTGCTCAGTGGGGGTGTCTATGCTTTTGGTTGATTAAATTTAAAAGTAGGCAAGAGGAGAGCCAATCCCATCTTCAACCTCAGGTACTGTGTATGAGCAATGTGACAAAAGTCTCATTCCCAGAGCCAGCAAAGGACCCCTGTAATCTCTTTCTGAGCAGCTTCCTACCCCATTTACCATCTGTAACTAGAATTTCCAGAAGCCTTGGTTGCTGCTTTGATTGCACCCAAGGCCTGTTGCCTAGGTGGGATCTTCCCTGGCATGCTGAGCTCCACTTTTACCCACGTGCACTATGCCCCCCCGGCAGCCTTCTAAGTTGTTTTGGGCTGAAAACACTAATTCACATTGCCTTTTTGTGGATTATGCTGCTACAAAATTCATTTTAAGGCATTGCTTTATGGAGGGTAATTTGGTAGAAATCAGATGGGTCTAAGTATCTTCTCCACCATATTGTCTCTGCCCTATCCCAATTTTTATTATTTTCATACATTCATGACACATACAGTCATATATATTATACATACATTTATGCATAGAGTAAGTTTCATTAAACATATTTGAGCCTGTTGATTGAGTTACTAAAAGTCCCTGCATTCTCATAGGAAGCTTTTATATTTTCACAGTTTTAGAGCAGTGAATACTTTAATATTTTTAGGGTTCAGTGGATTCTTCAACCAATTTGGATAGCCTAAAACAAATGAAAGCATTCTAAGTTACTGATGTAGTGAAAAAAGTCATGAATTTGGAGACCCTAGTTTGAATAAGTGCCATGTCATATAAGTTAAAGCTTTTAAAACTCTTTGGGCTTTAATTCCCTTATTTGTAAAATGGAGATAAATATCTATATGACCATGTTACAAGGTTTTTGTGAAGATCTTCACATGAAGTAGTATATGCTATAAGATATGAATTTAATTATATTATTATTAGTAGTATTGTCACTACCATTAAATTTTAGGTTACATGATCCTGCAATCATGTTACTCAAGATTTAATACTGAAATCAATCTTAGACATACAAACTTCTTCAGAAGTAAATATCTTTTTAATAGTTTTGCTACCCTCAATGTAAAACAAGGAAATATCTTGATCTAAGATTCTCATCCTTGAGTACTGATAACATTCCTAGTCTCATTAATATTGACCATCTTTTATATCTAGGTGATGCCTGAGAATATCAGCATATGACATTGCCACTTGTGGGTGCTCAGGATCACAAAATATTGAACAAAGAATAGGTTTTATTTAACACTGCAGAGGGCATTATCATGTCCCTTCTTATCACTACAACTGCATCATACTATTTGTTCTCTTCCCCAATCAGTATTTCCTGGAAAGTTGGACCATGAGGGAATTTATTGAAGAATTGAAATCTATGTTTTGATTCTTTAAAAATGGCCAAAACCAAAATGCCATGGAGATATTTAATACCTTTGAATCTTTCTGGTAAGTTCAAGATCAAAAGGACACTAGAGAATTCAAGACTTTCTGCTTTGTCATCCAGATCCTACCACCCTTTCCTCCTTTCAAAAACACCTTAGGAGCCCTGGTGAATATCTATAGTCATCCTGTGTAATTAAAAATCCTTCTATCTCAGGAAAATAGATTAGTTTCATAACTCCATAGATTAGTTCCAAGAACCCTTTTTAAGTTTTGTTTTAGTTTTTTTAGATTACATATCTGTTCAATTTTTAATAATTATTTTCTGACATTTTGTAAGCCACTGCTCCTTTCCCAAGATGGCAGGTAACATGATACAGGTAGCATAACATGATGGTAGGTAATGATGCAAATTTGTTATTATTCAATGCATATTTCTTTGTTCATCATGTTGTTAAGGAAAACACATAAAGCTTAAACTTAGAGAAAAATTCATTGACAAAATAAAGTAAAGAGTGGTATGTTTCAATATGCATTCAGATTTTATTAATTCTTTTTTTAAAAAAAAGTCTTTTTGGTCATGAGTCCCTTGGACTCCTGGAGTTGTCCTGGACTCATGCAGCAATTGCTCCTTTTTTTCTAGATTTGTCAACAGTTCCTTCTGACTTGCTTATCATTTTATAATGAGCATTAACAGTCAGAACTGTTGCTCCTTCTCCTCACTTAAGTCCTTGTTATTTTCCTCTGGTTTCTCTGCACCCTCAAAGAGAATGGAATACAAATGAGAGTAATACAGCACTTGAGGTTCACAAGCAGCTGACGCTGACTGTGTCACCAAAATGTTTATGTATATGCATGTGAGAGCACACAAGTCTAGACATGAGAGGGTGCAAATTTCTTAAAAGAGCAAAGATTCATGTTGCAACAACATAAGTGAAGAATATGAGAATAAAATTATTTTATGAAGACAATATTAATCAGTCAGTCAATCAGTTAATAAGCATTTATGAAATGTCTACTAAGTTTTAGACACTGTGGTGATCCCTAGGGAAAGAAATAAGAAAAAAAAAGAATCTTTCCTCAAAGAGCTTACATCCTAATGGAAGAAGACAATACACAAAAGAAAGCAAAAAAGGGTGCAGGAAAAGAGAAACCTGGGAAAATGCCAGTGTGTGCCCATAAGGCATAATATTCTTAGAGTTGAGAACCAGCAGAGCAGGTGAGAACAAGCAATGCAAGTAATAATAATGATAATTTTTCCTCCTTCTTTTCCAGAAGGATAAATAGCATCATGAGAAGATATCTTATTTAGAGCATGAATGGAATTTAAGTGAGGCATAATTGCAGTTATTGCT
Organism: Gracilinanus agilis; assembly: GCF_016433145.1. Taxonomy (NCBI): domain Eukaryota; kingdom Metazoa; phylum Chordata; class Mammalia; order Didelphimorphia; family Didelphidae; genus Gracilinanus; species Gracilinanus agilis. The sequence continues at coordinate 585,060,685 of NC_058132.1, forward strand.
CTCACTCTCATCCAGTCATTTAATATCAGGGACTAAATAAAAGTCAGGAAAATCAGTAATAGATCAGGATGCAGTGGATGATCCTAGCATCTTTGATGTGTGACCAGTCTCTAGGAACTCTACTGTGCCTACTTCAGCTGCTTTCATGCTATTTGAACAATTTTATCTCATCTCCCCATACCACTGGGGGAAGACTTCATATAGTAAATATGTCCCTAATTCATTGAAGTGTTTGAGTACTGTCACCCTTAATCAGGGTTAGCCTGTCTGGGATAGTTTTATAAAAGCATGACTGCTGGACTGTGTCTTGGAGACAAAGATGAAAGCTGGGTGAAAAGCTAGGTGAACAAAGGTCGAGAAGCAACCCTGAAAAAAAGCCTGGCAAACCATGACACCAGAGGTATTAGTCAACCCTAAACACATCTTGTACACCAGCAGATTTATACATCACTTTACTGATTAGAAAATCTTCTAATAAGCAGTGGAGGAGAGATTAATAATCAAGTATGCTTACCCCAAATCTAATATTCTTTGCAATACAGTGGGATGATTCTTATATATATATATATATATATATATATATATATATATATGTATATACTTATTATCAAAAAAGCAAATATAAACAAAAGTAAGTAAACATTTCAATTAAAATATAGAAAAAATATACTTGAAGCTGTACATTTCTAACAATATATTTTAAAGTCTATATAAAATTTAACATGCTACTAACAAATTATCTCACTTGTCTATATCTTCTGAACTTTTCCTTTCAACCATTTTGTGCATTATAAATGTATCATTGATGATTTTTTAATTTTTTTCTTGCATAACTAATATTATTTCCTTCCCTGCCCCAAAGAAACCCTTTATTGTATTAAATCAGTATAGCCAAGAAAAAACAAATCAAAACCTTGACCCTTACTAATTATGTACTTCTAACCTATCACTTCTCTGCCAAGAGGTGGGATATATGATTCATCATCATTCTGAAGTTATGATTTATCATGGCATAGATCAGAGTCCTTAAGTTTTTCAAAACTGTTTCCCTTTATATCATTGTAATGTATATGTATAGTTTTCCTTGTCTGCTCATTTCACTGTCATCTCATACAAGTCTTACCATATTTCTTTGAATTTATCATATTCATAATATCCTATTGCATAATAGGCATGAATATTTGTCAAGCAATCCTAGAATTGGTGGGCACTCACATTATTTCTAGTTCTTTACTATAATTTGTTCTGGGTGCTACTATAAAAAAAATGGTGTGAACAAATTCTTTCCCTTTCTCTTTAATCTCTTTATGTATTAATGGCTTAGATGGTATAAATGATTTAGCAGATTGCGGAAATAATTATTTTATTCAGATCATCTCTTAATTGGTGTTACATTTATAAATTGTTCAATTTCTCTTTTTGAGGTTAAATTATTTAAATTATCTATTCCTTGCACTATTAATCTGGATGTGGTATATTTTATAGCTATCTATATATTTCATTTCAGTTTTGATTATATTTATCATACATTCAAAGTTACTTCCAACAAATTCATGTAATTCTACTTTGGTTGTGAATTATCCATTTGATTATATATTGCATTTCTTCTCAATTAATAAAATCTATTTGTTTTTAAGTATTGTATCAATTAAATATTTTTGTTTTTAATTTTGTTAGTCTTTTCTTGATATTAGATTTTACATTTCAGTGGCTTATTTTGGAATAGTTTTATAATTGCTTGTGGTATTATTGACTTCTCAAATCATTTTTTCTTTTTTTATATTTTTTCTGTATTCTAAAAATTAGAGTATGTTGCTTAATTGTTATCATTTTCTTCTTAAAATAATTTATTATTTCTCTTTATGGTTCATTGACCATCACTTTCTTATAATTATATTCACTTAGTTTCCATTTGTTTGAATCCTTTATTCAAACCTTTTATTGATTATAATTTTGGTTTTACTCTGAACAGTATCTCCTCTTTGCTAGTTTTTGTGCCTTTACTTTTTTTGTCTTATTGTTGTTGCTAGAATTTCCAAATACATATTAAATAATAGCAGGCAGATTAGGCATCACAGCTTCATTTCTATATTTATTGAAAAATACTATACTGAATCGTTATTTTATATGATATTTCTTTTTTATTGTAGACAGATTAATTTTACCATTAAAATTTTTATTGTAAAAAAAATGTCCTGCTTTTTTAAAGACTTTTCCTTTATTTAATTGGATTATCATGTAATATTGGATATTTTCATTTTTACCATGACTATCTGTTATTTTCATAATAGGGAAACAATTTTAAATCCACGATATAAAATTCACTTCGTTATAATAAGTGATTTCTAGTAAAAAGTCAATATAATCTGAGAAGTTTTTTTAGAATAGTCAATATTAATGAATGATATAAGATTAGAGTTTTCTTTATGTGTTTACATTTTCCTAATTTAAGTATTAACTATATTTATTTCATAGAAGCATTCTGGAAATGTGCTTTCTTTCTCAACTTGCAAAGTATGAGTTAGAAGTATTCTTTAAATGATGGATAATATACTCCTTTTCCTGTGAATTCATCAGTATATTTATTTTCTTTCATATTTCCTTTTAATTTAGATCTATTTCTTCTCTGAGATTAAATAATTAATCTCTATCCATTCTTTTGACAGTTTAGATTTTTTATATTTTTGAAAATACTTCTCTTTCTTTTGTATTCTCAGTTTTGTTAGCTAATAGTCCTGCTCATTCTGAAGCTGACAACTTCTTAGCACAACAATAAAATATTTAAAATTTTTAAAAAGAGAATATGAAACATTATTTAAGAAACAACTGATTTAGAAAACAGACTGAGAAGAGACAATATAAGAATTCTTGGACTACCTAAAATTGTGATTAAAAAATAATCTCGACACTATACATCAAGAAATTATTTTTTAAATGCTTTAAAGTTTTGGAACTAGAGGATAAAGTAGAACTAGAAAGAATCTATACATCACCACATATAAGAAACTCCATCAGGAAAATTCAGGATAGCTGTTTTCTTACTCTCAGTTTCTTCTTTTCACTTTTTAAATATTTTATTGCTTTTAATGTTCTTTTGTCATTTTGTTGATTTCAGTTTTCACTCTTCTTTTTAATCATATTAGCTAATAGTTTATCAAATTTACTCATATTTTCAAAGAATCATTTTTGTGTCATTTGTAATTTCTATGACTTTTGTTTCCAATTTATCTATTTCCCCTCTAATTTTTAATATCTCTTTTTTTTTGTACTTTCATTTTTTGGGGGATGGGGGAGAAACCATGATTTTAAAATGAATATTCAGTTCATTAGTCATACTTTTTTCTATTTTTGATATATGCTGGAAAGCTTATAATCTTCTAACTACTGACTTTATTAGTTGAATCCTACATAATAGTGTGTTGTACCTTTGTCATTTTCCTTTACATTATTATCCATTATTAGTTGAATTAGTTATTCATTGTTTCTATTATTATTATTTGATCAATTCACTATTTAGCATTTCATTGTTGTCTCCATTTGCATTAATATCCTTTTTGTTGTCTTTGAACCAATTAATATTTTATTGTTATAATATACAAATAGATACATACATAGAAAATATGTATGTATATAAACTATTTTTTCATTTTTACATTTGTTTGTAATATTTCTATGTCATAATATATGGTTCATTTTTGTAAAATTTCTATATGGTGTTTTAAAATATGTATTGTCCGGAACCAGCCGGTTACAACAGTGGGGTCCGTGAAACAGCCACCTGAAAGACCATAGGGGGAAAGAGGGGAGACCAAGCACTCAAAAAGACAAGGGAGTCTAATGGAGCAAGGCTTGTTTATTGCAGGCCTATGACAAGAATATATAGGTTGAGGGCAGAAGGGGGTCAGCAATTACTAAAGGGAAAGGAATGAGGAAAGAAAGTCCTTGAGGTGGTTTTTTAATTATTGCTACCTATGCATGATCGATTCCATGATCAATATCGTCTCTTCAGGAGGTTAACTAATCTTATCTTAAGGCTCTGGCTCCTAACAGTCTATACCCCAGGAGATTGGTTGATTTTATCTTGAGGCTCTGGCTCCTAACAATTCCCCCTCTCTTTTATATAAAAAATGATCAGCCTATGACCCTTAATCTTTCCAAGTCGGTTGAGAGTTCCTCGTATCCCCTCATATCCCCTGGTCAGGATAACGAGCAGCGATGGCCCCTGTCTTAGGCTACACAGGGGGAGTTACTCGGCCATTGAGGGCTGAGGACCTGTGCTATTCCCGTCATTAGGTAACCGCCCTGCTGGAAAATTGTAGGCGAGTTTGGCCTGACTCAACGTCTGTTAATTCGATACGATGATATTGGACCATAGGGGATTTCATGAGGGTTGAATCACTATTTGCCTTAATAAATCTTACCAGACGTTGGAAGGCCCAAGGGCCAAAGGTTAAGACCAATAAAAATATAAAGAGAGGTGTAATAATAGTGGGGATTAGAGTAGAGAGCCAAGGAGAACCTCGGAGAAGGGTATTAAACCATCCTTCCTGTGCCTCAGCTTCCCTTTTTCTTTGTGCTAGTCGTTCACGTAACTTTGCCATAGATTCCCTTACTACCCCAGTATGATCAGCATAAAAACAACATTCCTCTTTGAGGGCTGCGCATAATCCCCCTTCTTTTAAAAAGAGAAGGTCCAATCCTTGTCTATTCTGTAAGACTACCTCTGATAAGGATGTAAGGGATTGTTCCAGTGCAGTGACTGACTTTTCAAGAGCTTCTAAGTCGGTTATCATAGCTAACTGGAGGGCATCAAGATGTTGGGTCTGGAGGAGGGCAGTGGTGCCGGTGCCAATGCCTGCAGCGAGGCCTCCGAGCGCTATCTGAATAGCTAAAGTAGTAAAGGGTTCCCTACGTGTTCTGGGGGAGGGGGAGAGGAGGGAAGCCACACTATCATCTGAGTGAAAGGAAATACGCGGCCATAGTTGAATGAGCACACAGAATTCAGAAGAGGTATTAAAAATCAAAAGGAATAAACATGGTGTCAGGCCAGTATTACAGGCCCAGAATCCATTGTTTGGGGCCTCCAAGACGCTAGGAGAAGGGGAAAAGGAAAATGTGGAATTGCACAGATGGGCATGAGAAGGGGAGATGGCACCTATACAAAGGCCTCGACCAGAGACTTCAACTAGAGTTAAACGGTGACAAAAGGCGGCGCAGCGCGGGGAAGCTAGGGCTGTTTCATTGGGTTCTGCCATATAGGCAATGCCTTCATAGTAAGGGGGTTGTGGACTCAGACAGAGCCAACACTTAACCATCAAATCTGGCCTAGAAGCGTTCAGAGCAGTGTAGGCACCTGATACTAGAGATAAAAATCTGTCTGCTATACCGGGAATATTTAGGGACCCTTGTTGTGACTGGGACTGTGACTGGAAAGGGGTAGTCCGGAATGAAGGGGAAGGAGGGGGAACCGATAGGGTGGGGAGAGACATGGCAGTCGGTAGCAACTGGGGGTTAGGGGAAGAAGGGCGTCGTTGATCCGAGAGGATGATGTTAGGACCAGAAGATGAGGACTGGAAGTGGTGACCGGAGGGAAGGTGGAGTAGAGGATGTAAACTGCCAAAGAAAGCGAGTTCAGGATCTGAGGTCCCATCTGTGGTGTCAGGGTTGTGGTTCTGAAAAGGAAGAAGAAAAAGACTTCTCAGGGACAAGACCCTGGCTTTGGAGGGTTAGTATCAGGGGCGAAAGGTTTAATCAGTCTAGATGGAATCCAACGGGCATTATCCGCTTTGTCAAAAATACAGGCGGAGCCCTTTCCCCAAGTAAGGACAGGGTCAGGGCCACACTAGAGGCCCGTGACGGGGTCACGCCAAAGGACTGTGGCCAAATTAGATGAAGTATGCGGATGCCAGTGGCGATCAGCAGCAGAACGCCCTTCGGCATCCAGCGTGAGGAAATTAAGAGCAAAGAGGGCGTGAGCAAGAAGCAAAGTCTGATTGCCACTTAACCGATAAAGAGTTTCTTGAGCCTTGAGTTTAAAAAGAGTATTTTTAAGAGTTTGGTTTGCTCGTTCGACAATACCTTGCCCTTGTGGGTTATAAGGTATGCCTGTAACATGTTTTATGCCTAATTGGGAACAAAATTGTTTAAAGGCTTGGCTGGTATAGCCAGGGCCATTGTCTGTTTTAATGGAGAGAGGTTTCCCCATCATAGACATGGCTAAAAACATATGCTTGATGACATGTTTAGTGGCTTCCCCAGATTGTGCAGATGCGAAAAGAAAGCCACTAAACGTATCAATGGAAACATGGACATCCTTGAGTTTAGCAAAAGAGGGGACGTGGGTGACGTCCATTTGCCATAGATGGCCGGGAAGAAGGCCACGGGGGTTAATCCCAAAATGGGGTTCAGGCAAGAGAGTAACACAATTCTTACATATTTTGATAATAATTAACATCTCACACTTTAGTCACAAAACCTGAATTAAGGAACAGGAGTGCTGGATTTATCTTTCAGTTTTAGAAGATTCATAAGTTCTTCAACTCTGGATTATCTGGAAATTTTTTCAGTCCTATATTTTCCCTTTACTATTTTTTTTCTGTTCAACTTACCCAGAAGTGGGAGAGAAATATTGAAGTCTCATATTACTACTTTCTGACTAAATCTGTCTTTGTAAAGATGATATTTATTTTATGAATTTGAACTTTAAACCATTAGAGCACATAATGAAAATGAAATATTAAATGTAATATTATTTTTTAAAAAATATTGTTGTCACCATATATAAAATTAACTTTCAAGTTAGGAGTCTGTTAGTAGCTCTTAACAATTAAATTTTTAATAAAAATTGAGATATAGAAAAAAGGGAAATGTAAAAAGGGACAGATAATATCACCTATCTAAAATAATACCCTGATCAGAATCAGGAAGACTGCCAAACCCAGCAAAAAACCCTCGAGCACCCAGCAAGCACCCAGAGCTCCCACTCCAGATTGTCTCCCACTGCAGCACCTACCAGAGAGATAATATATTAATAGTAATAATAATAATAATAATAATAATAATAATAAAATATTTAATTATATATACAACTATAGCATTTTGTTATTTACAATGAGAACATTTCTTCATTGCATTCAAAGTTTTCTTCTGTTACTCCTCTTTAGAATTTCAATTTTTGGATAAGGATGCTTTTGCCCTGGCCTTGCCCTACTACTGTCCTGATGCTTTTTCCACTGTCCTGACGTAGTTCTTTGCTTCTGTGGTTCTTTGTTGGTCTTCTTTCATCCCAGTTCTGCATCTCTGATCTAGGACAGAGAATTGGACCCAAATTTGAATCATTCTTGACCCTGTGCTTCAACAGATGGCTTCTGCCTTCATTTCCTGGTGGCTCAACAGAGGCACTTGCCTTGGCCCCAAATCTCTGTCTTCTTACATGTAGTCACCAATTGAGAGTTGTTTTATCTGCTGCTGAATCCCTTATTAGGTCCCAGATAAGATATCTGAAATTGGAGAGCCTGCTGGATTCATGACTCCTGGAAAATCCTTCATAGGCTGTGACGGCAACTCTATACCACCTCTTTCTTCCTCCTCTTCCTCCTCTTCTTCCTCCTCTTCCTCTTCTGCCTCCTTTTTTTCCCCTACACAAGCTTATTTTAATAAAGAAGATTATACAACACCCACAATCCTTCTCCACTGTGTCTCCTTGGCCTTTGGTAAGGCCAGCTCCTTCTTGTCCTCCTTCTTGTCCTTCTCACTGTCGTAGCCCTGCTCCTCCTCTCATTAACTGTTTGATGTCCTTGTTGCTCTCTGATTTCCTCTTCTGCTCCTTCTCCTTGTCTTTGTTCTTCTTCTTGCTGGTGGAGTTCTCTCCCTACTTGGGATGCTCCTTGTCCTTCTTTTTCTCACTCTCTTTTTTGTTTCCTGAGAGAAGGAGGATGGTGGGACAGTTTCCTCTTGGAAGACCAAGGCTTCTTGGGGAACCAGGTCCTCTGGGATTCCCCCTCCAGTATCTCTCCCTAATAGTCTCTAAACACATTTCTTTCTGCCCCAAGGGAACTCTTCAATCATATGACCATTTTCTTCACCACTGCCACTGAGTTTCACCTGCTTTTTGGGGTTCTCTTATGCCTCATGTTTGGACATCAAATTTTTTGTTTAGGTCTGGCTTACTCCTCAGGAATGCTTGGAAATCTTCTATCTTATTTAATATCCATTTTCTCCCCTGAAAGAATATACCCAGTTTTGCTGGAGAGGTGACTCTGGATTCTAAACCTAAAACTTTCACCTTTTTGAATATCATATTCCATGCCTTTTTATTCTTTAGAATTCTGTAGAAGCTACTAGGTCCTGTGTCATGCTGATTGTAGATCGATGGTATTCAAATGGTTTCTTTCTGACTGTTTGAAGAATTTTCTATTTAGCTTGGTAGCTATTTAATTTAGCTATTGCATTCCAAGAATTTGTCATTTGATGATTTCTTTTTGGAGGTGATCTGTTATTTCTTTCAATTTCACTTTTATTTTCTTCTTGGAGGATCTCTGGGTAGTTTTCTTTGTAATTTCTTGTAATATGATGTCCATGGGTTTTTTTTAACTTGATCATGGATTTTATGTAGTCCAATAATTCTCAAATTGTCTCTCCTCCATCTATTTTCTAGGTCCATTGTTTTTCACAGATATTTCAGGTTTTTCTCTGTCTTTTTTTCATTCCTTTGATTCTGCTTTATTGTTTTTTTTTATTTCTCATTAAATCATTAGTTTCTAGATGGTCAGTTCTGATTTTAAGATTTGATTTTCCTCTGTCAGTTTTTGGTTCTTCTTCTTCAATTGGTTCATTTCTTCTTGCATCTCTTTCATTTCTCCTTGCATTACTTTCCTTTCTTCTTACATCACTTTCATTTCTCTTCCCCACTTTCCCTCTGCCTTTCTTAATTGGTTTTTGAAGTATTTTTGAGCTCTTCCAAAGTCTGTGTCCAGTCCATATTTTTCTTTTGAAATTTGCATGTGTTTGCTTTGCTTTCACTGTCCCCTTCTGTGTCCATGCTTTGCTCTTTGTCTCCATGAAATTCATTAGAGTTAAGTGCTTTTTGTCGTTGTTATTTGCTCATTTTCCCTATCTAATTATACATAGGCTCTGTCTTCTAGGAAGTTAGGGTGCCTTCTTAAACTTCAGTCATTCCTTGATGTTATTCTCAACTTATTTTCTGGGTTTGTTTGTTTTTTCTCTCTTTTTTCTTCTTGAGTAGTTAACTATCAATCAGCTTTGTCTCATACTCTAAGTCTAACAGGTGACAGACATGGAAGAGAGACTAGTTTTCAAGTTTGCTGAATGAAATTATATGATCTATCTATCTATCTATCTATCTATCTATATCCATTGATGTGCACTCATTTACTATTTATCGTCTCCAAGACACATATCAAACTAACACATTCACCTGTATCATTTTATATCCTATAGAAAGATTTAAATGCATGGATGGTACCATTGTATTTAACTAAATCTGTCCTGATATAATATAGTATAAAATGTATTTCTTAGTGATTGAAATTAATCCTCCTGGTGATTTTATTTCATTAGAAGCTAGGGAGAAAAGCAGTAAGGAATGGGGTATTCAATAGTAAATGCTCTTTTGTCTCTGTGATTCCTTTCCTAAAATAATGTATGATAGTTCTAAACACTTGCACCCCATCCCATAAATATGCTGATCCATGGCCCAAGGAGCCTCTCTCCAAGGTGTTATCCTTCTTTACCTTGCTCTTCCTGCTATATATACCTTGACTTTTTGTACTATTAGTTGCTAAGCTGAGCACAGAAACAGTTTCTTAAGACTTCCTTTAGAGGCCTCTCTGGTTTATTATTTAAGACACACTCTAAAATTCTATATGGGAATAAAGGTAGTATTGAAAGTTTGGCTGCCAGAGCAGTGATAGCTCAGTTTAAATTCAGATGCTGTTTCAACAGAAAGCAAGTAAAAAGAATGTGCTACATTGTAAAATCTTCAGCAGAGTAGCTTTATGAGGAAATAATATGAAAATAATGAGTAGTCACCTTTATATTCTGCTTTAGAGTTTAACTTTTTCTTTCACCAATCCCTGAAACTGTATAAGGCTAGTATAGTCATCCAAGTTTTATATAAGGGATGTCAAAACTCAGAGAGGCTAAATAATTTGCCCAAAATGGCACTAGCTGAAACTTAAACTTGAATGAAGTCCCTTCATTCTAAGTGCACTATGATTTCCACCACAATGAAGTGTTGTCCAAATGACTTAAATGAGATCATTTGAGTTCATAAATCATAGCACAATGAATAAACAGATACTCTTGGAGCCAGGAATATCTGGTTTTAAGTTCTTCTTTTGTCATATGCTGTTTTATCACCTCGGAGAAATTGTTTAAGTTCCCATTACTCTATATAGTTCATAGTATATCCTTAGTGACTAAGTCTTTTTGCCCACTTCTTTTAGTAGAAACAATTGCCTCAGCTGGAAATTCCCCATACCAATGAAATCACAGGTACAGTTTCTATTTCACATTAACTAATTAATTAGTCTGAATAAATTTTAGTCTATCATTATGGATCCAGTTGTTATTAATTTTATGCATTAATATTAGAATACCTCAGGGTTTTATTTTCATAAAGATATTACAAAATAATTATTGATGAATAAGATGGGCAGGTGTGAGCTAGAAATTAATATAATTAGGTGGATTCAGAATTGGTTGAATGGCCCAATTCAAACAGCAGTCATTAAAGTCAATATGGAAGGATATCCCTAGTGGGCTTCTGCATGAGACTCTTCTTGAACCTGTTGTTTAAAATTGTTGCCTATTATTTGGATAAAATTGTAGATAGCATGCTTATCAAATCAGCAGATAAGTAAAACTTAAGAGGAATAAAAGACCCGGAATTTAAAAGATTTAATAGGTTAAAAGATTGACCATAAGTCAAAAAATAAGAAATATAACTAAAGAAAAGATATATTTTAATACTATTATTCAAAAATAAATTTTATAAGTATAAAATAGAGGAATAGAGATGATTAGACTAAAAATAATAGGTGTTAATGGTTTTATAAGGCAGCACAATAACAAAAGTTTATATAATCTTAGGTTTCCTTTAAAAAGACAGAATTCAGATCTGGTGAGACAATAGACAAGCTATTCTCTGCCCTTGTCCATTCGCATCTCAGAATTATTGTATTAATTTCTGGGAATCACAGTTTATAAAGGACATTGATAAGTTGGAGTAAGCCAAGAGGAAAGCTACAAGTTCATGAAGGGTTTCATCATCAGGCATATGAAGACTGCTTGGATGAACTCAGAATTTATAGACTAGATAAGAGATGATGTAGGAATGATAAGATTGTTCTTTTCAGTAATTTGCAGGACTGGCATATGGACAAGGGATTATAAATATTTAGGAAAATAAGTCATTATTATTATTCCCAAAGTAAAATGAACTGCCTCAGACTCTCCACCAATAGAGTTCTTCCAGTAAATATAGGATGACAGTTTACAAGGGATATTGTAAAGGGGGTTTTGTATATAGGGATTAGACCAGTGATGGTGAACCTTTTAGAGGGAAGGGTTTTGTGAGAAATGTTCTCAGGCAACCCTGAAGAGGGAGGGGGAAGCAGCTCAGCACTTTGTCTCTACAGCTTTCTAATAATGAACTCTGTGCTGAGTGATGGTACATGTGCCCACAGAGAAGGATCTAAGTGCCCCTTCTGGCATGTGTGCCATAGATTTGCCACCAGGGGATAAGACTATCTGTAATCTAAGAATTCTTTTTAACTCTGAGATTCTGTGGTTGCTCTCTAACATATGGTTGGAGCAATTCATCATATCCAGACTAGTGTAATTGTCATGACGTGTATTGATGTTGCATATTTATATACTTTAAGGCACAATAAATAGAGTGTGAGACTTGGAACTTGGAAGAACTGCGTTCAAATCCTGACTCTGACACTTGCTAGATGTTTGACTCTGAGCAGGTTACCTTTGTGTATCAATTTCCATATCTGTAAAATGGGGATAATAATTGCACCTGTCTCTCAGGGTTTTTGTAAAGATCAGCTAAGCACTTTAAATGCTAAATTTAAAGCATTATAAAAATACTACTTTATGATGATGTTGTTGATGGTGATGATTAGATAGCTAACTACGAATATAGGAGTATATACAACCTCTTTACTATTCAGATGATGAGTGTAACAAAGAAATGTGGAATAAGAAGCTAATTAGCATAAAGATATTATAATAAATGGACAAAAATATTGGTGGAAGGTAAAGATTGATCATTTTTTAACCCTTACCTTCCAGTTTAGTTTCAGTGCTAAGACAGATGAGCAACAAGGATTAGGCAACTGGAATTAAGTGACTTACCCAGGGATACATAGTTAGGAATTATCTGAGTCCAAATTTGAACCCTCATCTTCCCAGCTCTAGACCTGGAGCTCTGTCCATTGTGCATCTAATTGCCTCTCAATCTTTCAGCAAGATTGCTCCCACTACCCTCACTTCCAAATCTATCAGTGATACCTGGGAATGGGAGAGATTTTAGGGTCTCTGGAGGCAGTTGAGAAGACCAAAATGATGTGCATAAACACAGTAATTCTGGGATAGGGATTCCAGTTAAGGAGTAGGTAGTGCATGCTCATGGCACACAGAAGAAGATTCAAAAATGCTATTTATCTCTTGATGTTACTTGATAAATTTTCTTTAGTAAATTTAATTTACTATGGATAGTTACATAATAGTTATTTTTCATAGAAAATTGGGAAAGATTAGGAATATTTGGAAATTTGGGGAGTGGGTTAAATTTGAGATAAGCAAATTATAAATTTTGGTGGAAATAAATTATATACTTATGCCTTTGTACTTCCTTTTCAGGTGTAGGGAACTATCTGAAACTCAAACAATGGTCACACTTTGAATATTTTTGAATTGTTTATCATAAGCTAAGACAGCAAATTGTGTGATGGGGAGGAGGAGAAGAACCATTTTAGAAAATACAAGATAAAAACAATATCTATCTATAAAAATAAATGAAGTTCAATTTAAAAATCATATCATTTTATTTTATTAATGCCTGAGCACACATTAAAAATAAAGCCTAAGGGAAAAGAGAGCTGAGAAGGTCCCATGAGCAAAGGGATCAAAAGAAGACTCTGGCCTTAAAGCAGCTGTCTTATTTATTCTCATCTAGTGGCTTAATGAAATATATTCCCCAGAAAAGCGACTCAGTCATCCTCTCTTACAGACCAAGTAAAGGATGTTCCTAATGAGTTGAACAATGCATTTTATAATTTTGAAAAAAGTAGATGAAATCTGTCTTTAAGATTCCATCTATATCAAGTTTTGGATTGCTGATTTTCATTTTATAATTCACTTTAACTCTAAAACAAAGGATTTCTGGGATTGCATTTTCATGAAACTAGAAACCTGCCCATTCTTCATTTACTTATGTCTAAAGAATATGCATGAGCTGTGAGTACTTAAATGCCCTAGGTCAAAGAATGGCTAAACACATTTTCAAATTTAGAGGATACTTATCTCTTTAAACTTAATAGGGGAGATATACTTAGGGATAAAGATCCTACAATTCTCACCTATGTAGTCTTTCTTTTGAGGCTAAAATAAATCCACATGCCTTTCAAAGTTTTTACATAGCTGCCTGCCTCAAGACTCAAGCATAGGCTCCATGAGAAAAGATATATCTAGTCAGCTGATCCCCTTTATGGATCTCCTTGGTTTATAGGATTAGAACATGAAGAATAGAAAAAGCACAGAGATCACAGTTCTCCAGATCAATCTTCATTTTGGATGGTTACTTTGATGAGATCTAAGTAAATTCCTGTTAAGAAGCAAGGATGTGATTGCCACTTATTGTGATTAAGTATAATCTAGTTTGATTCAATGCACAATGGCTGAATTCTCCTGCTTGAGTTTTTGGTTTTTTTTGTTTTTTGTTTTTTTTAAACTTTTAAGTATGCATCTCAATGCCTTCCAGTACCTACTGTTTAGTGGACAATCTGAATTGCCTCTAGTTTATCACCTTTATTTGCTAGCTGTATTACCATTATTTTAAAATAGAAGAGAATCCATTTTATGAAAAGGGTTCTGTCCCCCATTATCAAAACCTGAGCTGTTCCAATAGATGGATGACACCCTGTTTGGGGCATTCTTAGAAACAAGGCCACTAGGGCCAGTTTGAAGCAAATAGAGAGCAGGATAATAAGCACAAGCTTCACCTTCATCCTTCAAAATGAATCCCATTGTTGAAGAGCTCTATAGACTGACAAAGTGAAAATGTGAGAAATCTTTGTTTTGTTTAGGGGATTGGAAAGCAGGTTTGCTCCTGATGACCTCATGCATAATAGAAATGAGGGCTTGAAGGCTGGGAATGGATTTCAGGAAGACAGAGTATGATTGAGATAGAAGTGCTCAGTGATCTGACACTCTAACATTATGAAAGAAACAGCTTTGCAAAGAAAAATAGCACTAATAGGATTACAAGAGAGGAGAGGAAAAAAGCCATAAACTTATTGCTGGAAACTTTAAATGTCAAGAAGTCAAAATCAGCAAAAAAATGTTTGGGGTTTTATATTTGTTTTAATAATAAAACATGAGGGGGAAAGAATTTATTAGTTACAGATAAAGATGAATAGCACAAAATAAAATAGAGTGATGTGTTTATATTGTGTTACTTCTTATCTTTATTTTCTCCTTTATTATTTAATCTTAACATAGGTCCTAAAAGTCACTGCAAGATTCCTATTCCCCAGCCTACTTCTTTGGTCTCAGTTCCAAAGTTGAGAATCATCCAAAATCAGCCCTTGATTTGGGTCCTAATTGGACCTATGGCATCCTAATTAGGAATAAGTGTAATTATAGTAATTATAGATGAATTAGAGTAATAATTAGTCATTACAGATGGAGTCATTTTGAAGTACATTTAAAATGTGCTTTCAGAAATGTGAATTTAAAGTGACAGTACTCTAGGAAATATCATACTCTTATTCATTTTTTAGAAACATCTGCAGCATAGTGTGGTTATTTCTGTATTGTTTTTATTACATTTTTAAATGGATACATTTACCAAAACTAGGTGTCTTTTTGGTTATCAGGTCAATATACTTGAGAATCTTGCATTAATGATGAAGTAAATAAAAAGAAGTAGATTCCTAAAGAGCAAACTGTTCTCATAACAATAGTCTTTTTCTACATTCGTATACTCAGCAATAGGGAATGATAGCTTCTCTGAACAGAAAAACACAGGTAGGAAAACCACAGGTTGTGAATTCTAATAGAAAATCTTTGGAAGGCAACCAGGAGGCTGAGGATTCAAAATCATGCTACAGCAGGATCTTTGGAAGGAAATGGAAATATTTTGTAGGAGAAATTGAATCGGTCAATAGGGAAAATTCCAGGAAATATGTGCCCAATTTATCCTAGAGAAGAGAACATTCATTGGATAGCACGCTGATTTCTCTTCAAATATTTTTGACATTGATCCATGAAAGAGTTTAGATTACTATTTTGGACTGTAAGGTAGGATTAGAAAGAATGAATGGAAATGAGAGGGAAGCAGATTTTGATCACATTTTAAAGCACACACGCATTTTCTAATAAGATCCATGAAAAGTCAGAATGAGCTGTCTTTGGAAGTACTGAGTTCTAAATCAACAGAGACTGAATGATAATTCCTTGGCAATGTTGCAAATGAGATTCAAGCCTTAGGTAGGGTTTGGATTAGATGAGCTATGAGATCCTCTCCAAAACTACAAATGCCTTAACTGCCAAAGTTAATATTTTATTCTATAAGTAATAGAGAGTTATTCCAGGGAGTTACATGGTAAAACATTCACTTTATAGATATTAATATGACTACTGTTTTAAAATGATGTTGCCAAACATTAAATTCAATCTCACTGACTTATTTAATAAACTATTTTTAGTGTTAAAAATGTGACAGTATTTGGTTTTCTCTAGACCAGGATAATCAATTTTATTTTCCACAACATTTGAAAGTCATTAAACAGCAATCATATTTACTATTTTTTTCCAGTAAGAAATATTTCATCCAGGCCTAGTGACTTAAAGTAAACAAAAGCATCTAGATGGATTTAACTATTATTCTTCTCGGTTGAAAACCAAAGACTCAGAACTGACATTTTTCTCTTACCACCTATCTTTAGCTTCAACCACCTTTTACCAGTTCTGCCATCTTAACCATAATATTAATTTAGTCATTATGCATTTTCCCATCACCCTATCCCAGTTGGCAAACCTAAGAGGTATGCCAGAGAGGGCCACTCCCTTTCCCCTCTCCATAGGTACCTGAGGACACTTTTCATATGACCCACCCCTCCGCCCAAACTCCCAATGGGAATACTTCCTTTCTCCCCTGTCTGGGGTAAGGTGGGGAGGAGGGATGCTCCCGTGTAGCATGAGGGTTGTGTTTGGGCATTCAGCCTCTAAAAGGCTCACCATCACTACCCTAGTTCAAACCCTCATCACCTTTTACCTATCCTACCTAATACTCTTCTTTTTCTTCTTATCTCTAGTGTCCACCTCCTCCAATCTAGTCTCCAAACAGAAATGAATTAACACAGTTTATAGATTGTTCAACTTAGTTTTAAGAAGAATTGAGTTCAAATCCTCCCTTTGAAACTCCTCAGCAAATCCTTTAACCTTGGCCTCAGTTTCTTCATTTGTAAAATTAGTAAGTATCTACCTCACATAGTTGTTATGAGGATCAAATGAGATTGAGAACTACAGTAAGCGCTTTGTAAACCTTAAAGAACTATATACATTTTACTTGTTATTTATATTTATTTTTATTATAAAATAACTGCTAATTCATATATCTATATATGATATAATATTCATTTCCTCAAAAATTTTCAATGATTCTTTAAGGCTACCCTAATTTAATGAAAACTCCTTAATATATGAGATCAAGGAAAGACTATGTTTTTTTGAAAGTTGATAATTCTCCAAAATTAAACTATGCTTCAGATACTATTCCCCCTCAGGGCCTAGGGCCTCCTTATCCTAGAACAGTGATGGTGAACCTTTTTAGAGATGGAGTGCCAAATCCTGCCCCCCTAGAGGCTGAGTGCCAAACTCTACCTCCCACCTCTTCCATTCCCCCCACCATTACCCCAACAGAGGAGAAAGGAGTCTCACTGAGTGGTTGGACAGAAAGGGAGGACATGTGAGGAATGTCCTCAGATACATGGAGATGAGGTGGGCAATATATCCACCGCAAGTCCCTCTGGCTTTTTAATAATGAAACTCTGCTGTGCAACTGCTGGCATGACCACAGAGAGGGCTCTATATGCCCTTTCTGGAACATGTGCTATAGATTCACCATCACAGCCCCAGAACATCCATCAGAAGCTATTATTGTTTTATCTTGGAAAATCTGTCCACCCTTAAAGAGGATCCTTTCTCTCACTGATGAGTTACATCATTTTGAGGAGAAGCCTACATATGCCAAACTTCATTTTCTGTTTGCCTCTGCTTTTGACTTTCATGACTGTAAAACCATTGCCACTTGGTATAGTTTTCCTTGCCTTTTGTTCAGCTCCTTTTAGTTTATTGTTTTTCTCCATTTGAAAGTAAACTCCTTGAGGGCAAGGAATTTTTTTTTGCTTTCATTTTATCTGTAGTGTCTAATAAAGTGTCCAGGTATATAATAAGTGTTTAATAAATTCTTATTACCTTCTTGGTTTTTGCTTTGTCCAGGAGCTAGAGTATCTCTTTTCTTCTACCATACCCAAACAGAGTAAGTACTTGAGAAAAGTTTGCTGAATTAAATTAGCATGATATTCAAATACTTCAATAAATGGCCCTAAGATATTGTATAATATTATTACATAATATTCTATTTTTTCCTTTCTTTTCTATAGCCATATATCTTACTTTTTAGTAATCCCTATTTTCATCCTTCTCACACTTTCCTACAAGGTTTTATGTGTACTATCCTCTGTGGAATTGACTATTACCTATTCCTTCCCTCATCTTTAACTATTAACACTCCCTCCATCAGGTCTCAGGTTATCTTTCAAGTATTCATTGGCTTATTCATCTGACACATCCTCAAACATCCCCTACTATCCTTGCTAATCTTTACTTTCTCTGGTCTTCTATCTTCAGTTCAAATAATTATATTTTAACATATACATATTACTATTCATTTTTCATTGAGTAGCAAAAGTTTATGTTCACAGTATATGTAAAATAAACAGATTAGATGAAATATCTATTAATATTTCAGTTCTCAAATTCAATAACTACAACAATGTAAATGTGGAAGAAATTTTGGTACTATCATGATGCATAGGATTGCAATAATCTGGTCAACCTGAATTAATTTTAGTAAGTAAAACTATGGGCACTCTAATTTGTATTTATTAGAATATTTATTATTTATGACAAATATTTTTCAATTCCAATGCTACCAATGTACTGCAGTATTACAATAAAAAGAAGAATGGTGAGATAGGAAGTACAGGAGTGATTTCAAGGTTAGATTATACACTGAAAGATGAAACTCCCTTTACCAATGCAGGTCAGGTCCTTCTCTTCATTATCAATGAAAATCAGCTGTTCTTACTTCTGTCTACTTTAGAATGCCCTACAAAGATTGCTTCAGATAGAATCCATTCCCTTTTCTGAAGGAATCACAGGTCTTCATGCTCCTTATTCATCCCATCTCAGATAGTATTAAAAAAAAAACTCTCTAGAACACTAAGCTATTAAGGGACTTTCCAATGTGGATCATACAACTAAGGTGTATCAGAGGCAGGCTTTGTTTCTTTTTTTCTTTGTTTTTCAAAAGAATAATATTTTTATATGAATTGCATGTAATTTTTAATTTTTTTATTTTTTAGAAAAATTTTCCATGGCTACATGATTCATGTTCTTACTTTCCCCTTTAGCCCCCAAGCTCCCCCCCATAGCCAATGCACATTTCCACTGTTTTTAACATGTGTCATTTATCAAGACCTATTTCCATATTATTGATAGTTGCATTGGTGTGGTCATTTCGAGTCTACATCCCCAAACATGTCCACATCAACTCATGTGTTCAAGCAGTTGTTTATCTTCTGTTTTTCCTCTCCTGTAGTTCTTCCTCTGAATGTGGGTAATATTCTTTACCATAAATCCCTCAAAATTGTCCTGGGTCATTATATTGCTGCTAGTACAGAAGTGCATATTATTTAATAATAATTTTCTGACATTTTGTGATCCAAGTTCTCTCTCTCCCTCATATCCTTCCTCTATTTCCAGGATCCAAGTAATATAGGCTGTAAATGTGTTATCCTGCAGTACATATTTTTATATTTATGATATTGTGAAAGAAGACACAAGTACACTAGTGAAAAATTCATGGAAAATTTAAGTAAAGAATGGTACACTTTAATCTATATTCAGACTCCATCAGTTCCTTATTTGGCAATTGATAGCCTTTTGTCATGAGTGTCTTGGATTGATCCCAGGGATGTCCTGGATCCCTGCATTGTTGATAATAGTCATATCATTCACAGTTGATCATTATTCACCATTGCTCTTACTATGTATAACATTCTCCTGTTTCTGCTAACTTCCCTTTGAACCACTTCATATAAGTCTATCTAGGTTATTTTTGTGATCATTTTGTTCATCATTTATTTTGACACAATAGTATTATATTACCCAATCTTTTCGAACAAAGTGGATGGTCCCACTAAGCTATGATATTCAGAAAGAGTGGAAGAGACAGAGAGACAGAGAGAGAAAGAGAGAGATTCTTAGATCTACAGTTAGAGTTCAGATTAATCAGTTCAATCATTTTCAGGTGTGTTTGACTCTTCATGACCCAATAAAGATAGTAGAGTGGTTTGACAGTTCCTTATCCACTTCATTTTATAGATGAGAAAGCTGAGGCAAACAGAGTTAACTTGCTCAAGGTCGCACAGCTATTAAATATCTGAAGATACATTTGAACTCAGGAAGATGTCTTCTTGATTCCAGTCATGGCATGCTATCCACTCTGCACTTAGCTGCCCCATGGAAGAAGTACCTGGGTTCAAATCTTGTCTTTAGCGACTTGCTATTTGTGTGAGCCTATGCAAATCACTGAAGACATTTCTGGGCCTTAGTTTCTTGATCTGTTCTTCAAAGTTCCTTATAACTCTCATTCTATGATTCTGTGATCTCCCTACTAATATATAAGACCCTTATTAGCTGGGATTGTATTGTTTTTCTTCTGTATATAATTAATGTCTAGCAATGTTCCTTGCACAGAGGAAGTGTTTAATTAGTATTTGTTAAAATCAAAATTGTGATATATTTTGGAGTAAAATTGTGAAATAGTGCTATGGATCTATTTTAAGTATCACGAAAAGATAGCACAATAGTGTCTTAAGTAATCACTGGGAGGAAATATAAATGAATAGTTTGAAATTAATTATTTGTGTTTTATTTTAATTTGGATTTATCCCCATGGAATTTTCAGTTCTGTTTTGTATACAGCAATTCACTTTGCTATCCCCTTAGACACCAATGTCCATATAGTAATTAAATGGTGCTTTGACATTAATATTATTTATGTGGGGAAAATCTTATTTAAATAATAATTTAATTTACATATTATATGTAATATAATGTTATATTTAAAAAGATAGTGCAGTAATTATTACACTATTTGCACTACATATATAAAGGTGTCAATTCCAATTTCACAGAAGAAGGAACCAAAAAAAGAACTAGTGAGATGATTCAGGAAAGTCCTTAGGTTAGGATGAGTATCCACAGAAACATCTTTCTCTAAAGAGTACATAGAAAAATGTATATCTCAGCTAAAATCTAAGTGGCTGCTTTTAAAGCAAGTGGGTGTTTAATGTGTGAAGCATTTGAATATGAATGAATGAATTATCTGGCATCTGTTTATGTTGAAATTTAAAAATTCTATTTCCCTTTCACTGAAGGATTACTTGGTTTATGTGGGTTGGTTCATGTGCCTCGTACTCATTTTTCTTCCCTAGGAGGGAATGCTTTCCAACTTCCTTACCAGTTCACTGAATGATTGATCTGATTTTGATGAATCTCCTGATAGAAAAAAAAAAAGTTGAACAAGAAAAAACTTGACTCCTATAGTTTTATTTATAAGGTTTCAGTAATGCAAAATAGCTACTCTCTTCAGGCTACCTCAGGTAAATATGTCCCACAAATCTGGCAAAGATTTCCATAGTCAGAGTCCATTCCATCTTGTGAAGGCATCTCATATCTCTATGCTTCTTACTTTAATCATCTTCTCTTTCTTCTACTGTAAGATTAAGAAGAGAGAATACTAAACGAATATGATAGGCTTTGATTGCAGAGTATTGTCCCCAAGTATCCATCTATTAGATCTCTAGACAAATTCCATTGCAGTCTTTAGTCTGCAGTAACTGAATAAACATGTAATCAAACTTTCCTTCTGTCTTTTGGGCCATTAGATTTAGGTACATGTCTTCAATGCAGTGTCTTCCACATACCAGGAATAATATAAATAAGTGTTCAATTGAACAGAATTATTTTTCATCTTTATGTATAAGAGAAATCCTATTGAAATATAGTCAATGCCAGAGGGGAGAGCAATTTAAGGTTGCCCTTTCCCCAAAAAAGTTTGTGTCTAAATGGAATTTTAATATCTTCTCTTTTATGAGTATTCCCTTGTTTAAGTGGAATGGCAGGTGTGTTAGCATCTCAGAAAAAAATGAATAAACAAGCAAACAAATGCAGGACAAATGTAGTAGGGGTCCCAAGGTGAGAAGGCAAAGATGTTATTTTGAAAAAGGAAAGATTTACATATCTAGCTTTATTTTTTCCTTAATGTAAGAAATTCAGTTATGTATACAATGGTACTTTCCATATGATTGACAGAAAGTGATTTTAAACCACACTGGAATATATTATAGGAATTCCCAGAACTCTAGTGGCTGGAAAGAGTCTAGATTTTAGATTTTAGTACCTGTATCAATAGAAATGTCACTGAAAGGAGGATTTTTTTAAATTTTGCTTTAAATCATCTGATGTGATTAGAATTTGAAAGAAAAGCTTTGTCATTTTCCTAAATAGATTAGTTATTTATAAACTGTTCTTTAAAACAAAGATAATTAGACATAACCTAAACAATCAGTAAGTATTATGTTTCCCATTTGGTGTCTGAAACTGGGAGCATAGCCATTTAGGGTGGAATTTTAATAAGTGGTTTGCTACTTTCTCACTGTTTACTTTAAGGAGGTTGCTCAGAAAGGTAACTGGATTGACAGTCTCAGAGATCAAAGTCCTCTTTCTATCGACTGAGCAGATAGAGCTGAGGGAGTAAAACTTTCCTCCTTCTCCCTCATCGCTGCTCTGGAGGTCCTGGCTGTAAGGATGAGACAATATTTTGAGGATTTTTTTCCCTTTGTTTTTCTCTTGTGAGAATGCCTCATTCTGTAGCACTCGGTCACGATGCCTTCTGAATTAACAATGTAGAGTAAGTTTCATTCATTATTATTTAGCAACTTATATTTGGAAAGCATTTTGAATCTATGTTTTTTTAATACTTTCATGCCAATGTCTAGCCTTGTTGCATTCTATTATAAGAAGAGAACTGGACTTAGAATGAGGAGACTTGGGTTCAGATGCCAACTTAAACATCTGAGAGCTATATAAATATAGGTAAGTCTCTTAACATTTTAGAAATTCATTTTTTCCTCATTAAAAATACTTATAATATTCATTCTCATCTCACAGTGCTTGTGTGAGGAAACTGATTTCCAAATTTAAAGAGAGAGAAAATAAACTTATAATTGTTTTGATAGAGAAAACTCTCTTTACTAATTTAGGTAACCACTATCTTTATTTTTTTGACTTAAATATTTTATTTTTTTAGAAAAAATTTTCCATGGTTACATGATTCATGGTTTTACTTTCCCCTTCATCCCCTCTTCAACCTCCCCCCATATCCAACACACATTTCCACTGCTTTTAACATGTGTCAGTAATCAAGACTTATTTACCTATTATTGGTAGTTGCACTTGTATTTACCACTATCTTTAGCAATTTATAGCCTTAGAAAATTGCCTAGAAGGCCAAGCACATTTCTTAAATTTCTATTACATGCCAGACACTGTTTGTATTTACAAATATTACCCCATTGTAGACAAATAATATCTACATTTATATAAAAGTACACTTACAAATAATATCCCATTTTTTCAAACTGGAAGTTATGCACTATTTTGGTCCCTATTTTACAGTTGAGGAAACTGAAGCAAACTGGGGCTAAGTGAATTGTCCCAGGTCAAACAGCTAGTAAGGGTATGTGGTCATATTTAAGCAAAGTTTTCCTGACTTTAGGCCCTGTGTTAGATCTTCTGCACTCCCTAGAATATTTAAAGGTCTGTGGTTTGTCCAGGAAAATATAGCCTGTATATGACAACTATAGGAATTGAAATCATAGTTTTCAGACTAGTTCCCTATCTATTAACCTAGGCAACCTCTTCCAAATATTAAAACATCACATAGTTACCATTAAATTTATTATTTTTAGTCCATCCATAACTTCAGGCAGATAGAGGCAAAAGGACTTGAACTTGTCTAAATGGCCACTTAACCTTAAGGGTCCGATGCGTTATATAGACTTTCCTAAAAAAAAGGAAGTACTGAAGGATCATGAGTTAATAGTCTAGAGAAGAAGGGAAAAGCCAAGAGGTCTAGGTGGAAATAAGGGAAGGAAAGAGGAAGAACAGTCCTGCTGTAAACTGAGAGCAAAGAAGGGTGCTGCTACCATGACCTGAATGTAATGAAGAGCACTGAGAGCTTTCCTGGTTCTCTGGCTCACTGACCCACTTCCTTTGAGATCTGACTGCATCAAATTTGTGGTACCTGTTTCTGGCTAACTATACTCTCTCCCCTTTTCCTGATGAATTAGCATCACTACCCTCTGGAATTTCTTACTCTATTTAATCCTTAGTTCTTTACCGTCTCTACTTTTATAAGTAATTTTGACTCCAGATCAAGATGACTTTTCTTACATTCTACTTGAATATTTGTTCTAAAGGAATGGACCAAGCAAGTAAGGAAAGGCTAAAGGTGAACTTGCAGATTCTATTGCCTTCGAATTAATTATGAACCTGTATTAAGAGTTTCACCTGAGTCAGTAGTAAAGTCAGAGTGGGGATTCGAAGAGATCAATCATATACACCTTCAATATACAGTGAAAATTAAGAGATTGCTAATCAATACAGCTTTGGAAATTTGCCCTGGAGTTGAACTATTCTGATTGGAGGGTGAGTGAAATCTCCCCAAACTATTAGGTCTTGATGGACTTAGACCAGGCTTGACATCTTATCTAGGTATTGACCAAGGAACCAGAGCATGTTTAAGCATTTTTTGAACTGCCTAAATGCTGTTTCCCTTTCCTCTCAATTTGCTCTTAGGCTGGTAACTATACTTCAATCAGTATTTTCATTATTATTATATAGTATATGTCTGCCCTCTGATTCCATTCATAATCCCTGTGATTTCCCCAGACCAATACTCCCTCATATGGCATTTAAAATTATTGTAAGCCCTGGGAGACATAGTCTCCCAGGACTCTCTGCTACAATGTCCCCTGACACCTCTCACTTCCTTTATGGGAGGCATCAGAGAAAGTATAAAAAGGAAAGTATGGTGCCTTTTCATGCTCTCAGGTACTCTGCTCTCTTGAGCCAGGAGGCTGGCTGACTCTCTCTAATCCTGGACTCTTTGTACCCTGAGACCCTCTTTCCCTACCTAACCTTTCCCTTTTCTAATTAAAATAAAACCTAGCTATTCTAAACCCTAAGTTGCTCTCTGATCTTTTATTTGAGCTCTGAAGAGGTCAATTTCCCCCTGCCAGGGCTGGGGATTGCTACCTTCCTTTCCCTTCCTCTACCTTCCTCTCTCCTTTCTCCTATCCATCCATTCCACCTTCCTACCTTCACCCCCTCACACTCATCTATTACATCTAGGCTCCTTGAGAACAAGGATTAACTAACTTTTATATTTGTATCTACAAAGTCTAGCAAATTGACTATATTGTTTTCATTCATTCACTCAGTTATATTGTTGACATTTTAACAGAACATTTAATCTAACACCTTGAAATTATATATTATCAATCTCTCCCATTTTCTCTCTTCAAATATGCCATAAAAAGTGATGATTCCCTTTGGAATAGTCTTAGACATTCCTGTTCATTGTTTAACTCATACTCTTATAGAAAACAAAATAAAAACTATTACTTGTCAGTATTAGTACAGTACAGCTAGGTCCCAATTAGTGGGAACAATGAATCTCTCAAAGTGGTGATATTAATAAAATTTACACTACATGTTTTCATTGAGTTAAAACAGATTACATTTTCTTATATAATTAAAACTTCAAATAGTGCTAATTCAAATATATGAAACCATTTCAGGGGATTCAGTCTTACCACTCAGGACTGTATTATATAGGTAGATGCTATTGCCTTTCCCCCAATCAATGTCCTAAAAAAGGTATGTATTTATATAAATGTTTATATATAATATAATATATAATATCCCATTAGGATGTAAGCATATAGAAGATAG
The DNA here is from genome assembly GCF_016433145.1 of Gracilinanus agilis. NCBI lineage: Eukaryota > Metazoa > Chordata > Mammalia > Didelphimorphia > Didelphidae > Gracilinanus > Gracilinanus agilis. Next base: position 585,086,311 of record NC_058132.1, read on the forward strand.
AGAATATTTGGTTTTTGTTTTGGGATCCACTTTTCTTAGCCTAGAACCTGTTATATTGTAGATGCTATTAACATATCTAATATTGTGTAAGTAATATGCATTAATTGTTGAGTTCTGTTATTTTATCAAGTTATTTTAATACTTCTCTTTCAAGAATTCATATTTTAGTTGGTTGAGGTATTCTGATTCAAAAATTAAAAGTGAAAATCAAAATCTGTTCATGCCTTAGTGTAGAAAATATAATGAATTGCTGTAGCCAGAAAAATCCATTAGTTTTTTTTATCAGTTATGATGATTAACTTTCTGTTTTTAAATATGCAAAAGGTTCTTAAACATTTTATAATGGTTTAAAGAAAATAAATATTATATGACTCATGTATTCATTTGAAAAAATAATAATGATGACAATAGTGACAAAATGTATTTAATATCTTAGTGCTTTTAATATATTTTATAGATGTTATATCTCCTTTTATTTTGCACACTTCATATCTTCAAGCTAATATTAATAGACACATATAGATTACTTTCAAATTTACAAAATTCTTTACATAAATTATTTCACTTGATCCTCATAATAAACTTGTAAGCAAAGGCAATATAGGTATGACTGCCATATCTGCTTTACAAATGTGGACACTGAAGTCCAGAGACTTGAAGGTTTTATACTAGGACCTAGGCTTCCAATTTCATTACAATTTTAAATACAGTTATCACTCTAAGTAAAATTGTGATAGGTAAATTTGACTCTAAGTAAAGAATTGAGAAAGAAATCCACATTCCAAAAAAACACATATGAATTTTATTGTACAGTATTATGCTCTCTCTTCACACCTTGGTACATGAACATAAAAAATTAAAATATTTGTATTAAAGATATACTGAAGTTGTGCTATTTTGAAATCCAAAATAAATTGGGAAAGTTATAACATCTTTGAGCTTCCTCATCTGAAAAATGAGGGGTTGAACTAGATGATTTCTAAAGGTCCCTTCTAGTTCTGACATTTTATGATTTTATCACTCAACTATTTTTAGTACTTTTTGGTCCCTTTAGGCATGTTTCCTTCAAGGTGAATGAACAGGAAAAGACAAAGAGACTGATATGATAAATGTCAGGAAAGAAAGACTCAAGAATTAGTCTAAGTTCAAAGTGGAAAGATTAGGTCAGACTAAATAAAATAAAACATAACCACTGACACTAAGTTGGTCTAGAAATGCCTAGCTATATATCAAAAAGAGTTGGAACTAGGAATTTTTATGCCTGACCAACTCGCAAAATGGTGTCAAATACTGTACTCTTGGGCCAGAGTCAGATTTCCATAGATTGTGAGTTGACACTGAGGAAACCACAAGTTGAAGTAGAAATGAAACAAGCACCATATGAAAACACCTGTCTAAACTCATTGCTCCTGGAAGGTAGGTAATTATCTGTACTAAGTCCATGCTGCAAGAAGTGAAAGTCAACACTTTTTTTGACTTGGAAAGACAAAGTGTATGGGAGGATATTCTGAAAACTTATATAATCATAGAATGCCTTCATAGAGGGAACACAAATTTATACCTCTAATGTCTGGCTTGAACCTCTAAAACTTTTAGAATATGTTTTTAAAACAATTTTCCAATGATAAAAATTTTACCTCCAAGAGATATCACAGGGTGATACAATTATGTTTTACACACACACACACACACACACACACACACACACACACACACACACACACACTAGTAGTATAATTATATTCTTTTAACTTTCAACACCTATTGTTGCTTGTCCTTTGTTATTGTTTTGTTAAAAGAACCAGTGACATCATAAGGTGATATCTTGATTTGCTCATGATTTATATTTAAGTGAAGTAGAGTTGTACAAAATCATCAGCCTTACTTTCTCTTTCAAAGTCACTGAAGTCCACTGGCAAGACAAAAGTCAGGATGACTGGCATTGACCTGGGATGCATTGGATGCTATTGGCATCTTCGATGTTTGACCCAGCTCCCAGCCTTCTACAACACCTGTTTCAGTCACCTTCATAGCCATTAGAAGAAATTGTTCCTATCTGCCCATTCTGCCTAGGGTAACTTGCACATGCTTGGGGTAGACATCTAACTTTCAACAGGTAGCACATTGTTGAATGAATTAGTGAACAAATCTTAAATTATAAGAAAAAATTTAGTTTAACATGGGGGAATTGGAATGGAGGGAGTGGATACAGAGTAGAGGGACTATAATTTTACTTCTTTGAGAGTTATCAAAGAGAACCATCACACCTTTCCATGAAATGTTTACATGCACAAAAGCAATAATAATGATTTTTAAATAGTATTGTGAAGTTTTAAAAACTATCCCACCAGTCAAACCTATGAGGTCAATACTATAGCATTATTATTCCACTTTTACAGAGGTAAAAATTGAAGTTCAGGGAACTTACATGACATTCCCAACATTACATATCCATCATATATCTGAGACATTAATTTAAATGAAGGTATATATACTACCTCTTACCATGAAGACTTAACTGAAAGGATAACAGTTCTGAGTCTGTATGAAAATTATTGTATTCATATATAATATCCATTAAATGAAACTTACAATTTTATAATAGCTTGTTAACTGCTCATACTTAATTAATAGGGTGTTGATCTAAAGGTAGTTATAACACTTGATAAGAAAACTTTCTTATACAGTGGGGAGTTGGTTAAAAGTGGGCCAAAAAATAAGAAACTTTGGATGGCTTGATAAGTGTAGTCATGGTCATATAAAATCCAGTGGGTTTGGGGCATTGATTGAGTGTGAAATCAAGAACCCAGTAGAATTTAAGGAGAATTGAGAGTTTAGTCTCCAGATATCAACTGAGTCAAGATGCCAAGTGAATGTTAGATCCTCTTATTCCCTTAGATGCTCTAAAAAGCAAGCTTGGAAAATCTGAATAACTACTCAGCTGCTAAAAGGGTCATCATGTTGGAATGATAAATTAATTGGGAAGGGAATAGGGTATTCACTTAATTTTCAAGGTCCTGAGGGGTTTGTTAATATAGGTGGGAGTTATATAATGCATAAGAGTTAAGGAAAAGAGAGAAAATCAAAGAATGATATCACAATGATCCAATATACAATTGAAAAGAGAAATCTGCTTGTAAGATATAAGATAAGCCATTTTCTTAAACTTGAGGATACTCTGTGTGTGTGTGTGTGTGTGTGTGTGTGTGTGTGTGTGTGTGTGAGTCTGTGTATCTGTATTTGCAACTTTGTCCAAAGCTATGGGAAACACAAAATGAGACATTTTTAGAAAAAATGAATTAAATTTTAAAGTTGTAACATTATAACATAATTTCTAGTAATGTTATACTTCCATCCACAGGAAATTGCTACAGTCTACTGTTATTTTTTAAAATGATGAAGTCTGAATTTATGAGGGAAAATAGTATTTTAATTAAAGCCATGCTGATAGAGATAAATCAACCAAGTGCCTATAAAAAAATCTATTCAAAATGTCCGCCAGTCCCTATCTTCTTCCATCTCATCTGTCTTGTAGGCCAGCAAGCCCTCTCAGGTAGTAAAGAGGAAGTTCAAAGCCACTTCCCAATATTTAAAGCCATCCCTCACCTTGAAGACATCATCCAAAACAGGAAACCTGTTAGACCACGGGAAATGTAGTTCCAAGGTCCCTCACATGTCCACAGGAAGTTTGTCAAACACTACATACCAAATAGAACCCCAGTAATTTTAAATAACACACTACTGTAGAATAAGGAGATATTAAGGGGGGAAAATCTCCAAGATATGTATGCTACAGAATGATGGAGCCTGATGCAGGAAGTCAAGGATTGTAACTGCACAAGGATTGCATGAACAATTAGGAAAATTGTGGAGGGAATAACCCTTGGAGAAGATCAACACTCAGGTCCTCAACTAGGTCCTCACTGCTGCTAGGCAATTAACCATATCTACTTTATCAACTCATTATCCCACTCTCCATAGCAACCCTTCTAAACATTCTAATGATTCCCCTAACTTCTCATGGCTCCTTTTCTCCTGACTTTGTAAACAGAAAAACTTGCCTCTTATTTTATAGGGTAAAAAATTAAGACCATTTGCTGTGAAAACCCTTTTATCACTCAGGTGCCTTGTACTATTTACTTCTCCTTCACTCCTATCATACATGAGGAAGTAGCATTACTCCTTACTAAGGTTTTCCCTGCTACTGGTTTAAGTGATTCCATTCTATCCTATCTACTCCCAGAGACTGCTTCCTCATTCATCCTTACTATTTCACTTATTTTCAATCTCTATGACCCTACTGAATATTTCCAGAATTTGGATATGATAAAGCTGGAGTGTTTTATTTTGTGGTCCTTTTTAAAAGGTGATCTTTGGATATTTTCAATTTCTATTTTTTTCTCTTGTTTGAGGATATCAGAATAGCTTTCCCTGATGATTTTTAGTAATATGGTATTAGACAAATTTTTTCGGTTATGACTTTCAGGTATTCAAATGATTCTTACATTATCTCTTTGGATCTATTTTCCAATTCATTTGTCAGTGAGGTATTTAGTTTGAGCAGAAGTATTTAATGATCTTTGATGAAAGATCTTCTCTCAGCTGGCAATGGAGGTGTGTAGTTACTTTCTCTGCCCTCTGAAGACTCCTTGTCTGTCTAATTGATGTTATCAAGCATTAGCTTCTATTTACCCAGTTCTAATTTTCAGGAGTCTTGTTGCTACCATCTCTATGCTTATGATTCTCAAATCTGCCTTTCCATCTCTAATCTCTCTGTTGAGTTTCAGCCTCACATATTCAACTATTTTCCAGACATCTCAAACTGAACATTCAATAAACATCTTAAACTCAATATGTATAAAATAGAACTTTTATCTTTCCCCCAAAATCCTACCCCCTCCTATCTTATTAATATAGATGGAAATATCATTCTCAGTCTCACAGCCTCAGAGTCATTATGGATTCCTTACCATCTCTCATGCTCTATATCCAAATTGTTGCCAATGCCTGTCAATTTTACCCTTGCAACATCTCTCAAGTAAAATCCCTTCTTCATTTGTCTGATAATACCATCACTCTAATGCAGGGTCTCATCACTTCATTGCCCAAATAATTGCAATAGCTTGCTAATGACTCTACCTTTTTCAAATCACTCCTAATTCCAATCTATCTCCTTTATAGCCACTAAAGTGATTTTCTTAAAGTGAGTCTGATCATGCCACCTCAACCCCCTACTTAGTAATCTCCAATCTTTTATTATTTAGTCCAAGAGTGATTACAAAATCCTCTATTTTGCATTCAAAGCCTTTCATGGTCTAGGCTCTGCATACCTTTCCATTCTTTTTATGTCTTTCTCTCTGATGCACACTCTTCAATCCCAAAACACTGGCCTGTAAGTAACAGACTATATAGACCCTTTGGGGATGAGTTGTTCATTGGATAATATTCTAGGGGCTTTGAAAAGAATTCTATCTATTTTTCTTAATATCTATTAAATTCCATATTTTGAACATTTTTTATATTGTACTAGCAAGAAGAGATGATGTGAGGTAGCAACATCTGTAGAAAGTCATGTGGAGAATAATTATTTTTAGAAATGGAAATAGATTAGAAGAGTTAATTATAACATCAGAGAGGAATTGTCACTCATATTATAGAGATCATTGTCAAAGATGTTAAGAGAAAATAATCTCCATTTAGTGACCATTTCAAATTAGATTTTGGATTCTTATGTGCCTGTTGGCAAACAGGAACATTGAAAGAGAGTATCTCATTATCTATCCTTTTCTTCATGCTGATAGTAAATAAGGAAATACCTCAATTTTTTTTCTTCTTCTCCCCTCATTTCATTTTAAAATTCACTTAATAATACTGTTAAAATATCATTTGGCTAAAGAAATAGATTTTTTAGACATTCTGGTCACCTACAGTCAGGACAGTTCAAATACAATTATTTCAGAGATTGTTTGTGGACACACGGATTATAGGGTTTTACTATGGTCATGTCTGGATTCAGAGAGAAGAATTGGACATGGATGGATGATTTGGTTGATCTAATTTGCAGCCACTTTTAACAAGGTCTGCTGGGCAGCAGGACCACTTTCTCTTACCTATTGTAATAGAGACTAACTGACTCTCACTCACCTCAAATTCTATGGTATTCATATTGACATGCATATATATAGTCTGAATCAAAATTCCTGCCCTACACTTTTGGGAATAATATTTCCCTGGTTCTATTATTCTATTAGGAAGAGATATAAGCCTAACCTTACCTATTCATAGTGTCAAATCATTTTCTTTAATAAACACTTTCTTATCGTTTGTTGTTGTAGCCCCTTAAAATATTTCTATATCACTTTCTTGCACTTTCTCCCCTTTATGTCTTTCTCATCCAATACTTGAAATTAATTCATTGTTTTTTTTTTTTTACTTTTTCAAATAAACTACCATTGGGGCAGCTGGGTACCTCAGTGGATTGAGGGTCAGGCCTAGAGATGGGAGGTCCTAGGTTCAAATCCGGCCTCAGACACTTCCCAGCTGTGTGACCCTGGGCAAGTCACTTGACCCCCATTGCCCACCCTTACCACTCTTCCACCTATGAGCCAATACGCAGAAGTTAAGGGTTCAAAAAAATAAACAAACAAATAAACTACCATTCCTCTCATTTTTTGTAGCTCCTTTTAACATTCCCTCTACTGTGTCTATATGCTAGGAAAATGAGATATTTAATTGGGTTATTAATATTCTAGATGTGAACTCATTGCAGAGCTATACAAAGGAAGTATCAATATCCTGCTTTGTAACATAATTCCCTGGTATGTGTAGTCCCAAATCAAATTAGGCCTTTTTCCTTTTGCCATATCACATATCAGTCATATATCTAATTTGCTGTCCTCTCTAAGTGCTAGGTCATTTTGCTCTTTATGCTTTGGAGATTTTTCCTCTCTCTTAAAAAGTAATTTTTTTCAATTATTTTTCCCAGATGCATTAACTTGGTTATTTCTAAAGCTAAACCTCTCTTTCTTATGTCTTAGCCATATTTTTAATGTCAACTATTTTTCATTCTATTGCTTTTCTGCTTTTGATGGATCTTGAAATACTTCACAACTGATTCTCAAATGAGGATTAATCAGTTATTTTTAAATCACTTTTTCACACCTCTCTTGGAGCAGTTAAACATGTCAAGGTGTACTCCCACTACACACCTTCTACCAGCTTAGTTCTTGCCCATTTATCATACCTTTTGTTTTCATTTGTGAGGCTAGCTTTAAATCTGAGGAACAATATTTCATTCAACCCCATTTATAATAATTTTGAGTATAAGATTTGGTGAGATGCCATTACAAATATTCATCCCTCATTTACTAATTGAGACAGTATTTTAGTCTACCCAAACCTTGTTTTATAAATGATTCATGTGGCTTATTCACCATATTGCTAAGTATTCATATATTTTACTGTTATCTGATTCATTATTAAAATCTTCATTCAGATATGATTTTTAAACACTAAAGTTATGATGTCATCTTTTTATGAACATAAAGCTATGAAACATGTCTTCCTTCCTTTCTTCCTTCCTTCTCCTCCTCTTCTTGCTTTCTTTCTGTCTCTTTCTTTCATACAATTATAAGCAATAGTTTAAGTATTCATCTTTTTTGTTTGTTTATTTTAGCCAAATTCCACTTATACTTTCAGAATGGACATAAAATTGATGCATGACTTTGTGATTGCAAATGGTTATGCACTGAATGCAGCCTTCAATACTGAGATGCAATAGGGCATGGTTCAATTCTTTGCTGATTATACTCATTTTGGCCAGGTAATTAACACCAAAAAAATAGAGGTTCTCCACCGGTCAGCACCATACAATTCATTCTGTGGACAGTGGTTACAGCAAATAGAGAAATGTTTAATGCTCTGGATAAATTCACTTACTTGGGCAGTTAGTATACTTTATAGTGATGTACACATAGATGATGATGATGATGATGATGATGATGATGATGATGATGATGATGATGATGATGATGATGATGTCGATACACGCATTTATAGATGTCCCATGAATGTTCCAGGAGGCTACAAAGGAAAGTGTAGGAAAGGAGAGGTATTACTGTGCCTACAAAATTGAAGGTTTATAGTGATATTGTGCTGACCTCATTGCTGTATGCCTGTGAAACCTGAACAGTTTACCAGTATTATGCCAGGAAATTGAATTGCTTCCATCTGAATTATCTTGGAAAGATTGTGAAGATCACCTGGTAAGGTAAGGTGCCAGACACTGCAGTCCTTTCTTAAGCTGAAGTGCCCATCATTCAGACTGTATTATAGAGAGTGTAACTCCACTGGACTGGCCACATTTTTAGAATGCCAAAAGTTTGTTTTATATTTTAAATACTTTTTTTAGAGAGAACTTGAAGACTAGTGCTCACACAGTGGTCAGGAGAAGCAATACAAGGACATTCTCAAGAATTCTCTGAAGAACTTTAGTATTGATTGTGAGACATGAGAGGCATTAGTATCCTACTATTCAGGATGGTGTGCCATCAAGAAAGGCACTGTGCTCTTTGAGCAAAGTAGAAAAGCAGTAATGCAAAAGAACTGTAAGATGAATAAATTTAGTGGATCTCCATCCCGTATGTTTGAATGAGCTATTTGTGTCTGATCTGTGATAGAGGATTCTGAGCTTGTGTTGTTCTGACCAGTCAGTCAGACACACAACACAGCAATGGCAGTTTGTACCTCTTTGAGTATAAAGACAACAATCAGCTTATTTTCTCATTCTTCTTTTCCAGGTCTTAAGAGACAGGAACTTGTGTTACACCTGTGGTAACTTATATGTACTCAAATTTAATTTCTATTATCATTGTTCTATAGAGTTAATGATTTTGATACACCCTACTTCCTTTCATTCTTCTTTTGTCCCAAGCCCTCTGCATTCACAATCGCTTTGTTCCTTCAAAGTACCATTTCTACTCCTGGTTAGAGTTCCTTTTCCTTCACCTGTCAACTATTTATGGACAATCTCAAGTCCTTATCCTTTGTATGAAACAAAATTGTTCCAGGCACAAATTAGCCTTCCCTCTTGATCAGACTGTAAATGACTTAACTATATTCAGCTATGCAAGGACCCAGAACAACTTCATAGTGAAAAAGGATATTCCCCTTCAAAAAAGGAACAGACAGAGTCATTGCAGATTGAAGCATAATCCATATCAAATTACTTGGCATCTTGGGAAGAGAGGGAGAAAGCATGGATTGCAAAATTTCAGAAAGTGATTACTAAAAATTATATCAACATGTAATCTGAAAAAATAATTAAAATTCAAAATATAACTGCCTCTTACTAAATTGAAATTGATATCTGCATAAAATTTAATCTTATAACATGGATATAGTTGTTTATTTTTTAAAAATTACTTAATAATCATTGATTTAATTATTAAGTGTTTACTATGTGTTAGGTACTGTATGAACTATTGCAGAAGCTATATATATATACAAAAAATGATAAAATCATTACCCTAAAAAAGCTTACATTCTAATGGGTAAATGACATATGTTTCAGATTTATAGGCAGAGAAGAAGGTTTTGGATGGGGGAGACCCAGTGATAATTAGTTGATCTACAGTTCAGTCAAACTACACCTTCTCATCCAGAAGCAATGATAATATTGATTCTATTCTTTGCCCTTATCAAGAGATAGCATTACCTGGGTAAATGCACAATAATCAATTGATCAACAATTATTTGTGAAAATGTCTACTAATTCTTAAGTATTGTATTATTCTCCAAGGCTACAATTTTTAAAATGGAACTATTTTTACTCTTAATGATTAAAACAGGAATTGATATTTGATGAGACATAGAATATCAACAATAGTAATAGGCTAGATGTCTGATGACCTTGATTCTAGTCTGAGCTCTGCATTTAACTCACTCTCTGACTTTGGAGAAGTGACAACTTCTTTGTATCTCAGTTTACTCTCTTGAAAAAAATGAAATCACGTCTATAACCTAGCTCTTCAACATTTCTTTTAACTACTATATTTTATACCGCAATTATATATTCAATCCAAATGTCTATGAATTTGTGAATGCTTCCACTGACTCTTAGGACACTCTAAAAAGCCAAGGTGAAGGTATCAGTTGGATGTTTGGGTCATAACTAAACTTATACCAATTTTAGATCAATGCTAAATTCAGCTATCAATTACCTAATGGTGAATGAATATGTCCTATTATTCCATAAAGTATTCTGAGATTTCAAGAGACATTAGTCACTAGTTAGTCCTGTACTTGATACATTCTGCCTGATCTTGAATTGGACAGTCCTGTAAAAATCTTTCATTGCAAATTTCCCTTTCTTTTTCATTTCTTCCATTTTTAGTTTGTGTAACAATAAAGAGGGCCTCTGCCAAAACTATAATAATAAAGAGAGCCAGTAAACCAATGTTTGATAGAGGGGAGAGAGAGAGTCTTTGTAGGCTCTCCCCTAGGGCCGAATATACACTGGGAGATTTTGAGGGGGTGTCACCCCAAAGCTGAGTGACCTAGATGGCCATGGCACCCCACAGGAGTTGGGGGCAAGGCTTTCCTATAGGATGACGAATGTGGTACCCCAATCAGATTCTGAATGAGGGCAGGGTTCACACAAGCCTCCCCCAACGGCAGTCAACTTCACAGTGAGTAGTCTGGCTCTAAGATGGAGGCAGCCAAACCAAGTTGTGATTCCCCTCTCCCTCATAGTCTCTCGGGCTCTCTGGAATGCTATCTGACTAACGAATGGCTTTTATTATTATAAGTATAGGGATTGGGGTAAGGGGTGAAGGGCAGAGGGATTTGGGGTGCCCTCTTCTCTATTTCTATAGAGTCCATCACTCAGGAGGGAACCTTTGGGGTTCCCACTCCCAAGCTTCTCCCCTCGCCTCTTCTCCTCTATTTCTATTTCTATCCTTTTCTATAATTGTAAGTTTTGACTGAAAGGGGGTCTCTCAGCAAGGTTGGGTAATCAGCAAAGGAGACTAAGAGATTGCTCCCAAAATGGAGTCCAAAAATTTAGCTGACTGTATGATTGAAGTCTTGCTGGGTGAGATGTGATGGAATCTTTGACCAGGAAATCAGGATTTCATTGTCCAAAGAAAGATCCTCAGGAAGCCCTCAGGACTGGATCTGAGCTGGGATGTTCTCCATCAGAACCCTTTTCCTCCTCCTCTTCCTTTCTCCTCCTGAGAATTTCCCAGAATCCTCACTGGTCTCAACATTCACCAACTGTCACCAACTGTCAGTCACTCCTTCTCTGGCTTCTTTTGTCCCATCCTCCTTGCACAAATCCCATCCTTACAGTATCCCAGTTTTATGTGTGGGAATTTTTCCAAAAGTCCCACTTAATTCATGCATCACTATTTCTTTTTTCTATCTTATGTTCCCCCTCCCTCCAAAATGATAAATCCTTATCTTGTCTTATCACTATACTAATTATCTATCTATTCCTATTCAAAGACAGGTTTTGGAGAGGTTGGTAGGGGAATGAGGGTTGCAATTTATATAACAATATTTACAAGGTATAAAATAATTTTGTAACAAGAAAAGTTTTCCATTGAACACAATGTTTAAGTTTATAGTATAACAATTTTCTTATCGTTAAACTACTAGAAAAGATTTCCAATGTCTTTATGTCCTTATTGGTATATCCTCTCTGTAAAAGGTTTCAGAAGTATAAGGACTAGTACTGTTGACTTCTATAGAGAGAGATGAGATTACATTAAATTTTGCCAAGTGACTGGCAGAGCCTTAAGTAAATCTAAATAAGGCAGACAAATAGAAAAATTGACACATAAAAATTTAAGAGAAAAAAAGAATTTCATCCAATACTCCTGATATTGGTTGAGCTGACACACAAGCTGGGTAATTTCTATATTTGTATGGGAAAAAGGGATTCCAGACTTTGGCAAAATGTTTATAATGTTTAAAAAAATGTTTGTAATAATGCTTGTTTTGTCTCTTTATTACCAGAATGATGTGATTAGTCAGTCAAGTCAGCAATCAGGAACAGCTTGGTAGAAGAGTGGATAGAGCACCAGACTTGGATTCCAAAGGACTTGAGTTCAAATTTGGGCACAGATATTTCCAACTTTGTGAACCTGGAAAAGTCGTTTATACCCAATTGCATAGCCCTTTCCACTCTTCTGCCTTAGAATTAATAATTATTAATTAATTCTAAGAAATAAGCTAAGGGTTAAAAAAATCAGCAAGCATTTATTAAGCACCTAATGTATACCAGGCATTGTGCTACTTCTACATACTTGAGGGATCTAGAAATACACTAGCTAGTTCCTGTCCTAGATGAGCTCATGATCTTTTGAGATGAGTTCCTCTCATGACTCACATTGACAAAAGGAAACTTCTAATGTTCTTCTTTTCACATCAAATGTGCATTAAATAATCTGTGTCAAAGACTATGCTATACATGGTAAACATAATATGTCTATGTTGTTTTACAATGAAAATGTATTTTATGAGAGGCAGCGAGGTGGCTCAGTGGATAGAGAGCCAAGCCTGGAGATGGGAGGTCCTGTGTTCAAAACTGACAGTAGACACTTCCTAGCTATGTGTCCTTGGGCAAGTCACTTAATACCCACTACCTAGACCTTAATGCTCTTCTCTGCCTTGGAACCAATATTTAATATTAATTCTGACAGAAGTGGGGGTTTTAAAAACTTCAAAAAAAGAGAAAATATATGTATGAATGTTTCCATACATACTCATAAAATATACTCTTTTTAAAACACTTCTTTAGTATAGACAGTGAATAAAAAAATTCTCAAAGACAGGAAAATATAAATTTAACCATCCCTATGATCCAAACTAGCTATAGTATCTTAAATAATGCTTGAATCCATAAATCATGAGTCACTTATCTTTGTCGATCAAGGAAATTCTCTTATTGAGTTCCCTAAACCAATAAAAGTATAATTTCAGACCCCCACAAAATTCCATAAATACTTCACTACTGCAATGAAGCTATGATACAGTGCATGGAGGCTTCAGCTGATCATATTGCACACACTGCATCTGCTTTTCTTGTATAGCTTTTATCTATGTCCTCACAAAAGTCCTACTATGTGCTATTTAAAATGAAATCAGAGGGGGCAGCTGGGTAGCTCAGTGCATTGAGAGCCATGCCTAGAGAAGGAAGGTCCTAGGTTCAAATCCGGCCTCAGACACTTCCCAGCTGTGTGACCCTGGGCAAGTCACTTGACCCCCATTGCCTACCCTTACCACTCTTCCACCTATAAGTCAATACACAGAAGTTAAGGGTTTAAAATAAAAAATAAAATAAAAAAAATAAATGAAATCAAAAAAGTTCATTTAACTAGTGAACTCAATTTTTATACATAAATATACATTTACACAAACACGATTATGAGACTAATTTGGGGCAAAAGTGTGAAGTACTTCAGGTTGGTAGACTTGGCAACACACATACTTTCTATTAGCTGAGAACAAGCCTAGGTAAGTTCAGGAAGACAATACCAGAAGGTTGGACCCCAAATCATGACTAAGTTTGAAGCCTTAGGAATTCATAAATACCATCTCCAAAGGAACAAATGGATTGTGATTTGTTGCTGTGTTAAAACATTATTATTTGTAAGTCCCTTACCAGATTATACACTGTATCAGAGCTAAGATCATCTCATCAAAAGTACAGATCTCAATACCTTGCAAAATCTGCTCATCATGAGCATTTAATAAATATTCGATGACATGAAATGTTTATTGAGATATTTTCAGCTCCTTTGAGGATAAAATAAATTCAGGTATGATATAATTTTGGAGAGAGGAATAATAAAAAGCCTCATTCTCTTTATAGGAGGTCATCTTGTGGCATTGCTCTAGAAATTAAAAAAGGGTAAATTAGATGAAATTGTAAATAAATTTGGGGAGGGGGATAAAAGGACTCATAATCAATTCCCTTAAATTAGTGAGTCTCTAGGAGGCATTAAATGAATGATCATGACATTAGGAGACGTTACTTCTGAAGATATTGCCTCTGCACCGCCACACATACATATCTCATTTCTCCAGAATTTGTATGTGTCTCATAGGGAAGGCAACTTCCTTTTATATTTGTACTCCATCAGTATTCATATATAAAAAGGAAGCTTTTACATGAGCTCCATAAGACTGCATGGTTCTTTAAAAAGCTTTTCTCTCTCTCAGCTGTTGCTCCTTACTTCTTTCAGGTAGTTCTAACTTACTTAAAGTGTTCCTTTTCATTTGTTGGATCTTGTTAATGTCAAAGACCTCTGCTATCTGCCTGCCTTTGAACTCCTATAGAACTTCTCTTTGTGTAGTAGCTTGCTGATTGTTATACTAACTTTCCCATTGATCTTTTCTAAAAAATCCTCTTTTCGGTTAGTCACTACCTCTGTTTACCCACTCAACTTCTAACTGCCACTCAGATCAAAACTCCTTTTTATTAGGACTCATACTGTCTCTACCTTGCACTCATGCTGTCTCTCTGCAGCTGGCCTCTGAAAGCTTTAGATCACCGATCATCCTAAAGATGAGAAATTAATTTGAAGTCTCTGTCCCACTTTTTGTGGTTGCCCATATATTATTCCTTTATCATTTCCCCCATTAATTCAGATTGGATGAATGACCCTTTTTTATCATCTGAAATTTTTGGTAGAATGCTTATATCAAGCAAAAATGATAAGTTTCCAAATCCTAGGATTGTAGATTGTAGGATATAGATGGGGCCTTTTATCTTCCATTAAAATATTCTAATTTTTTAGATAAGGAAACAGAATCTTGGAGGGGTAAATAGGTTTGTGCTGGTTACAAAACTACATAATGGCAGATTGGCAACTAGAAATAAGTTCTTCTGACTGCATGATCAGTTTAAATTCTATGACACAAGTATAGATAAATAATTAGCACTTTCATATGCTCATTCACAGGATTTTCCAAAAGTATATATGCATTTCATTACATATTCATTACATTACATACATTATAAAATGATTAATGAAATTAATTTCATTTAAAAGCCAAAATAGAAAAAAAGAAAGAAAACAAGAATGTAAAGAAGAGTTAATGTGTTTAGCAGCAATTCTATAGACAATAACATCTCAATAAATCTTACAGCTGGAAAGTTACTTCAAAAGTCACAAGTTTAATTTCCAAGTGATCTCATCTATGCTATCTCATCAGTACAAAAATCTCTGCTTAATGATATGTAGTGATGGGAAAGTCCCAACTTCATAAAGCAATCTATATATTTTCCAAAACTGTTAAAATTTCTACTCTAGATTGAACTAGTATATACATCTCTTTTTTCTGTGAAACTAATCCTAATTTTCCCCTTTTGAGCTATTAAGAACAAGTCTAGAATGATTTAACCAAATCTGTTTTACTTTTTTATTATTTTTATATCCATTATTAACTTTTCCCCAAAAATCAAGCTAGAAGGAAAGTGAGAAAGAGGGAGATTTTCTGCATCCTATTTGACAAACATTCAAATATATTGGCTCAAAACATCTTTTTTTTTTTTTTTTACTATTTGCGTCTTCTGTGGATGGTAGCTCCTAATTTCATGCAACTAGACCAAAAAACCTGAAAGGTTATTGCAAAATTCTGAGAGCAGCTCTGTAAAGGGGCTTTGACTATTTATAATCAATAAGATGTTTTCTTTTTGACTATGAGTTCTTGTACAAGCTGTGACCATTTTAACTAAATAAAGAATAGAAGGTCCTTGAAGGCATGAACTGTTTTATTTTTGTCTTTTGTCACCAGAGCATCTATAACAACATAATGTCCAATACATAGAAGGTGCTTCATAACTGATTTTTAATTGAATAAGTCAAAATATTCACACTTCCTTGATAGCTTTTAAAAACTTATTAGTTTAAGTCAAAGTTAGCACTATGCAACAAAACAGAATGTGATTGTAAAACTGAAGCCAACTGTCTCTCTTAGAATGAAACTTCACAGGAATACTTGCTACAAGGGGAGAGCTGATGATGCTTATTTCCTTTATCTTAAGGAATTATTTGTCATATATTTGAAATCTAAAAGTTTGGGTTTTTGCAGATAGACAAACAATTACAAAGGCATGACAAATGACATTTGTAAGTCTCAGTGGCAGTTTCAATTTGAAATTGTTTTCTGGCATGAATCATGAGTTTACAAATGGAAGAAAGGAGACAGAAAAGTTAGCTTTTTTTCCTTTTTGAAGAATAGAACTATTGAATGATGAAGAAGAATTATTGCTGAGGTGAACTGAGTTATGTTACTAAACAAAAGGCTAAATCTCACTGAAGGGGTAAACTATTGCTAGAAAATGGCAGCTCCATCTCAGTAAAAACATTTAAAGTATCAGAACTGAATGAGATTTCATATATTGATAATTCTTCCTATGGCAAATCTCAAAAGTATCTCTAATTATAAAGGCATGGTGCTTTATTTTTTACAGGCTCCTACAATGACATAATATAACTAATAAAAAGTAGATGCATTGTGTATTCAAATATTTAAGTAATGCAGTTGTAATAATATGTTACCACTTATTGCCTTTGTATCCACAAAATAGATCAAGAAGCCAAATAGTACACAATCATCAAGGTTTACTTTCAGTATCATTATATAAAAATACAAAATTATACAAAACATGTGAAAATGAAGAGAGAGACAGAGACAGAGACAGAGAGACAGAGAAACAATAAGCAACCTTAACTTTTTTTGGAAAATTTTAAAACAATTTATTTCCAAGGCCTTTTCAGCAATAAATACTGTTTGTTGCTCTAATAAGGCTCTATTTTCCCTTATCTGTATAGAATGAGTATTTCAAAAGACAAAGAGCAAGAATTATTTACTTTATAAATAAATATGAATGAACAAACCTGCTGCAGTGTGTCTGGCTTGGATTTTTGGTTTCAAGGAAATAAAAATCCAGAAATGAAGAGATGAATAATATCATTTATGTCAACTCAAATATTAATTTTAATTATTATGATGGGCTCATTTATAAGAATAACTAATATAAGATTACTTTTTTTAAAAAAATCATCTGGGACTTTTTTTTATTTCAAGGCAAAAATGTGAACCATGAAGTCTACTGGTAGCATTGGAAAAAGCAACATTTCCTAGTAAACCAAAAACTAGTGCAACTGAAATGTAATTGAGAAATATTTAACAAGCTAAAAATACACTGCAATATCTATAATGTTAATATATAATTTTCTAAGTCAATATGCATCCTACAGGGATTTTCATGTAAGTTTAGTGGTCCCCATTCCTATTTGAGTAAAACTTCTCTGGACTAAAGCCCTGAACTATTTCCTTTACATAATCTCCAAAACTGATTTAATTAAGTCCAAGGATTGTATTGATGTCTTCTTGAATTTTGGTAACTTTCTTTGACAAATATCATCTGATATAAGGAACTTATGGCCCTAATTCTGTTCTTCTTTGACCTGTAGCCCTACAATCTGCTGCTATTTTTGACCTTCAAACAAAAGAGTAACTCCACCATAGAATTTTAAAAATAAAAACTGAAGGTAATATATTCTACCCCAAAATCTGTCTCTATTAATGACTTCAGACTCTAAATAATGTTGTATGATCAAATAAGAACTAACTTACAAGACAAAAGAGCTGAGTTTGAGCATTTTCTGACTCTAATGCAAGCTCTCTATCCATTATACCACACTTCCTCATTAATTTTCTGCTCCTCTATGATAAGAAAAAAGTTTAAAAACATATATACTCTCATCATATACTACAGGGTAATTTCTGATAGTCTTTTAAAAGTAGTCTAAATCTATTTCCATCTCTTTTATAAGTGCATCATGAGAACAAAATAAGCTTTGAGCCCTAAAATCACTTTTAAAGGAAATAAAAAAGTAGATGGCACATTAGAAAGAGTGCTGGCTATAGGATCAGAAGATCTGAGTTTTAATCTAACCTCAGACACTTACTTGAATGATTTTGGATGAAACACAACTTTCTTTTGTCTCAGTTTCCTCAGTTGTAAAATTTAAAAAATAATAGCATCTAAAGCACTAAAGTTTTCTATGAAGATAGAATGAGATTATACATTTGAAGCATTTAGTAAAGTGACTGGAACATGGTAGGTACTATATAATTATTATGTTTATTATGTTTATAATGATTATGATTATGATTAATGGTTTTGTAGCCCTGATTTCTAAACTTTGTTGCCTCATTTTCTCCAATATATAGAAAATATACACAAGGAAAAACTAAGATGAAAAAAAATTAATCAATGGTTATGTTCTAGGGAATGGGCAAATGAAAAATTTTTAGCTAAAATCACAACTTTTATTATCATTCATACCTTTTCTTTCCTAAACTGCCAAATGAAAACTCAACCAAGTAAAAAAATACTTTTGACAATATCTATAAAAGCATCATGATACATATTCTCTCCAAGTTTCTTCCTATCAGTAATTTAAATAAATTTGACAGAAAACTCATAAAAATTTTGCTGGAGCTTAAGTTACCATACTAAGCTACTCATTTAATCACTAATATTATCTAACTTTGATTTGTATGTGATCTTGACCCTACATCAAATAATCTTTGAATTAGTTTGAATCCTGAATGGAATTCTCTTCTTTTATTCACCAAATGTGAGACTCTTTATATCCTTAACTACTTTTGAATGTTATCTGAAAGAACTCTATTATTTAAAGAATAAAAATGTGTGAAGATGGAGGCATAGACAGAGTGAATCATAAAACCTCTGCACCCTAACACACCAAGATAGAAAACAATGTGCTTCAAGAAGAAAGAAGACCAAATCTAATAACAGGACAGAGCAGGGGGAACCCCACTACAGCATAACTAAAGAGGTACGCCAAGAAAAAGGCTTCAATTCTTGAACTGTTGGGTCTGAGAGCATAGAAGGGGAATCCCAGGATACCAGGATGCCTCCCCCATGTGCTGTGGCCCGGGAAATCTCAGGGCCAGTGGGTGCACTGGTCAGGAGAGAGGGCCTTGCTGGCACCCGACTGAGGGAGTCAAACACAAACATTGGAGAGGTGACTGGAGGAGAAAACCAGAGAAACCATAGCAAAAATGCCCAGAATATGGTGGCTTAGAGAGCGTCAAACCCCAGACCGCAGACAGCTTGGCTTCCTCATATTGAGATAGAGAATGCAGAGCTTCAAGAGGAAATAAAATCAGATCAAACACAGTGGACAGCTCAGGGGGACCCAACTGCTAGAGAGCTCAGTTCAGCAAAACTCTCATGCTTGTCACCACACATTTTTTTTCTGTATGTTTTTTCCCCTCCCCTCCAGGTTTTAGCCTCAGGGCAGATAAAGCAATAAGACTAATCCAATCAATAGAGGATTCATCCCAACAATTGAACAGACAAGAAGTCTTCAGAGGGCAGAGAAAGTAACTACAAACCTCTATTATCAGCTGGATCTTTCATCAAAGATCATTAAATACATCTGCTCAAACTAGCAGGACAAGGAAGGGAAAAAAACATGAGTAATCAACAGAAAAAGAGAAAAGAAATGACAATTGACAGCTTCTTTCAAAGAAGTGAAAAGAGAGCAAATGAAACAGAAATAGAAGAGGAAGTAGTTCTAGCAAACTGGACACAGGCTTTGGAAGATCTCAAAATTCAATTAACTCAAGAATTTGAAACTTAATTAACTCAAGAACTTCAAGAACACAAAAAGCAATCAAGAGAAGCTGAAGATAATCTGAAAAAGGGAATACATGAACTAAAACAAGAAAATAAAGTCTTAAAAGCCAGAATGGGCAGGCTTGAAAATGAAGCAAAAAAGGCAAAAGATGATCTACAAAGAAAATCAGACTAGAAAGAGAAGGATGACCGAAAAACCAGGGATGAAATTCAGTTTTTAAAAAACAGAACTCAACAACTAGAAGCAAATTACTTCACAAGGCAGGAAGAATATATTAAACAAAATTTAAAAAAATGAAAAATTTGAGAAGAATATGAAACACCTCATAGATTCAACCAAAGATCTGGAGAACAGAGCTAGAAGAGACAACTTAAGAATTATTGGTTTACCAGAACATCATGATAAAAGAAAAAGTTTAGATAGCATTTTACAAGAAATTATCAGAGAAAATTGCTCAGAAATTCTTGAACAAGAGGAAAAAGTGGAAATCTACAGCATCCACAGATCACCTCCTACATTTAATCCACAACTGACAACTTCCAGGAATATTATAGCCAAATTCAAAAACTACCAGACCAAGGAAAAAATATTACAAGCTGC
>NC_058132.1:585106948-585229683 GCF_016433145.1 Gracilinanus agilis
ATATATATATATATATATATATATATATATATATATATATATATACATATATATATATGTAGGTAGGTAGGTAGGTATAAGTATATACAAAATGGGGGGGAGAGAAGATAATAATAAGAAAAATAGGAAAACAAACAAAAAGGAATAAATTTATATTCCAAAAAGAAGCACCTGGGATCAAGAAGGAAAAATAACAATACACTGTAAGGGTAAAGAGGTTAGAGAGAGGAAATATTCAATACTTAAGTGCATTGAAATCAACTTAGAGAAGAACAATCAGATCCATAGGGACAGATAATTGATTCTCGCCCTATAGAGAAGTAGAAGGGTAACAAACAAACTGGTGGAGATAGAAGAAATAATAGGGAGGGAGAGGAAAGAAGGGAGGGAGGAAGGAAGGAAGGTGGGAGAGGAGGAAGCAGGGGAAGAAAGGAAAAGAAATAAAGTAAATGAGCACTTACTCTCTACTATATGCTAAGCACCATGATAAATGCTTGACAGGCTGTGGGGGGGGGGAGCTCTGAGTAGCATTAAAGAACAATAAGAGGGGAATAAAAAGGGAGGGGGGAGAAAGGGAAGTACAAAAACGGAAGGAATTATAGGAACTAATTAAAAACCAAACTCTGGTATAGAAGGAAATAGTGAAAGAATAAAGGACAGGACTAAAAGAGAGAATCAAAATGTCTGGGAATACACAGTTGATAATTATAACTCTGAATAGGAATGGGAGGAACTCGCCCATAAAAGGGAAGCAAATAGCAGAGTGGATTAGAAACCAAAACCCAACTATATGTTGTCTACAAGAAACACACATTAAACAGACAGAAATACATAGAGTGAAAATGAGAGGATGGAACAAAATCTTTCGGACTTCAAATGAGAAAAAGAATGCGGGGTGGCTATCATGATCTCTGACAGAACCAAAGTAAAAATAGATAAGGTTAAAAGAGATAGGGAAGGTAACTACATCCTAATAAAAGGCAGAAAAAATAATGAAGAAATATCAGTACTCAATATGTATGCACCAAATGGTATAGCTTCCAAATTTCTATAGGAGAAGCTAGTGGAGCTCAAGGAGGAAATAGATAGCAAAACCATAATAGAGGGAAACCTCAACCTTCCCCTATCAGATCTAGATAAATCAAACCGAAAAATAAATAAAAGAGATAAAAGAGGTGAATGAAACCCTAGAAAAATTAGAGTTAATAGATATATAGAGAAAAATAGTGGCAAAAAGGAATATACCTTCTTTTCAATAACACATGGAACATTCACAAAGATAGACCATCTAATAGGGCACAGAAACATGGCAAAAAAATGCAAAAAAGCAGAAATAATAAATGTAATCTTCTCAGATCATAATGCAATAAAAATAGTTATTAGTAAAAGTACATGGAGAGGCAAGCCAAAAACTAATTGGAAACTAAATAATATGATTCTCCAAAATAATTTAGTGAAAGAACAAATTACAGAAACAATTAATAGTTTCATTGAAGATAATGACAATGATGCGACATCTTACCCAAACCGATGGGATGCAGCCAAAGAAGTTCTAAGGGGAAAATTTATATCACTGAGTGCATATGTTACCAAATTAGGGAGAGCAGAGGTTTATGAATTGGGCATGCAAACTAAAAAACTAAAAAATGAACAAATTAAAAATCCTTAGATGAAAACTAAATTAGAAATACTAAAAATCAAAGGAGAAATTAATAAAATCAAAAGTAAAAGAACTGTTGAATTAATAAATAAAACTAGAAGCTGGGTATTTTGAAAAAAACAGCTTATAATGTAGATAAAGTACTGGTTAATCTAATTTAAAAAAAGGAAAGAAGAAAACCAAATTAATAGTATCAAAGATGAAAAAGGAAACCTCACCTCTAATGAAGCAGAAATTAAGGCAATCATTAAAAACAATTTTGTCCAATTATATGGCAATAAATTTAGCAACCAAGGTGATATGGATGAATATTTGCAAAAATATAAATTGCCTAGATTAACAGCAGAAGAAATAGAATACTTAAATAATCCAATATCAGAAAAGGAAATTGAACAGACCATTAAAGAACTCCCTAAGAAAAAATCACCAGGACCTGATGGATTCACAAGTGAATTCTATCAAACATTCAAAGAACAATTAATCCCAATACTATACAAATTATTTGATATAGTAAGCAAAGAAGGAGTCTTACCAAACTCCTTTTATGACACAAATATGATACTGATTCCAAAGCCAGGTAGATCAAAAAGAGAGAAAGAAAATTACAGACAAATCCCCTTAATGAACATAGATGCAAAAATTGTAAATAGAATACTAGCAAAAAGACTCCAGCAAGTGATCAAGAGGATAATTCATTATGATCAGGTGGGATTTATACCAGGAATACAAGGATGGTTCAACATTAGGAAAACCATCCACATAATTGACCATATCAAAAAGCAAACCAACAAAAACCACATGATTATCACAATAGATGCTGAAAAAGATTTTGACAAAAATACAACACCCATTCCTACTGAAAACACTAGAAAATATAGGAATAGAACAGGGGTCGGCAACCTTTTTGGCTGTGAGAGCCATAAATGCCACATTTTTTAAAATGTAATTTGATGAGAACTGTACAGTGCTCAAAGTGTTAGCTCCTGTAACAGTGCCTGAAAAAAAATTGACTTCATGGCTCCTGCAGAAAGAGCCATATCTGGCCCTCAAAAGAACCATATATGGCTGGAGAGCCATACATTGCCAACCCCTGGTCCTTTCCTAAAAATAATAAACAGTATATATCTTAAATTATCAAAAAGCATAATATGCAATGGGGATAAATTAGAAGCTTTCCCAATAAGATCAGGTGTGGAACAAGTATGTTCATTATCACCTCTATTATTTAACATTGTACTAGAAACACTAGCAGTAGCAATTAGAGAAGAAAAAGAAATCGAAGGTATTAAAATAGGCAATGAGGAGACTAAGCTATCACTCTTTGCAGATGATATGATGGTCTACTTAAAAAATCCTAGATAATCAACTAAAAAGCTAGTAGAAATAATCAACAACTTTAGCAACATTGCAGGATACAAAATAAATGCACATAAATCATCAGCATTTCTATATATTTCCAACACATCACAGCAGCAAAAGGTGGAAAGAGAAACACCATTTAAAATCACCCTGGACAATATAAAATACTTAGGAATCTATCTACCAAAATAAACACAGGAATTATATGAACATAACTATAAAACACTTTCCAAACAATTAAAAGTAGATCTAAACAATTGGAAAAACATTTAGTACTCATGGGTAGGATGAGCTAACATAATAAAAATGACCATTCTACCCAAACTAATTTACTTATTTAGTGCCATACCTATCAAAATACTGAAAACCTTTTTTTACTGTATTAGAAAAAACTATAACAAAGTTAATTTGGAAGAACAAAAGATCAAGAATATTAAGGGAAATAATAAAAAAAATGTGAAGGAAGGTGGCTTAGCATTACCAGATATTAAGCTAT
Source organism: Gracilinanus agilis (assembly GCF_016433145.1). Lineage (NCBI taxonomy): Eukaryota > Metazoa > Chordata > Mammalia > Didelphimorphia > Didelphidae > Gracilinanus > Gracilinanus agilis. The sequence continues at coordinate 585,110,464 of NC_058132.1, forward strand.
ACTATAAAGCAGTAGTCATCAAAACAATATGGTACTGGCTAAGAGATAGAAGGGAGGATCAGTGGAATCGACTTGGGATAAGTGACATCAGCAAGACAGTGTATGATAAAACCAAAGAGCCTGACTTTGGGGACAAAAATCCAGTATTTGACAAAAACTGCTGGGAAATTTGTTAAACAGTACAGGAGAGATTAGGTTTAGATCAACTTCTCATACCCTACACAAAGATAAATTCAGAATGGGTGAAAGACTTGAATATAAAGGAGGAAACTGTAAGTAAATTAGGTGAACAGAGAATAGTATACTTGTCAGATCTCTGGGAAAGGAAAGATTTTAAAACCAAGCAAGAGTTAGAAAAATTATAAAATGTAAAATAAATAATTTTGATTATATTAAATTAAAAAGGTTTTGTACAAACAAAAACAATGCAGCCAAAATCAGAAGGGAAACAACAAACTAGGAAAAAATCATTATAACAAAAAATTCTGACAGAGGTCTAATTACTCAAATATCCAAGGAACTAAATCAATTGTATAAAAATATCAAGCCATTCCCCAATTGATAAATGGGCATGGGACATAAATAGGCAATTTTCAGATAAAGAAATCAAAAGTATCAATAAGCACATGAGAAAATGTTCTAAATCTCTAATAATTAGAGAAATGCAAATGAAAAAAAATCTGAGGTACCACCTCACACCTAGCAGATTGGCTAATATAATAGCAGGGGAGAGTAATGAATGTTGGAGAGATTGTGGCAAAATTTGGACATTAATGCACTGCTGGTGGAGTTGTGAACTGATCCAACCATTCTGGATGGCAATTTGGAACTATGCCCAAAGAGCGATAAAAGAATGCCTGCCCTTTGATCTAGCCATACGATTGTTGGGATTGTACCCCAAAGAGATCATAGATACACAGACTTGCACAAAAATATTTATAGCTGGGCTCTTTGTGGTGGCAAAAAAGTGGAAAGGAAGGGTATGCCCTTCAATTAGGGAATGGCTGAACAAATTGTGGTATATGTTGGTGATGGAATACTATTGTGCTCAAAGGAATAATAAACTGGAGGAATTCCAGATGAACTGGAAAGACCTCCAGGAATTGATGCAGAGTGAAAGGAGCAGAGCCAGAAGAACATTGTACACAGAGACTGATATACTGTGGTAGAGTCTAATGTAATGAATGTCTATACTAGCAGCAATGCAATGACCCAAGACAATTCTGAGGGATTTATGGAAAAGAATGCTACCCACATTCAGAAGAAGAACTACAGGAGGGGAAACACAGAAGGAAAACAACTGCTTGAACACTTGGGTTGATGAGGACATGATTGGGGATGTAGACCTGAAAGGACCACAACAATGTAACTATTAACAATATGTAAATAAGGCTTGACTGACAACACATGTTAAAACCAGTGGAAATGAAAGTTAGCTATGGGGGATGGGGGAGATTGAGGGGGTGAAGTGTAAAGTAAAAACATGAATTATGTAACCATGGACATTTTTTCTAAAAATAAGAAATTTATAAAAAAAATAATCAAATATATAAAATTAAATACATAGGATTAAAGAAACAAAAAAAGCATAAAAATGTTTAAAATTGCTATGACCATGACTTTTCAGCATAATTTGAAATGACTCCTCACTCAACAATTCCTATATAATTTGTCATCCTTATTTTCTTCATGGTATTTTCATTTTCATGCCATTCTACCATCTAAAAATGCTCACCTTTCTGTTCTTTGAAGAATATCTGCCAGAGATACCTTTAATTTGTGATGGGCTTTTTACCCCCTAAGAATTTAAACCATCATTAAGATTTAATTCACATTGGGGTCTAAAGGCTTGGGCTATTGACATCAACTCTTCATCACCTGAGTCAAAAAGCTAAAAGGAATTCGAACTATTCTCTGATGGCTGACAGAAAAGAAAGAACATTATGAGCAAGTCAGAGGTAGAGGACTTCAACTTATTTGAATAAACATATTGTTATGATTAAAAATGATGAGGGCTGAGATCAAAAGGAAGAATAGTATTTTAATAAAAGCCATGCTGATAGAGATAAACTGACCACGAGTCTGTAAGAAAAACCTATTCCAACCTCACCTCAGCCATTTACCTTCCTCTCTCCTCCAGCTCAGGTAACTAAAAAGGAAGTTCCAAGTCACTCCCCCTACTTAAAATAGTCCCTCACCTTTAATACATCATCCAAAACAGGAAACCCATGAAACCCGTTGGACCACGGGAAATGTAGTTTTAAGGACCCCCACAGGTCCACAGAAGTTTGTCAAACACTATATTGAGGTTCAATCCTTCCAAATAGAACCCCAGGTGATTTTAACTAACACAATATCATAGTCTCCCTGCTTATCCTCATTAAATATCTTTCCCTTGTTATGGGTAAGTTACCTTTTATTAACTTATGGTGAAACTATGAGAATCTCATTTCTTTCTGTCATCTAAACTACAAGGGGACTGATCTCAATCAGATGCCTCCCATAATACAAACCCTTTTACTATTTTTTTGAAATCCCCTTCATTCTTCAAAGAAAAAGTTAAAATGCTAACTGCACTAGAAAGTCTTTTTTTCTTCTCCCCATATCTGAAGTGATATATTCTTTTTTCATGAAATATGGATTATATTGACCATATTCTATTTTATTTTATATTGTACTTTTTTTTTAATTTTCTTGGCAACTTTTTATTGTAGAAAATCATCTCTTTGAAAGTTGGGACCTTATTTTGTCTTTCAAATACCCAAAATGTATAACATGATTGATGTGTGGAGTGAGAAATTAGTGTGTTATTCCAAAGTTATTATTAGTTATTAATATCTTAAATTTGGTGTCCCCCAAAAAAACTCCTTACAAAAGCTTTATAGCTTTAGGTGAGTCTCTCTGGGAATTGCCTTAGGAAGGAGTATGAGATTGATGATCTCAGATCCTGAAGTACCCTGTGATCAAATTTTAAGTACCAATCTTGAGTACTTCTTTGTCTTAGAAGACTTTCCTATTCTATCTTTGTATTTGGATTACTGAAACTTCTTCCAGGAAGTCAAGCCTAGAGACTTGACTAATCCTCTCATCTGACCCTCTTAGATAATCAAGTCCTGAACTACACCCCTCTTTGCATCTGTCTCCAACTTCTTGATCATTTGGATGTATCAGTTGTGAAACTATTCTCTAATTTCTATTAGCTTGAATGTGTTCTTTGTAAAACCAATGTAAAACTGTTCAACACTGACTCCAACTATTGTAAAATGTCATAATACATTTGGGGAGACTTGACTACATCTAGATTTTCCTATAAATGGGGGATTTTTCTGTGAATTTTTGGGCATTTTGTTTTGGGTCAATACTTGAGGCAGTGCTCCACACTTTTTCAATAAAAGTGTTATATTTTAAATGATTAATTTCCCTGGCCATATATTTTTTAATTAATAGTAAAAGAGGGTGAACTTTAAAATTTCTAAGGTTCCCTCAATTTCCACTCCACACAATAGATAAGAAGGACTTAGTAAATATTGGTTGAGTTGAATTAAAGAAATAAATGGCAGATTTTAACCTTTACCATGATATTTTGTTATGTTCCCTCATTGAAAATAACTCCAACTTTAAAAGCAAACTGAAAAAAAATACTAGGGGACAGATCCAAGATGGGAGCTTAGTAGCAGCAAAAGTTGAAACCACTCTGAGAATCCTTCTGAACAAACCTTTAAGAAGCATCTCAAAACCACAAGAGTCAAAACTAACAAGTTGGAGCATGGACTCTCCTGTGGAAAACAACTTGAAAGGTAGGCAGAAATAATTGATTTTCACTGGATAAAGTGGAACCAGAAATAAAAGTGCATACAAATGAGTGCTGGTCAACTACCACCCCCCACCTACTGCTCCAGATCCTGAGTATTGCCATAGGCCAACCTTTGGTTCCTGCAACACTGCCTACACCAACAACAAGGTACCCCATACTCCACACTTACACCTTAATGTCCCAATCTCTGACACCAGCCCATTGGGAGGCCTGGATATCCATAGTGCTTGGCACTTTCAAGCCTGCACTGCAGTGAATACCTAGTCCAAGGGGAAAAGAGCTCAGAGTGCTCTCCTACAAGCCATCAGCAGGGGAGACAGAATCAGGAACTTTCAGACCTCCCAGTCCACAAAAAAAAAGGCTGAGAAAATAAGGAAAAAACAAACAAAAGAAATCCCAACTCTAGAAAATCTCTATGGAGTCAAAGAACAAGATACAGAGTCAATAGAAGATGGTGAGATACAAGCAACCACATGCAAAATTTCAGAAAAAAATGGAAATTTGTCTCAGGCATTAGAAGAACTCAAAAAGTAATTCAAAAACCAAAGAAGAGAGAAAAATGTTAAAAGAAATAAAAGTAATACAAAAAGAAACTAACAACTTAAGAAGCAAAATTGGTCATCAGAAAAAAGAGTCACAAAAATCTAATGAGGAAAAAGAGTTTCTTAAAAAAAAACAGAATTAATGGGGCAGCTGGATGGTTCAATGTATTGAGAGTCAGACCTAGAAATGGGAGGTCCTAGGTTTAAATCTGGCCTTAGACACTTCCTAGCTGTGTGACCCTAGGCAAGTCACTTAACCCTTATTGCCTAACCCATACCACTCTTCTGCCTTGGAGCCAATACAAAGTATTGGCTCTAAAACAGAAGATAAGTGTTTTAAAAAAACAGAATTGACCTATATATTAGGGTGGTTTGGGAAATGGGATAGGATGAATTAAATTGAGCCAGTATCAAGATGTAAAAACCTATGGGTAGAAAGGCCAACAGAAATTCTGTCCAGACAGAGCTGAGATCACACATAGACTACTCAATAAATGGAAAAATAGTTTAATTTAAAAGGGAAAGGTCAAAAGGGATTTGGATAACACTAAGGCTAATTTTCTCTAACTAAAAGTCCCAATGATCTAATGTCTCCTCAAGGAGAGTATTCTCAGAGTTATTGGTCTAAACTAATCCTCTCCTAATTTCCTAAAAAAAAACCCAGTCACTGCATTTGCTAAAGTGCACTAAAAGCCCCCTTACTTGGTATTAAGGTACTGGTCTGTGGTAAGCTTAGCATGGCCCAGGGAAAGATCCAAGTCTGAATGGACTCAAATCTCCTACTCACTGACAGCTTCTGTTGACAGGTTGTTGAATCAGACTAGCTTCAGGTCAAGGATCTTCTTCTCAGGAAACACAGGAATTAACAGCAAGGACAGGAAAAAGGTAATCCTTTTTAGGTTGACAACAAAAGTCTCCTAAATGCTTGTAATCAACAAACCCCACAGAGGCTAACTGTTTCTGAGTTTTTTTTACTCAACCCTCTTTTCCAACATTCCAGAATTCTTTCTCTGTTTGTCTCATGTCTCCATCCTCTGCAAACTTATTCAAACTTACTCTAACCTTCTCTTCCTTTAAACACCTACTACAAAAGAGGCAAAAAATATAATGAAGAAGAATTCCATAACAAATAGAATATATCAAATGGAAAAGGAGGATAAAAATGCAATGGAATAAATTCATTATTTAAAAATTAGAATTAGACAAATAGAAGTTAATGACTTAATAAGACATCAAGAAACAATAAAATAAAACCAAAATAATAAAACAATAGAACTCAATGTGAAATATCTCATTGAAAAAAACAACTGACATGGAAAATATATCCAGGAGAGACAATTTAAGAATTATTGGTCTTCCTAAAAGTAATGATCAAGAGAAAAAAAAAGTCTAGACATAGTATTATAAGAAATTATTAAGGAAAACTTATATTATTAATCAAGGGGGTAAAATAGAAATTTAAAGAATCCACAGATCATTTCCTGCAAAAAAATCCCCAAATGACAACTCCTAGGAATTTTATAGCTAAGTTTAAGAACTCCCAGGCCAAGGAGAAAATAGTGCAAGCAGCCATGAAGAAATAATTCACATATCATGGACCCCCAGTTAGGATTACACAGGACCTTGCAGCTTCCACGTTAAAGAATCAGAAGACTTGGAATATATATTCTAGAAGGAAAGGGAACTGGGTTTACAGCCAAGAATCACCTAATCATCAAAACTGATTATTTTCTTTCAAAGGAAAATATGATGATTTGATAAAATTAAAGATTTCTAAACATTCCTAAAGACCAAGCTTAAATAGACTCTTGATGATCAAATACAAAATTAAAGAGAAGCATAAAAAGGTAAATAAGAAAGGGAAAAAATTATGGACTTCCATAAGGTCAAATTATTTACATTAAGCATGATATTTACCACTCTTTAAAAAAATCTTATCATCATCACAGAAGTTAAAATAAGTATTGTTATCAGGAAGTAAATAAGATAATCTGAGTAGATCAAAGAATACAATTTGGGTGTGAGGAAGGATAAAGGGATTATAGGTGATTATAAGGTGATTGGAGGAGGAAAGAAGGTAAGGGAAGGTATATAGGAGATAAAGGAAATGGGGTATATATAGGAGAGGGCAGCTCAAACAGGTTTATTCTCAGAGGCTTGAGACAGAAGATACAGGGAGGAAACTAGGGTCAGTAAGAAATATTTAAGTTTTGCATGGAGAGTTTCTCTTGTTAGTTTCAAAGTCTCTTGAGGGAGCAGTCAAGAGGGCCCCTCCCTGCCAGTCAAACTGATGTCTGAAGGAAGTCTTGAGGTAGGTACTTCCTGCCAAGATGGATGCCCCAAGTTCTTTCAAGAAATTAAAGAAAAACAATTCCTTCCCCTTGTGCCCTTGTCTTAATTTTCAACACAATGATTCACCAGAGGGTTTGAAAAGGTAACAAGGGGATTTATTAATATCAGGGTCAGTCAGAAGGGGAGAGAGGTTTAGGATTTTCTAACTGCTGCTAGGGAGAGTGGTGGTGGTGGGGGATGGGCCGCAGAGAGATTTAGACTGAGAGAGACCGGTCTCCCAGTCAGGAAGATTTGACTGCCTTTTAAGTAAAGTCTTTATCAAATCTAGGGGTAACTTATTTGAGGATACTCTAATTATCTAAAGAAACTAAAACCCACAATGTTCAATCACCAAGCCCTCCCTTCCACCCAGGACCCACAGGAAATTCAGGGAAGGGGAGGGATGGAGATGGGAGATCAGGGAGAGGTCCAAATTTCCCAAGACAAAATAAGCACAGGCCAAGGCCAAAGCAAAGCCAAGCCAAAAGGCCAAAGCAAAAGCCTCCAGCCACAGGGAAAGCCAGAAGGCAAAAGCCCTGTCAGTTGGAACTTCACCTCTATTTATAGCTTTAAGTTCTAACTGACTTTCTGAAGATTCTAAGATGTTTAACTGACTTTTTGTGATTGTTAGAAATTACAGAAGCAAAAAGTTTCATTTAGCCACCTTGCATTACAGTATACATATACAGAGGATGTGGTAATAAGCTGTTTTGGATGATATTCAAATAAAAATCAAACAGTCAAAATGAGAATTTCCCTAAAAGAAATAGGAAGAGAGAAGGAAAATAGGGTAAATTATATCACATAAAGAGGTGTGGGGTAAAAAAAAAAAACTATTACAGTGGAGAGGAAATTGAGGGTGATAGGTAATACTTAAACCTTACTCTCATTGGAATTGGCTCAGAAAGGGAATAATACCCAGATTCATTGGGGTACAGAATCAAATCTTATCCTATAGAGAAGTACAAGAAGAATAAGAAAAGGTCTAGTGTGGAGAGAAGTAATATAAGGGAGGCTACAGGGAGGGGGATACAGCCAAAGCAGTACTTAGGGGAATGTTTTTATTCCTGAATGCTTATGTCAATAAAATAGAGAAAAAGCAGATCACAAAAAAAGCAAAAAAACAAAAAACTAGAAAAAAACTAAAAATTCCCAAATTAAAGATTGAATAAGAAATCACAAAAATCAAAGGAGAAATTAATAAAATTGAAAGTAAAAGAGTTATTGCACTAATAAATAACACTACGAGTTGTTTCTATGGGGGAAAATACATAAAGGTTTTGGTTAATTTGGTTAATTTGATTTTTTTTTAAAAAAGAAAAGAAGAAGATCAAATTACCAAGATCAAAAATGAAAAGGGTGATTATATATCCAATGAAGAGTAAATTAAGGAAATCATTAGCACCTATTTTCCCAATTATGTGACAAAAAATCTGATCATCTACATGAAATGGATTAAAATTTATAAAAATATAAATTTCCTGGATTAACAAAATAGGAAATAGAATAATTAAATTATATCACATTAGAAAAGAATTTGAAAAAGCCATCAATGATATCCCTTAGAAAAAATCCCCAGTCAAATGGATTCACAAATGAATTCTATCAAACATTGAATAAACAATTAGTACCAATACTATACAAAGTATTTGGCAAAATAAGCAAAGAAGTCCTACCAAATTCTTTTTTATGAAATGAATATGATGCTGATACCTAGGTCAGGGAGATAAAAAACAGAGAAAGGAAACTACAGACCAAATTCCTTAATTTGATGCAGTGATGCAAAAATTTCAGATAAAATACTAACAAAGAGACTACAGGGAAAATTTTATATAGCTAAATGCATATGTCAATAAAATAGAGAAATAACAGATCAATAAATTGACTAAGCAACCCTAAAAATTCTACGAAAAGAACAAATTAAAAACATCCAATTAAATATCAAATTAGAAATTCTGAAAGGTAAAGGTCATATTTATAAAGTTGAAAAAAAGAAAACCATAGAACAAATAAATAAGTTTATTTTATAAATAAAAAAACAACAAAAATACTCCATTGGTTAATTTGATTATAAGAGAAAATCAAATGACTAACATCAAAAATGAAAAGGGATAAATTACATCCAATGAAGAGGAAATCACATTAATTACTAGTGATTTTTTCCAATTACATTCAATAATCTGAAAACTTAAGTGAAATAGATGTGTATCTAAAAAAATATGAATTGCCAAGATTAACAGAAAAGGAAATAGAATATTTAAATAATCTCATCATAAAAAATATTTTGAAGAAGCCATCAATTAATTCACTTAGAAAAATATCCAGTCGAATGGATTCACAAGTGAATTCTACCAAAAATTTGAAAAACAACAACTAATTCCAATACTTTATGAACTACTTGGAAATTAGCTGAGGACTAAACTATATCAAATTGCTTTTTTAACACAAATATTATATCAGTGCCTAAATCAGAAAGATTAAAAACAGAGAAAGAAAACTATAGACCATTATCCTTTATGAATATAGGTTGGCAAAAAAAGGTAAAAAAAAATACTAGCAAAGAGATTACAGGAAATTATCACAAGGTTAATACACTGCAACCAGAGGGGTTCTATAACAGGAATTAAAGGATGATTCAATATCCAAAAACCATCAAAATAATTAATCATATCAATAACAAAATAATGAGAAATTATATCATTATTTCAACAGATGTAGGGGAAAAATTTGACAAAATACATCACCCATTCCTATTAAAAATTAGAAAACATTGGGATAAGTGAAACATTCCTAAAAATGATAAATAACATAAATAACATCTACCTAACCCATCAGCAAACATTACATATAATAAATATAATAATATAAATTATACCTAGAAGCCTTTCCAGTAAGATCAAGAATGCAATAAGGTTGCCCACTTCACAATTACTATTCAGTATTGTACTAGAAATGCTAGTTAAAGCAATAAGAGAAAAAGAAGCAGAAGAAATTGAAGGAATTAGAATAGTCAGTGTAGGAATAAAACTATCACTCTTTGCAAATGATATGATTATTTACCTCGAGAATCAACCAAAAGACTAATCAAAACAATTAACAACTTAGCAAAGTTGAAGGATATAAAATACACCCACATAAATCACTGGCATTTTCCTAATGCTACCGAGAAAACCCAACAGTAATGGATAGAAAGCGAAATCCTATTTAAAATAAGTGTAGACAATATTAAATATCTAGAAATCTACCTGCCAAGACAAACCCAGGAATTATATGATTACAACTAGAAAACACTTTTCACATAAATAAAGTCAGATATAAACAACTGAGAAAACATTTAATGCTGAGGGAGAGACCAAATCAATATAAGTGACAATTCTGTCTAAATTAGTTTATTCTGTACCATCTTAATAAAGTTACCAAAAATATTTCATAGAACTAGGAAAAAATAACAAAACTCATCTGTAAGATCAAAAGATCTAGAATATCAAGGGAATTAATGAAAAAATATATACAAAAGTAACTCAACTGTAGTGGACCTCAAACTGTATGATAAGGCAGCAACAATCAAAACAATCTGGCACTGGCTAAGAAATAGGATGGTGGAAGAATGGAATAGATTAGACACTCAACATGCATTGGAGAATGACTACTGTTTGAAAAACCAGTAGATCCAAATTTTTAGAAGAAAAACTCACTATTCAATAAAAGCTGATGAGGAAGCAGGAAAATAATATGGTAGAACTTAGGCATAGACTTAAACCTGATGCCATATATCAAGGTAAAATCAAAATAGATACATGATTTAGAAAGGAAAGATGATACTATAAACAACTAAGGGAAACACAAATAGTTTGCACGTTAAACTTAGGGATAAGGGAAGAATTTAGGTCAGAACAAGACAGAGAACTGTTGGAAGCCAAGAGAGAAAGAGGGTCTTTTAGCAAAATCTTTGGATCTCATCAAGAACAACGTAGTTTAGCAAAGCTCTATGCTGGTTTTGTGACCTGAAAATTGAGTCACAGAATGGATGGCCTATCCAAAAAAATCTTTGACCTTTCTCTATGGCTCCTTTCATTATTGAAAACATATCAGTTTAATTCTCTAAGACAGCCTTAAGTTTTATAGAAAGCATCTACGTACTTTATAGTAAACCAGCAGTTGAGGAGTTAATTTTTCCTATGAGAAAAGAGTCTAATTCAGTAGTAGCTGGCCTGGCCCTGTATCTATCTATTCCTGGACAGCCAAGGTCAAAGGAGGCAGTTAGACACTCTTCACATTCAGCCAGGTGCATTCCATGCCATAATGTTAAAGACACATTCATTAAAGATATATTTTGAAGTATGGAAGCTTTTCCCTGAAATGACTTTTCGATAAAAATGAGGCTCATTTCTAACCTTGAATCTTGTCTCATCTGGGCTTAATCTTCATGGGAGGAAAATTTTGTAAGTCATATGTTAATCATGAGATAATTCTATAACCTTTGGTGACTGTTCAGCTGTAACTGTATTGTGCTTTGTAAAAGGATTCTGAATATTCTATAAATAAAGCTCATGCTCAATGCATGGTCAAAACAGCCATGAGCTAACTATTAGCCACTATTCTCAATCTTTTTCATCCTTATTGATGACACCACTTCAAGCCATTCAGAATCCTTGTAGTTATAGAGCTCTATAGAGAACATTATGAAATGTAAAATGGATAACTGACTGCATTGAATAAACAAGATCTTTGTATGAACAAAATCAATACAACCAAGACTAAAAAAACTGAAGAAAAATATTTATGACAACTATCTTTGACAAATATCTCATTTTTCAAATATATAGGGAATTGAGTCAAGTTAATAAGAATCCAAGTCATTCCCCAACTATGAAATGTCCAAAGGATATAACCTGGAAATTCTTAGATGAAGAAATTAAAACTATTATTAGTCACATAAAAATAAATGCTTGAAATCAAATTAAAACATTTCTGGGATAAAACTTCATAGCTATCAGATTGGCTAACATGACAAAATAAATATGTAAATATTGGAGATGATATGGAAAGATTGGAAAAATGATACTTTTTTGGTGGAGCTGTGATCTGATCCAACTATTCTGGAAAGTAAGGTGGAATCAAGACCAAAGGGCTATAAAACTTTGCATCTCTTTGACCCAGAAATGCCACTACTAAGTATGTATTCCAATGAGATTAACGATAGAAGAAAAAGACCTACTTGTACAAAAATATTTATTGTAGCTCTTTTTGTAGTGGTAAAGAGATATCCATCAATTGGGGAATGTTTGAACAACTTGTGATATATGCTTATAACAGAATTCTATTGTGTCCTATGAAATGAGAAACAAATGATCACAGAAGAATTTGGGAAGACTTATATGAAGTGATTCAAAGAGAAGGGGAAAACTGGACACAGGAACAACAATAATGTCTGATGATCAACTGTGAATGTCTTAACTATTATAAAAAAGGCAAAGATCTAGAACAATTCCAAGAGATTCATGACAAAGAAAAAGGGTATCCACCACCATAGAAGAAACAATCTAAATGCAAATCAAAGTATAGCATTTTTATTTCAATAGTTTTTTCTCTAGTGTAAGCAATATGTGTCTTCTTTCACAAGATGATGAACATGGAAATATGTTTTATATGATAATATATGTACAACCCATATCATATTACCTACCATCACGGGGAGGGACAGAGTGTGGTAGGGAGACAGAGAATGTGAAATGCAAAATATTAGAAAATTAATATTAAAAAATTTATTAAAAATAAATATTTAACAAGATGATCAAAAATACCTAGAAATATTTATATGAAGTGATGCAAACTGAAGTGAGTAGAATGAATAGAACATTGTACACTGTAACTCCAATAATGTATAGTGATCAACTGTGAATGACTTAATTACTAAGAAGGCAAGGGTCCAAGACAACTTCAAAGAATTCATAATGAGAAAGGATATCTACCACCACAGAAGGATCAGAGTCCAAATGCAAATGGGAACATACTATTTTTTATTTTGTTTCCTCCATGAATTTTTCTCTAGTGTAAGCAATATGTTTCACAACATGATGAACAATGAAATGTGAATTGTATGATAACATAAGTATAATCTATATCATATTACCTACATTCTTGGGTAGGAGGCAAAGATTGGGATGTAAGGAGAGACTATGGATTGCAAAATGTCAGAAAAAGGATATAAAAATTAGAACAATATCTAATCTAGAAAAAATAAAAATAATGTAAAAAGGAAAGACATAAAGTGATACAAAGTGAAGTGAGTAGAAACAAAATTTTTCACAATAAAAGTAATAATGTGCAACGACAGACTGTGAATATATTAAATCTTGTCAACAGTGAAAGACTCCAGGACAAACTCCAAGGGATTTATAACCACCCCGCCAAAAAAGACAATCTGCTGATATATACGAAACTGATAGAATCTGAATGTAGATTAAACCAACCCATTCTTCAATGTTTCCCCTATGAATTTTTTCTCTAGAGTAAGTGATATCCATCTATCCACCTTCTTTTACAACATGATGAGCATAGAAATATGTATTATATGGTAACACATGTACAAGCTATATTTATGCCCTCCTGGGTAGGGGGCAGAGGTGATTGGGAGGGAGAGAAAATTAATCGCAAAAAGTCAGAAAACAACTATTAAAATTGTATCAACTTGTCAACTAAAAGGAGCATTCAATAAGTAGTTATAAATGGGTAAAAAATGACACTATAGTAAGGCAAATTCATCATTTAGAGCAATTCTACCAATGATGCAAACATAAACTGTTCATATATACCCATTATGTCAAATTTTTGCCCATATTATCCCAAGACATTCCTCACAAAATCATGTGGGTACCATTAAATTACTCTGCTTTATTTTAACAATCATTCTAGCCAAAACAAACAAACAAACAAAAGAACAGTTCCTAATATCCACCTACTTGATCACCTCCAAGTTTATCCAAGATTGCTTATTGGTTATGTAGGAAACCATGTCCACACCATCATGTGCATCTGTTATACCGCCTTTATAATACTCATCTTTATTTCTTCTAGGCATCCATTTTTCATATTTCCTTGCCATGAGGCAACACTATGAAAGGATATTATTGAAAGGGGATTGTTTTTATCATGAGAAATTGGCTATATTGCTTTGAGGAAAATGTAAAGTTGTTATTGACCCAACAAATGGTTATTTAACACAAATGAGTGTATTTTTTTCCTGAGAAAAGAATTTTATTTAGTTCCCTGGTTGTTTTCAAATATATCTGAGAAGAAAGTAATCTCAAACTTGTGACATACAGATCAATTAGCAAGGAAATCTTTATTAAGAGAAATATATGCATATATATGTGTATATATATAATGATTGAATAAGTTTGCTCTATCTTGATTATATCTTGTTGTATATAATTATTTATATATTATAAACTGAGAGATTATAGTAGTTAATCCTAAAAACACACAGAATTCTACATATTACCAACAAATGTCAGGAGGAGTAGGAAGAAACTGAAAAGCTTTTATCCATAAATTTAATAACTGTGATTAATGAGAGAGGAAGGAATTTGTCAAAGTGAACCTGCTTGGATTTACAAAAGCTAGGTTGGTAGTTATATCAGTAAAGTAAAGGGAAATTGTACCAAGGATTGACATGCCAAATAAGAGGGCAGAATAAGGGAGAGGAAAAATCAAATTAAAATCTGCATATAAGCTTTCCAAACAAATAAAACTAGATCTAAACAATTGGAAAAAACTTTGACTACTCATGGGTAGGATGAGCTAACATAATAAAAATGACCATTCTACCCAAATTAATTTACGTATTTAGCACCATACCTATCAAACTACCAAAAAAACATTTTTACTGAATTAGGAAAAAACTATAATAAAGTTCATTTGGAATAACAAAAGATAAAGAATATCCAAGGAAATAATGAAAAAAATGTGAAGGAAGGGGGCCTAGTAGTACCAGACATTAAACTATACTATAAAGCAGCAGTCATCAAAACAATATGGTACTGGCTAAGAGATAGAAGGAAGGATCAGTGGAATAGACTTGGGGTAAGTGACATTAGCAAGACAGTGTATGATAAAACCAAAGAGCCTGACTTTTGTGACATGAATCTACTATTTGACAAAAACTGTTGGGAAATTTGGAAAACAATATGGGAGAGATTAGGTTTAGACCAACATCTCACACCCTACACTAAGATAAATTCAGAATGGGTGAATGACTTGAATATAAAGAGGGAAACTATAAAAAAGTTAAGTGAACACAGAATAGTATACTTGTCAGATCTCTGGGAAAGGAAAGATTTGAAAACCAAGCAAGAGTTAGAGAAAATTACAAAATGTAAAATAAATGGTTTTGATTATATTAAACTAAAAAGCTTTGTACAAACAAAAACAATGCAGCCAAAATCAGAAGGGAAACAACAAATTGGGAAAAATCCTTATAACAAAAAACTCTGACAGGGGTCTAATCACTCAAATATACAAGGAGTTAAACCAATTGTATAAAAAAATCAAGCCATTCCCCAATTGATAAATGGGAAAAAGACATGAATAGGCAATTTTCAGATAAAGAAATCAAAAGTATCAATAAGCACATAAGAAAGTGTTCTAAATCTCTAATATTTAGAGAAATGCAAATCAAAACAACTCTGAGATATATCACCTCACACCTAGCAGAATGGCTAAAATTAAAGAAGGGGAGAATAATGAATGCTGGAGGGTATGTGGCAAAATTGGGACATTAATGAATTACTGGTGGAGTTGTGAACTGATCCAACCATTCTGGATTGCAATTTGGAACTGGATGGAGCATTTGGAAATGCTCAAAGGGCTATGAAAGAATGCCTGCCCTTTGATCCAGCCATACCATTGTTGGGTTTGTACCTCAAAGAGATCACAGATAAACAGACTTGTACGAAAATATTTATAGCTGGGCTTTTTGTGGTGGCAACAAACTAGAAAATGAGGGTATGCCCTTCAATTGGGGAATGACTGAACAAATTGTGGTATCTGCTGGTGATGGAATACTATTGTGCTCAAAGTAATAATAAACTGGAGGAATTCCATGTGAACTGGAAAGGCCTCCAGGAATTGATTCATAGTGAAAGGAGCAGAGCCAGAAGAACATTGTACTCAGAGGCCAATACACTGTGGTAAAATAGAATGTAATGGACTTCTGAACTAGCAGCAATGCAATGACCCAGCACAATTCTGAGGGATTTATGGAAAAGAATGCTACCCACATTCAGAGGAAAAGCTGCAGGAGTTGAAACACAGAAGAAAAGCAGCTGCCTGAACACAGGGTTTGAGGCAGACATGATTGGTGATTTTTATTTGAAACTACCACACCAATGCAATGATCAACAATTTGGAAATAGGTCTTGATTAATGATACATGTTAAAACCAGTGAAAATGTGCATTGGCCAGGGGTGGGGGGAGGGCAAGGGGTGAAGGGGAAAGTAGGAGCATGAATCATGTAACCATGTTAACTTTTCTAAAAAATGAATTTTAATAAATATTTTTTAAAAAATAAAATTAAAAAAATCTGCATATAAGTAGACAAAATGAGACATGCAATTTTAAAACAATACAGTAATATTTTGCTTAGAAGAAGAAAAACTAAAATAGTAATACAAATAAACTCTAAGTAAGAAGAGGGAATAAAACTCTTGTCCAAGATGAGTAAAAATATTTTGCTTTTGCACAGCCAAATTATGCTTTCAACAAATAAAAACAAGAAAACAGCACCCACGAATTGATGCAGAGCAAAGGAGCAGAACCAGGAGAACATTATACACAGACATGGACACACTGTGGCACAATCGAATGTAATGGACTTCTCTACTAGCAGCAATGCAATTATCCAAGACATTTCTGAGGGACTTATGAGAAAGAATGCTACCCACATTCAGAGGAAGAACTACAGGAGAGGAAACACAGAAGAAAAACAACTGATTGATTACATGGGTTGATGGAGATATGATTGGGGATATAGACTCTAAACAATCACCCTAGTGCAAATATCAATAATATGGAAATGGGTCTTGATCAGTCATGACACATGTAAAACCCAGTGGAATTGTGTTTTGGCTATGGGAGGGGGCTGGGAGGAGTGGAGGGAAAGAATCTGAATCATGTAACCATGGAAAAATCTTCTTAACTAATGAACAAACAAACAAATAAATAAATAAAAAGAAGAAAATTAGATAATTATTTAAAATACCATGAAGTTCAATTGGAAATTAAATATTTGAAGAAAATGCCAATTAAAATTTGAAACATATAAAAATCCCAAATCCCACCCCAAAAAAAAGAAGTTAAGTAAAACAAAAACTTAGATATTACTTTATTAACATTTTAAGTCTTCTTTCTCAGAATCTTATAAGTAAAAAAGAAAAAAAATAACAGAAAATAAATTGTACTTAAATAGAAAAATGAAAAGAAAACTTTATCTAAGAGCATGGAAAGAACAGAGTGAATATAACAAAAGTATACATATCATTTTTAACATGTAGAAGAACCTTTAAAAAACTGATCATTTCCTAATATATCCCAAATTCATGAGTAAATTTTAGATATATTAAGCTCAGAGAAGGACATAAAGCAATAAATGTTGCAATTAATGTATTAACTATAATGGAAGAAATATTAATAAAGACAAACTTGATATGTGATTCAACATATCATAAAGATAATTCAAAATAAAACTTATTTTCCAGAATTGAAAATTTCCTGAAAATAAACCAAAATATCTGTGTGCATATCTAATGAAATCCTCTGAATAAAAAGAGAAGATTAATGAGATGAATGTATAGAGAACAAAGAAAAACAAAAGGCTGAAGAGTAGAAAGAAAGAAAAAGAAGGAAAGAAAGAAAAATCTGAAAATTAATGAAACTTCAAATAATTTTAAAATGGAACTTTTTTAAGAAAAAAGATTTTTTTAAATTGAGAATGAACAAAAGTAGTTAATAACACAATTCTACTTAAAAATAACAATATGTCCCTATTATGATGTTTCATAATTGTAATCTGCTGCTGGAATAGTTAAGACCAGCAGATGATAATTTGGGAAGATTTGATTTGCAATGCAACTAAAGCCAGTTTTGTGTCCATGGTAAGTCTAGTATCAAAATAGTGAATCCCATCAAGGAGCAATGGATTAAATGAAGATAATGATAATAAAATTCATAATGTGTTACTAAAATTCATTGAATAAAAATAAGATAAAATCTAAAGTATGAAACAAAGCAAAAACTGAGAGGAGAAATGGCCAAAAATGGTCAAAAAAAGTGTAGAAGAAATAGATTTTTTTTAATTTTGATCAAAACAACAGCAAAAACACATAATAAAAAATTAAGAGAACAAACTAAAACCAACAGACTTGGTATTTTAAATTAAATGTAAATACATTATCAAAAAATTTTGAGATACCCTAATTGACAAAACAGAAATTAGATAACCTAAATAACTCATGTTCAGAAAAAGAAATTAAACATGCCATAAATTTATTGTAATATCTTAATTAAATCAGGATAAAAAAGAATAATTAAATTATATTCAACCTTATAAGGGAATATGTTTTCTATGCTTTGCAAACTATTTCTAAAAATGGAGAAGGGACTCCACATAACTATTTTTATAATACAAATTCAATAGTTACTAACATTGATGAAGCATAAGGCTGATCAGGAAAAATATAAATTCATATCATTAATATGTGAAATAATATGGTGGCAATTAAGTAAAAATATATCAGAATATTTTTATTTGATTTATTTTGTGACAAGCTGATTGATTTGACAAGATAATAATTACATTAATAAATTAATAAAATGAATTATTAATTTAAAACATAACATTAGGTCTGAGAAATTATTATACAATACAACACAGGTTTGTGTTATAACAATAAAAACTAGTGGAATGAAATTTTATAATTAATATGACTACAGATATTTTTTATGAAGCAAAAACTCATACTGTTTTTAATGGAATAGCTTTATGTAATTCCCTAGTCAGAATAGAGGTAAAATAAGGGCACTCATTTTCACCATTTTTCAGAATTCTAAAAAATGGTTTTATCAAATAGAAATACACCAACTAGAAATATTCTAAAAGAATAAACATTTGCTAAGATGGGACTAAGGCAGTGATGGTGAACCTATGGCACAGATGCCAAAGATGGCATGCAGAGTGCTCTCTGTGGATACACATGACACACACCCTCACCAATTTGATTACTAAAAAGGCAGAGGGAGTAAGGTGGAGCTACTCCCCTTCCCCTCTCCAACATAACCCATGATCTTTTTTCATATTACTTGACCCTCTTCACAGCAGCACAGTGGGAGCACACAGGGGACAAGGTGGGAAGCTCACAGGTGGCAAAGCTGGAGGGGAATTTGGGTTACTCCACTCCCCCTTTCTATACATGCTGAGGACATTCCTCCCTTTAATTACCCCTTTGCCCAGCAGCCCAATGGGAGATTTCTCCCTCCCTTATGTGGGGTAAGGGGGCAATGAGGTTCACTTGGCACTCAGTGGGGTGTGGGGCATAACACACAGTCTCTAAAAGGTTCACCATCACTGGGCTAAGATAATTCCTTATGACTGATAAAATGGCTTACTTGGAAAATGCAAAATAAGCACTTAAAATTAATCAATATTAAAAATTGAATCGATAGATCAGGAAATACAATATATGAACATCATTAATATCTTTAAATATTATTAATGAAAATCAGAGTTTGAAGAAGGCAAATTTTAGAGGTGAAAAAATTATAAGTTCATGTTTTGATTGACATGAGTTTTGCCATATTCAGGTAGAAATTTTTAACACGCATGTTTACAGTGAATCACTGGGTCAAGCAGAGATAGCATAATTTTAGATTTGTAATCATCTACATTGTAATCTATAGATATTATCATTAATTTCATGGGAATTCAGCAGTATGTGGTAGGAGCTTGACAATCTTTCTAATTCCATTGACAGTCCTCTAGCTACTCTATCATGCCAATTCTTTCAAATTGCATAAATAAGTAAAATTATCTTTAAGCAAAAAATGATGTGCACTTCAAAGAGTAGGAGTAGAGAAGGATTCAAAATTGTGTGACAGGATTACTTCACAACAAGCTTGTGATTAGTTAGGAAAAGCTTTTTAAAGAGAGCAGAATGTTAGCCAAGTTAGCTTTCATCTTAAAAATGGGGACATGGGGGACTGTGATAGGCCAAAGCTGGTCAGCATTATAAAGAAATTGTTGATGATGTTCTGAAATCATTAGAACCTATAGTTGTGACTTATCACTCAAAATCTAATTTTTTATTTACTTTTTCCTAATCACGTTAAGTGTTATGGTGATCCTGAACACAAGGAAGCCTTCCAAGAATAAATTTCCAAAATGAAAATTTAGTACTGAAAAAAGTAGAAATCAATAAGCTTTCTGATGGTGAGGAGACATATTCAACAGGTAAAATACAACATAAAAGAATCAGTATCTACATAGAATCATAGGGTGATATAATCTTTGTATTTTATAAAGGAACCTCAAAGTTCATCGCCAAGTCCCATACATAACTGAAGATTTTAAAATTAACATGCAAAATACTAAATATTTTATTTATGAATACTTTATTAATAATTAACTAACAGAGACCTAACTAAAAGGTTATTAACCAGCCCACTCCCAGGAACAAAAGAGAAAGAGGGAGGAGTTACAGCTAAATATAAAACAATAACATGACCACGCAAATGTGGAGGCACCAAGAGATTAAAGGGAATTTTGGGAAAACTAAGGGACTTGTGGGGGATGATGTCCAAGTTTCAAAATCTCCATTTATGCACAACAAGCATCAGAAGAAAGAGTTGAACACAGTCTTCTGACTTTGGAAAGAGTGTGCATTCAACTATATCTTAGGTTACTAAAGTGAAAATTTTATTAAAATGATAATTATTAAGAATAGTAGCATCTAAAACTATGTTTTTATGAGAAAAGTGGGCAAATTACAAAAATATGATTTGATATTTTGAATATATGCAAAAATATTAGCCTCATTTCTTTTTAAGTGTTTGATAAAAATATTCAGTTTTTGAGTTGTCCAATGTTTTTTAAGTGGAATAAATGGGCTCACAAAAGATTGCATTCCAGCTGGCTACTTATTGAATAATTTGCCAATTGTATTAATATTGTATATTTGACCTTAGTCTGCCAGAGAATTTTAACAATAAAACAACTGATTGAATATGAATATGTATGTCATTTATATATAATATCCCTGAAATTTAAAATAGTTGTGTAAAAATCACCATGAAATGCTTAGTATCGTGGTTGCAAAGATAATACTGTCAGCTATGGCCAGCTTTGTTGACAAACATTGTCTAAACTTCTCTCCAATATAAAAAGCTCCTTTGGAACCTCCTGTTCTAACTTTGTCTGAAGCTGGAGGTCAGATGAGCCACTTATCCTGTGTTCCTTCTTCTGTAGGCAGCAGGTTGCCACAAACTCTTCAAACTCATCACTTGTTTACTATAGAGTGAGCCTTTGCCAAAACCACATTTCCTATACAAAAGATATCATCATACTACTGAGCTATCTTTGATGAATAGCTTTTTTGAGCTTATTTATTTTATTTATTCAACTTCAGGAAATAAATGTCATATTAAAGCAGCAATAAAATATGCTAGCAAACTGGACTAGACAAACTGATTTGGTTTGAGGAATCACCACTATTTTTCTTCTAATTGCATCTTTGAGCAAAAAGTGAATGATCTTTACTAGTTATAAACAAACTCTAATGTTATTTTAAGTTAATAATAATAATTTAGAATTCCCCCATGATTTTTCTGTCATTCAGAAAAATCATGGGGGAATTCTAAATTATTATTATTAATAACAACATTAGTTATTATTATTAATAACAACATTAATTATTATTACTACTACTAATAATAATTAACGCTTTTCAATATTGGAAAAAAGTATATCTGATAATTGGAAGAACTTCTATGGTATGGTTTGAACTACTCATTTGCTTCAGGATAGGAGGTAGGCAGTGCAGGGAGGCCAGTCTGATGGCAGGGTTTATGGAAGAGGTAGAGAATGATGAAAATGAAAGATGAAAAAATATAGTGATAGCAGAATGGTTGGGTATGGAATTTGTAAAATTATTTCTCATGCTGTTCATTCCATGTTACTATTTCTTGGGTATCAAGCAATATTATAAAATATGTTGCCATAACAACACTAATTAATTATAGTGGAATTTCACAGACTGTAGCTTGGAGCCAATGCAAAGTGCTCTCTTTATATACTATATTATGTGATCAAAAAAAAAAAAGAGCAAGAGAAAGAGACACTGAGAAAAAGAGACACGGAGATACACACCCAAACACAGATGCTTATAATGGAGTGTGGTGAGATACAAGTCAGAAAAATGTAAGGCAACCACTCAGGATGGATGGCTGAGTCAGTCTGTGTCCAAGTTATGTGGTATATACACATTTATTTCTTCATTACAGACATATGGCATGGCCATGATGGCTAATGAACCATGGAGTTTACACACATAGTGAACATTCTGTGAATTCAAAGGAAAATTGTGATAAAGGGATAGATTGGTGTCACCTAGGATACTATGAAGAGAGAACTACAGGTCCCAGATGGAATAAAATTGTGGCTGCCAGAGTAAACTCAAGAATTCCAAAGCAAACACTATAACTATCTGACAAGCAAAAGTTTAATTAATGTAAGCAATAAAGGGCTAGTGAGGTATATTAGAAGTATGTTCAAAACAATAAATAATATTAGAATGTTCCAAAATGTTGTTGTTAATATTCTCTCTCTCTCTCTCTTTCTCTCTCTCTCTCTCTCTCTCTCTCTCTCTCTCTCTCTCTCTCTCTGTCTCTGTCTTTCTTTCCTCTCTCCATCTCTCCATCTCTCTGTCTCTCTGTCTCACTCTGTCTCTCAACCACCCCGTCAAAGACATTCCATGTTTTCCATGCTTTGAAAACTGTTGTTGCTATTTTGAAACAGTCCTGAACTTCACATTTAGTTCCTTGGGTGTAATTGATTTAATATCTGTCAAATACTTTTCTCAAAACTACTTTCTGAGGTAAATATTTCATGTAGACTTATGACAAGATCTCACAGTTTCAGAATTCTAAGGTATACAGAGACCATCAAGATCAATTTCCTCAAGAAAAAGAACCCTCTACAGCATTTAAAAAAATATAGTCTATCTATTGTTTGCTTAATGCCTTCAAGCAAAGGGAGATTCACTATCAGAGTGACCTTGGTTCCATAAAAAGAAAGTCAGTTCTAGAATCAGAAGATCTGAGTTTAAATCCTATGTCTGTTCTTTATTGCTTGTATTACTCCTTACTTATGCCTATCTGGGATTCATCTGCGGAATGAAGAGATTGGACTAGATGTTCTCTGCTTCATTATGTTAAATAAGAGGTATCTAAGACATTTAATTATTAGAATTTACCTTTCACCAGATGTATGATTCCAATAGTATATAGAATTACAGATGACTTTATATGGCACTTTAAGTTTTATAAAACATTTTAGATTATCTCATTTAACTTCATAATACCCCTATTTAGTAGGTAATCCTCATTTTTTAGATGAGTTAACTGAGTCAAAACTTAAGCATGCCACCCAATTTTAGTCAGGGAGCTGATGGACCACTGTGGTACAATGAGATATATATTTTCAAATATGACCAATATATATAAATATTTTACTTGACTACATTTATTTTTACAAATGAAGTGTTTATTGAGAGGAGAAGGTGAGTTAGTGATAGAGATGATGATGATGATGTTGATGATTCAAACGAGAGAGAAAGAAGGAAAGAAAGGAAGAAGGAAAGGAAGTAAGAAGGGAAGAAAGGAAGAAGGAAAGAAGGAAAGGAAGGAAGAAAGAAAGAAAGGAAGAAAGAAAGAAAGAAAGGAAGAAAGAAAGAAAGAAAGAAAGAAAGAAAGAAAGAAAGAAAGAGAAAGAAAGAAAAGGAAGGAAGGAAGGAAGGAAGGAAGAGGTCCACGAAAAAATGTTCAAAGCATGCATAAAAGGAAAACAAGAAGTTTTCAGAACACAAGGTATTTTATCATTACAATGTTCCACATTAACAAAACAAAACCTTTACAGTTCCATGTACATACAACCCTCTTTTTTATTCCTCTTTCATACTGGCATCTTCAAGTTTATAGATGATTAAGTTCATGATAAATGCATATTAAAGTTTAGAGGTTGTTGCATTTTTCTTGAGTCGCCATCCCTAGTTTTTTGTGTGTGTTTTTTTTTTGTTTTTATTCAGTTTAAACAATTCTAGTTCCTTTAGCTAATCTTCATACAGGTTATTTTAATATGCTTGACTAATCTCTCTCCTTTAGATGTTTTCTAGCTTGTTACTGTGCTTCTTAAAATATGGTCTTAAGAATAAACCATCATATTCCAAATGTTGCCTGTCAGAGGAATAGATAATACTTCTTTGTTTCTCAGACCTATGACTCTCAATGAAGTATGTGATTGTATTTGTCTTCTTGGTTGCCACCTTAAATATTGTTGAATCCACATTGAATTATCTAACTCCAGTAAAATCCTGTTCCTTTTACATATGAACTATCATCTAGCTATACATTCCCAATTTAAAGTTTTAAAGTTGAATTTTTTGTCAAATAAAAGTGTAAGATTATAATCTTTGCCCTTTTATAGATTGCCTTATTAGATTTGGTTCAATGTTCTATCCTGTCAAAATCTTTTCTGAATCTGAATCTGACATCTAGTGGATTAGATACTTCTCCTAGTTTAGTGTCCTCTGCATTGATTTTCAAGTTCCTGGTTAGATAGATTAAGAAACTGAGGCCCAAAGAGGTCAAAGGATTTATCCAGCATCAAGTGGTTATTAAGAAGTAAATCCAGAAGTGAATTCAGATCTCTAGACTTCAAGATAAATATCCTTTTTACTTCATGGAGCAATAGCTATCTCCAAAATACAGCATGGCCAGCCACCAATAAGTTTAGAGGGAAAGGAAAGATTAGTGATTTCCATCAACTGAAAAGAAAAGATAAAATCAAATATGGATATTAGGTTACAGATTATCTATTTAGGAACAGTTTGACCGTGACAACAACTAATGAGATCTCAACTGGTTACTCTCCCATTCTTGATGTAGATACTACATTTCTATATCTAGCTTCAAGTGGAAAAAAATGAACAGTCATAAATCTCTCTGAATCTTTACTTATTCTATCCATACCTTAATCTCTCTTTCTCAAACCAATTAGAGATCAAGAACCAGTACCTATCCCTGCTATTCCTGTTCTCTCCCTGAGAAGAATGGTTTATCTTTTCTAGAATATACAAGTACATTGTGTGCTCCATTCATGGGGTTTTATTGATCTGAATTCTGTTATAACTACATATTTCTAAATCAAGCTTCCACTGGCCTAGATCCTAAATTATGAGCTGGGGTTCTTGTCATGACCCTAGAAAAGGGGCAAAAAACCCTAGTCCTGAAAAATATAAAATTTTGCATCACAAGCTAAAAACAGAACAAAGCCAAAAAAGACCAAAAAAAAAAAAAAGTCCAACAACAAGCAGACATCTGAAAGATAAAGTGGACATTTTCCATTTAGCATTATTGAACCTGATTCCCCATCCTTATATGGGGCTGCCAGCTGTGCACAGGGCTGTATGCCCCTGTGATTCTCCCTGCAGACATGACAGCAGCTGCAAAGCCACCTGCAAGGGGAAATGAGGTTGAAGAACCAGAGAATTACATAAGCCCCAGGCTAGTTTTTTTTTTTCTTTACCCGCTTTCAGCATGAGCACTGGAGCTGGGAAGGAAAATCATCGCCTGATCCATCTCAGATTAGACATTCCTTTCATTTTGCATATACTCAAATGCCCGAGGAAGAGAACTGGGTAATAAGGTTGTCCAGTATTCAACATTGGTCTGTGAGAGATCATTTGGTCTCTAGTTCCTGAGCTTAAATATAAATTAGTCAGAGGACCAAAAATGTTTCTAAGATAAGAAATATGAAGACCTTGACCAGAAATCACTGTTTCAAATACCGTTAAAGTCATCCTCAATTTATGGCAAGCACACTGGGGCATTTCAGTCAAGAGTTCTTCAAGCAAAGGCTATTCTCTTAAGCACAGAATGGAAAGAATGGGAGGGATTCCTTTCTCCCAGTGCAAAGTAGGAAGGGAAGGGAAGTCAGGGAAGGACCTAAGAAGGCCCCAAAGGAAAGGTATTACCATCAGTCCTTCCTTTAGAAGAAAGAAGGAGTAAGAGTGTTAGGTAGACAAGATAGAGATGTAGATAGTACAACATGGGGAAAAGAATTCAAGGTCAATTTAAAGAGGGATAGGGAGGACATTAGACAAATGGATTGAATCAGGAGCAGATACTTTTCATGCTATGAGCCTGATTATGCAGTCATTGTCTGCGCCAACTTCCAACTGATTTCAACTGGGGTTTTGGCCAAAGCAAAGAGCCTCTAGGTTAACCAGTCTATGTGAAAGTGAGATTTTTTTATTATAGAAAACATAAACACATACACACACAAATATGTACATATACACTTTTCTAACAACTAGGAGAATATTGGAAAATAACTAACAAAGGTGTTAGATATTTTTTTAAATTTTAATTTGCAGAGAAGATTACCCATTACCATTTGTAATTTCATTGACTTCTTTCAGTTAACCAGAAAGCTCAATCCATCAGCACTTTTTTATTCATCCATCTTCAATGTGAAACTGGGAAACTGATTTGTTTAAATGATCAGTCTTTTAATTTCCTACTTTTCATCTCCTGTCTGGGAAACCTGTTTATTTTCAGGCAGCTGCATATGTTGGCATGATTGATGAGATCTGCTATAGTCAAGCAAGCAGCCCTGGGTGACCAGTTTACCCTTCCCCGCTAGGGTTCCAGCTGCCAATTGCCCCCATTCTGTGACAGCTTCTCCTTCTCCTCACCTTGTCATCAAGCCAAGATTGTACACTGTCGGAGTACAGGTAAGCATCTGCCTCGGTAATCGCTGCCAACAGCTCTCCATTATCAACTGCCAGGGGTGCTTCAAAGAAATATGCACTTCTTCCTCCTGATGCAGAGACCGAGGGTTTTATGTCTGAAACAAACCCTGCCTTTGCTGGCTAGGGGATCTCACCTGTCAGGTCTCTTTTTTCAGTGTTGCATACCAGTTCTCCAGGGGATATAATGCAGGTCATTGAATTATTCTTGCTGCCTAGAATTCCAGGCTGAATTAAGTGAAGATATTTCATTTAATTTTTTAAAGTGTTCTATTTTTTTATAAGTGAATACTACAAAATCCTTTGGTCCCAACCTAGTTCCAGTTTCTACTACCTATAAAGATGAATCTTACTGTAATAACCATCCTTCCATTTCTGTGGTGACAACACACTTTGGGTTGAACCCAAAAAAGTCAAATGCATTTGCTTATATGCTACAAAATTATGTTGAGATATAATGCTTGAGACTATGATGCTGCTAATTGTTGTTCTTCATGAATAACTATAATTCATTGGATACTGTAGAAAAAAGTAGACAAAAAAACTTACTCTCTGGGAGTTAACATTAAGAAAGTACCCTAATTTGATTCATATACCTATGTACATATACCCAAAATGAGACATAAGTATCAGGAATTTGTGTGACTATCTTAATGACAAATGCAGTTAAAATATTTTGGATAGAGACTGCTGAATTACTTTCTGATGTAGGGCTTAAACTTTGGCTGATGTCCCTCTTAACCAATTGAAGACAATATCTTTATGTCTCTACAGCTAGATTGGTCCATTCGCTTTGGCCATCTAAATGATTGATGTGGGTCATGGCGTAAATTTTTAGCTTAGGAGGATGAGTATTTCCAATAAAAATGTCATGGAATAAATGGATTGGGCGTTTTATCATCTGGTTTGCATGCTGGGGTACCCTCTAATTCAATTTGGATTAACATTTGCATGAGTAGCCAGGGCAAGCAATGAAGGATTGAGATGAGGAATGCTCACATACTCTACTCAGCAAGTGGGTGATTGCAAACTGCACCATCTCTAACCTTCAAGAAACAAGCTGTGATACAAACTGCATTTGTGCAGGTGGTTCAAAATCCCCTCATGACCAAAAGAGCTAAGTTTTTTTCCCCTTACTTGTGCAATACAATTTTCATTTAGTGTCCCATTGGATTAAAGCAGAGCTATTTCTGAGGAAGGTAGAATTTGTCTTCATCGATAATTTTAAATATCAGGTAATAATTTGTTGTTGTTGTTGTCTGCCCTTCCTCTTCAAGGCAATGAAAAATATTGATATAACTAGGAGTTCTATCAATGCCTTGTCCCATTGGCACTGAAGTGAAAAAAAAAACAATCAAAAAGGGAAAATTAGAATATGAGATACACTTAATGCTGCATCAGACACTTTTTAAAACTTATTCATTCTTGACAGTTGGCAGATACCTGAAATGCAATCTGAGATACAACAAAAGAAGCAGAGTAGCCAAGATGAACTACATCACAGCCTCACAAGTAGACAATTCGGTCAATGACTCATAGTAGTTTGGGGACCAGTACCTGAGGATATGAACAAATGTATGTTTCACATGAGTACAATGGCGGAAGGATAGTGCTCAGATAAATCCTGAAAATTTCAAGATAAATACTTGAAAGTACTTGTCAAGGCCAATAGACAGGGGAAAAGCACATGTTGGGGGTGGAGGGTCAGAAAGTGTAATGGGTTTAGGTTAATATATAAAAGTGTAGATTTTTTTCTTGAACAAATTAGAAAAAGATTCTGAATCTTTATGTACATTGAACCATTCAGCCAATGAATTCATATGGTAGATGGGGAAAAAAGATTTCATGGAATAATGGTGTTTAACATAAAATCAATGTTTAACCGTACTTCCTTTAACCAAAATGACCTTTATTAGGTCATAATGAAATACTTTGTCCTAAATGATTTCTTAATTCCTAATTTCCTTATAAAGTAGTTGAGATAAAAACTAAAATTGAATTAAACAAAATTAATATATTGTCCACAACATATGAGAGATTGGTATGTAACTTGAAAAATATATTTCAAATATTTATTTTTTATGTAAACCAAGTATTGCTACTCAGTATACATTGCATTGTTATTTCTTTCAATCTTTGTAAAATCACAATTGAATGAAAAGCAACCAAAATTTCAGTAATATGAACAACAAAAGCTTCATGTATGTAGAATGTTTCAAGAAGAATGTATCTGTTGATTTTTAAGTGCCCTGTTTACTGAGCGCAATTAGAAAAGAGAAAATCTGAATATGGGTTATGCCATTCAGAGCTAGAGGATATGTATGAATTTCTAAAAACATATAAAATTTTCACTGCTACCCGAAGTTTTATTGTCTCTTAAGCACACATTTAAATTGCTTGTAGTCAGAAGTGTGGCAGAGTTAGCATGAATTGGATCATAAGAGCCAATCATTAAATTTTCACTGTGAATATTTTTACCTCAGAACTCAGTAAAGGCTACAAATCAGGGACTGATTTATTATTTTATTGAATGTCTAGAGTGAAGGAAGTGATGGCCAAAATGTTAATAATGCAGATTAAACTTTAAAATTTGTCTGAGTTATTCTTTTCAAGGAGCTGTTTAGTGTATATTTACCAGTCAACACTGGCTGTAGGCCATTGTGATGGTTATATTTTTTCTGGGGATAAAGGAGAGCAGACTTGGGATTCTTTGGTGCTGGGGTCTTTGGAAAGGAATTTTTTCTTTCAATACATAATGTACCTTACTGCCTCAGAGAAATACTTAGGAGCCATAGCTAGTATATATAAGTGTCAGGTTTTCATGACTTTAGGCCCACTCAGTTAGAAAGATACTATATCATATCACCTCTCATATTGTCATACAAAATTATATAATAAAAAATAAAGTTTCTTCTTAACAATATCAAACAGTATATCTCTTTGGTTACAATGCTAGAAATAGAGACATAATAGCTTGAAAAATGGAATGGGATAAGATGCTACTTCAGTGCATATGTCCCTGGGTGTATGTTATATCAACCAATATGTCTACTGATATCCAGAAAAGATTTTGATAAGATTGAGCTAACAACTTATGGAGTAGTTTGAAGAAATAGCTGTTTGTTTTTAGAAATGGAATATACCACAGCAGACCTGTAAGCATCTGCAGATCAGATTTTAATTCCTAGATCTTGCTAGGGTTTCAGATGAGTCACTTAATCTGTGTGTTCTTCAATTTTCTCAAAAGTAAATAAGGCTGGAAATATTTTCCATTCACTTTTCTTCAAAGGGATATTAGAAAGATTAATTGTTGATCTTCATGAAAGTGACTTTAAATAAACCTCAATATCAACTACATCAGAATGTCAAATATTCTGAATATATATTTAAAAAAATACAAATTTGTTAGATAATAACAAGAGTGATTTCCATATCAGGAGTGTTATAATGACCTTTTTTTGCCTCCTCTGCATTTCTCTACAATATTAACTAAGTCTCAAGATCTAAGACTAATCCTTGCTTTCATTAAGGAAGGGAGACACAAGGCTAGAAAAAGACAACAATATCACAGGTCCTCAAGGGGAAATTCAGAGGCAGTCATTTTTGAAAGTCAAAAACATGAAAGAGTGCTAGAGACTAGAATCAAAAGGTCAGTAAATGATTGTAGTAAGAAATTGATAAGGAAGTTAAAAACTAAAGAATGATAGTAGGGCTTGAAATATTATATGGAACCTAGGTTTGCAATTGTACTCCAGAGACATTTATATCAAGGATCAGGAGTCAATAATTAACTTTGGTCAGGAACAAGGAATGAATGAAGAATTTAGGAAGTCACAAGAAGTAAGTTAAATTGTCAGCAACTGAGACCATGTATTTGAATATTATTATTACAGCTTTAATGACATATAAAACACTATTTATATTAGATGTGTTACAAAAGAGAACATACATTTTTAAATTAAAAATCAATAAAAATAAGGAAAAAATTATGCTTTAATTTGCACTGAATTTATTAGTTCTAAGGAATACTAAATCATGACATAATCCTCTAATAAGAGTATTGTTCAGTAATTTCAGACTGTTTTCTTGGCAAAAATACTGGAGTGGTTTGCCATTTCCTTCTCTAGCTCATTTTACAGATGAGCTAACTAAGACAAAGAGGGTTAAGTGACTTTAAATGACAATTAGCAAATGTCTGGGGCCAGATTTAACTCAGGTGTTCCTAAATGCAGGCTCACTTCTCTATCCACTGCATCATCTACCTACCTTTAAGAATGTGAAGAGTGCTAAAGCATATATTGAACTGAGGCTACCAAGAAAAACTAAAGAAAAAAAAGAGGGTTTTGTTGTTGTTGTTGTTTCTATTTTTGAAGAAAGGAAACTAGAGAAGGAGTCGGGAGGAAGGAAGGAAGGAAGAAAGGAAGGAAGGAAGGAAGGAAGGAAGGAAGGAAGGAAGGAAGGAAGGAAGGAAGGAAGGGCAAAAGGATTAACTGCTTTCTCAAGGAGTGGAGGAATGGTGGGAAAGAGAGATTTAATTTAGAATTCAAAATTTTAAGAACTGAATAATAAATTGGTTAATGTAATTTGGCAATATTTAAAGAAATAAAAGATCTTAAAATATTTAACTATATGCTTTGGTATTTAGCTCTTTACTTTTATCCTTTGCATATCTTTCTGTTAAACCTAAGTCAGTTGTTATATTAGTTTCTTCTTCCTGATTCTGTTCCTTTGCCTCCTTTTAGAGTACATGTAATTTCTGTGATACAATTCATCCCTTTATTGTTAAATGCTCTCCTAAAATGCATTGATTCTTCTTATGTGTTTGTTTGTCTTGCCTCCTTATCCTGATTGAAAAAAAATTCTTTGAGATTCTATATATAAGTGTATTTTGGTGCCCAAATTATACAGAATTGGCAGAGTACACTGAATTTGGAAGGAGGAGGGAGCACAAAGTACCCTTATGACAATAACCTTGCTAATCTTTCCAATATATAGTTCCAAAATTTACCTTTGTGGAAACTGAAGGACACAGAATTTGAGTGCTTGCCAGATTCAAGAATCAAGGCTTGGCATACCATTCTTTATTTCTTTCATGAATTTTTTCCTTAGAGAAAGCAATATGTGTCTTCTTTCACAAGATGAAAATCATGGAAATATATATTTTATGAAAAAATATACACAACTTATATCATATTGCCTGCAGATAGTGAGAATTTGGCAGGGAGGGGCAATTGGTAAGGGATGGAGAAGGTTGGTAAGGAGAAAGAGAACATGATTTGCAAAATAATATCATAAAACAAATATTGGAAAATCATACTGACATAATCTGAAAAAAATTCAAAATATATTATGATTAAAAAAAAAAAAGAATCAAAACCCGATGTCCTAACCTCCTGTTTAGAAAATAGACAATAGTGAGCATCAGCACTAGTACTAAATTATCAGTAAGATGGACCACACAGGGCCAGGCCAATCCATTTGCTAGGGAACAGAGAAGAGGTAGATTCACTAGGATAGGACTTGAAATCAAGGGAGACTTCAGTAGCTGATAGTAAGAAATTCTGACAATTAAGCGGCATCAGTGAGGCATGGCAATACACAGTAAGAAGTTGTCTTAGCTTATAAATGGAACCTAAAGTCGAGAAAAAGTATGGCAGAATAAAGGAGATGCAGATGTATATAGAAATGTGGAGGCATTTGCATCTCATCCCTACTATTGATAACCTACATTAACTTAGACAATAGTAGAGTGACAAGAGACCAAGATTTGGGATTATGAGAGTCCTGGATTCAAATCCTTTCTCTGATACTTATTAGATGTAGCACAGGAACAAATCCCACAAGTTCTGAAAGATTTAGTTTTCTTATCTGTAATGCGAGGATACTAGTATCTTGTACTGCTGATCTCACAGGGTTGTTGAAATAGAATTTGTAAGGTACTTTGCAAGCATTAAAAGTCCTATATCAGTTAGGATAATATTTGGTTTTCCCTCCTCTTTTCTGGGCCACCATTTCTTTAATCTTAAAAAGAATAGATCAAATGATTGCTCAAGTTCCTTCTAGCAAATGATCTTATGATTCAGGAGTCAGGATTCTGAAGCTCCACGGGAGTGTGGACTAAGAACAGAACTAGAACAGCAGATAGCAGAGGTCTCAGTCCCTGGAACTTGTGCTTGATAATGAAGTGAAGACCCAGTTTCTGAGACCAGGGACTGTAAGAGTAAGACCAGAGAGGCAAGACTTTCTTGATACTGAGATGCTTTAAGTTGGATACAAGACTGACAGATTTCCCCCTTTTTAGTGAATAAATCCTTCTTGGAGCCTGAGGAAGGACTGAACCATTAGAAAGAAGTCATCTCCATATCTATAGCAACTGGCAGGATGAAGAGACAAGAAACCTAACCAGTTACTGATCTTTAAGGATCATTCTGGTTTTATGATTTGATAACTGAAAATTAAAAAAATGTGAGAATTAGAAGAGCACTTGGAGAACCTCTATTCACCCTGTTTTATGTTGCTGTTTCTGTGTTTTTACAGGTGGTGAAAGTCTCCTTTGTATTCTATTGACTAGTTATGATTTCTTCATGGTTACACAGTCCTAAATGGAAGGGCCATGGCTATATCCCAAGCTTAATATCTCTCAATTTAATATCTCTCAAGTTTAATATCTCCCAATTTAGTGCTCTTTGAACAATGTCTTTGAACTTTGAACTTTCTCTATATGAAAATCCTGTGAAAGATAAGAAAGAAATTGAGTCTCAAAGGTAGGATATACTTGGCAAATAAAGAAACTTGGGCCCTCCAATCTCATACTTATTAGACTAGACAATATGATTTTTTTTAAAACCCTTGTACTTCGGTGTATTGTCTCATAGGTGGAAGATTGGTAAGGATGGGCAATGGAGGTCAAGTGACTTGCCCAGGGTCACACAGCTGGGAAGTGGCTGAGGCCAGGTTTGAAGCTAGGACCTCCTGTCTCTAGGCCTGACTCTCACTCCACTGAGCTACCCAGCTGCCCCTAGACAATATGATTTTTAAAATGATATATGTTGGAGGGGATGTGGGAAAATTGGGACACTAGACGTTATTAGTAGAGTTGCAAACTGATCCAACCATTCTGGAGAACAATTTGGAACTATGTCCAAAGGACCATAAAACTGTGCATACCTTTTGACCCAGCAATATCAATACTAGGTCAATATCCCAAAGAGATCAAAGATAGAGAAAAAGGAACTACTTGTACAAAGATATTTATAACATTTCTTTTTGTGGTGTCAAGGAAACTGAAGGAAGGTCCATCATTTGAACTGCACAACTTTGATATAGCATTAAAATAGATCACTAAGTATGCATCATAAGAAATGGCAAACAAGATAATCACAAAAAATACTGGAAAGACTTATATGCAATGAGCAGAACCAGAACATTGTATATAGTAACAGTAAGAGTATACAATATATTATCAGCAATGCAAATATCAAAGACAACTCGAAAAGACTTGTGATGAAAAAGGCTATCCACTGCCACAGAAGGAACTGAAGGAGTACAAATGCAAAACGAAGCATACTATATTCCACTTTATTTTGTTCATAAGTGTTTTTTTCTTGCAAAAGCAATATGTGTCTTCTTTCACAATATGATGGACATGGAAATATGTATTACTTCATAGCATACCTGCCTTCTTAGGAAGAGACAAGTGTAGAGAGGGAGAGGGCATGGATCAAAAAAGGTCAGAATATGATTATTATAAATTGTATCTACATATAGTTATATATGTATACATATGCATATATATATACACAATATAAACATATACTTAACCCCTTTTGGACCCCTCCCCATTAAGCTTTCATTAACTACTGATGAATAAAAATGTACTTTTAATTAAAATATTAATGGCCTATACATATTTTCTGCATTTCTTGGTATGCTGATATAGTACTTCTTCCCACATTTCACCAGGCAGCTAATTTTCTATAGAATTTTATCATTTACATTTTTCTAGAAATATCTATTTTATGCATCTTTTCCCCAGTGACCTGCTACTCTGATTCATAAAAGTATGCATAATGGGAATAATTATCCCTACATTTATGTGCCCTCCATTACACTCTGCATTTAAGAATGAGTCTATAAATGGATCAGGGAAGCTTTCTTTCACCCTGTAATAACTACTGCATACAGTGAGGTGCTGATGGCAGTATTATTTTTTATTATTCATTCCCTTATCCCCCACATTGTTAGTATAGACAGATGATCCTATAGAATAGACAATGTTGGCTATAACAAGAATTATTTTGTGGTTCATATGCATAAGCCCCTATAATAAAGTAAACCCAAAAGAGAGTAGAGGAAAATTTATATTGGAGGATTATTTTTAACAAATCTTTTTTTTTTAATTTGCCCAACTGGGCTTTAGACTATCTGAAAGGAAAAGCCAATTCCTTCATTAACTCCTTAGCTAATAAGTTTCTCTTCCTAAGGTCTCCTTTTGAAGTTACTTTGTGTTTCTGGAGTAGCAAGGCCATTTTAAGAGAATAACTTCTAAAATAAATGAACTTTTCACTTTTTAAAGCCCATTTTTATGGCCTTTAAAACTCAGCTGAGGTCAGAAGCTGAAATTAGTGTTGAGAAAAATGTTCATCACACTGTAATGTTTCCTCTACTTCCCTACTCACACAATCAATGGGGGTTCTAACAGAGAGAGCTACAAGCTGGGGGCCCTGCCGGTTTATTTTATTATTTTAATTGAAATCATTCACTCTCTTGTTCAAGGGTGTCTCTTGGACCCAAAAGGATGTTTGAAAAGAGCAGATCTATTAAAGCTCAATTAAATCAGCAAGAGTTCTCAAGCCGAGAATTAAAAAAAAAAAAAAGAAGGAAGTTGTTGAGATTAGATTGTGCTAGGGGTGAGTTTCATGGAAAAGTATAAATCCACATCATTAATTAGTAAGGTCTATCTTCTCTTTGAAACCCCCTTAGATAACAATTAAAAATGATAGACCATGGTCAAATATTTAAATTGCTTAGTGGCTATCTCTGACAATAGTGTCTGGATAAAGACCTTCTCTTGCAGCTCATTTGCAAATTTGCAATGAATAGTCAAAAGCATGGATGGATGGATGGATTGTTTCAGGATCCATATAAACAAATATTTTAGTCATTGTGAAGTTTTTTAGCAAAAAAAAAGTAATTTTTTCATCTCTTCAAGTTCAGAAAAAATACATCTGATTTAAAACCTGAACAGAGATAATTTCTTAATCAAAAGTAGTTTATGTGAGAGCATGGTATTGTAGAAAAACTCTGTTTTTAGCCTGGAATTATAGAATCATACAATGTTAGAGCAAGAAGGGACCTTAGGGATCAACTAGTTCAAGTTCCTCAGTTTATTGATTTATACACTGAGGCATAGGAAAATTTACTTATTGCCCAAGGTCACACAGCAAGTAGCAAAAGCTGAAATATAAACTTAATTCTTCTGATTTCCAATCCTGTGCTCCTACTATTTATACAAATTTAGGATCCCAGAGTTGTTTTTCTCCTTCTCAAGAGTTTTATGCTTTTTTTTTGCAATGTAAAAATAAACAAACAAAATGAAATAAAAACTAAACCTCTCATATTTCCCCAATTTGAGAGATTTTGTAAACTCTGAAGTTGAGTTTAGACATAAACAAAAACTAACAACAAATAAGCATATATAGGCACACATATATGCATATGTATATGTACATATGCTTATGTATATGTATTTGTACATAGTGACCAGTACAGGAGACACTGAGGTCCAGGGGAAAGAGCACTGACTACAAAGGAGCTGCTAATTAAATGTATGACCTTTAGCAAGTCACTATACCACCTAGTCCTCATTTTCTTTATTTAAAAATAAAGTTTTAGGCTAATTACTTGGGAGGAGAGGGAGGAAAGCAATAGAGACCGGTTTGCTTTACCAAATATTATGTTCAGTATTGAGGAAAATAGGTGTTATTTACTTTTGCATTTTTTACACATCAAACTTATTCACTCATAGCTACTAGAGGAAGCTATGTGGTCCCTGAAGCATTTAGATAAATCCAAGTTTCCCTTGCTATTCCATGAACAAGACTCTCTGCCTTCTCACAAAGGGCATTTTCACTGACTGTCCCCCACGCGTGGAACTTTCTCCTTCATCATCTCCTCTTCCTAACTTCCCTAGCTTCAAGTCTCACTAAAGCCCCACTTTCTACAGAAAAGCCTTTGCCACTCCTCATTTATCCTGTATATATATTTATTTTACATAATTATTGTTTTATATTGTCTCCATTGTTTGACTGTGAGTTCTTTAAGAGCAGGGATTTTTCTCCCCTTAGCATAAGTCCTGCATGTAATAAGCACTTAAAAATAATACTTGACTGACTATACATGTTACCCACTCAAGATCAAAAAGAGACTATTGTTGTTTATTACCTTAACATTTACCATGTCTTACTTTCCCTAGGCTTTTTCTATGGTAATTATATGAAAAATATCTACTTTGGGCATATATATTATAGATTTCTCATAGAATCAAAATAAATGCTTCATAGCAATGAGAAAAGGATTCCACTAGAAGCAGCAAGACCATTAAAATCTACTGATGAATCCAAAATCCAAAATATTTATTGCTCCCACTCAAGTGGTTGTGGATCTCCAAGGTAACAAATTAATGTCCAGAGACACTTCATTGAATAAAAACTTGGTGCAGTTTTATTAAAGAAACATTGTACAATCCAAAAAGGAAAGGATCAGTTCTAGAATCTAAATCATGTTTGATCTGCTTTGTAGGAAACTATTGGCCTTAACCAAACCATGACCCACCCATGACAAAAACCTTGACTTACATGTTAAATTCCTTCTGAATTAAATTTAAGAATAATCTTCCATTTGCTGTTTTGGGGAAGTAAGAGAGTTGGAAGAAGAGAGAACATGGATTGCAAAATGTCCAAAAAATGATTCTTTAAAAATTGTATTGACATGTTTTCTGGAAAAAAAATTTGTTAAGTTTAGATTTCCTTGTGTGAAGATGGGATTAACTCTCCCCTGCCCATTCTCATATTTAATCAGCAGAAGCATATACACCCCACTTATTTTAAGTAGGAGAAGTCTGTATGCTGAATAGTGGGTGATGAATCAGAATTGACTGACTGCCCCCAAGCAGTCCTAAGCAAAACTTTAGCTATAATTGGTCCATGTAAAGTAGGAGGAAGCCACAGGAAGTGACGAAAGGAATGGTCTTTATAAGTGGCAAGAACTTCCTGTGAGGAGGTCTTCGGCCTTGAACTTGATTCTGCAGGAATCCAGGCTGAGGACCTTGGACTGCTTTCTATTTCTATTAGTACTATCACATGGGTGAGTGAAAAAAGGATGATTCCCTTCCTTGGCTTGTTCTAGAAGTACTAGCCTCTGATGAGGCCCCTCCTTTTGGAGGAGGTCTTAAGGCTAAACCCTTGTTTAATTGACCCCAAGGCCCTTTGGCTGGGGCTTCTGGTGCCCTGCTGGACTAAATCCAGGNTATATATATAGAGAGAGAGAGAGAGAGAGAGAGAGAGAGAGAGAGAGAGAGACATATATGTACAGAGGGGATTTTTCACCTTTCTAAATTTGGTTAATACTTAATTTAATCAATGAACTGCCAAGCAGTTCATAGTTTGCAAAGCACATACATTTTATCATTTGATAATCTTCATAATTACTCTTTTTTGGAATAGCCCTCTTTTTTTGCCTGAGGATATCTATTATGTTTTGAGAATGATCCCAGCCAAAACACACAAACCTCAGCTATTTGTTTGGAAGAAAACTCTAGATGGTAAGAGAGGAAACTTGACTCTTTCTTTCCTTTACGAAGCTTTTCTCAACCCACTACTTCCCATCACATTCAACTGTTCTCTCCTTCAAGATACCAATTATTTCCTTTTATATGTACCAGCTTTATCTTCTCTACCAATCAATAGCATATAAGGTTAACCTTACTATATAATACATTCTTTATATTCTTTAATATGTCCTTTATCTACTTAAAAGAAGAGAGTTTCTTTCTTTTTTTTTTGTATGCCTAATGCTTAGCACATTCCCAACACATAATTGCAATGAAAAATGTTTTCTTTGTTTTGAATTCTCAAGAATTTATTAAATTGAAAAAAAGTAACCAGGAAAAAGTCAGGTGGAAAAGTATGAAGCCTTGACCCTGCAGTGACTGTTAGTTTTGGGAAGAAACTGGTAAGTATTATTTGTTGTGTGGTTGATTTACTGTTACTCTTATTCACTGTATGGATGTGAGTTCAGAATTACTTGTAGCAAGAGTTGAGATGAATGAAGCAACTATAACCTGTGAGGAAGTCTTTAGTGTAGCACAATTAGTCTCTTTCAATGACTTTTTACCCTTTAGTATTTTCATAAATATTTATTAAATTTAGCTATAATATGATCTTAGTAGGGAAAGCTAATATACTGGATGACAGATTCATAGTCTCAAAAAGGTCATGAGATCTTCGGAATAAAATGTTTAGGCTAAAATGTTGAGTTGGCTGAAATGAGACAAATAATACTATGATTTAACTTTAAAGTAGAAACTACATAAAGTTGGGACTGGGACGTGGAAAGGAGTTTAAGATCAAACTAAATTCATATGTAAAATATCCCAAGTTTTAATTAACTTTATACTCAGCATGATTCAGCAGGCTAACATGACATCTAGAAAAATTGTGAAGTATGTAACTTTATTAATGAAAGTACCATTTCCATGAGGGAGGAAGCATTTCTACTATATTCTGGCCAGATCTCGTCTGTAGCATAGTGTCAAGTTAGGAGAATTATCCTTTAGGAAAAGCATTGACAAACTGACATATGCACAGAAGAATTAGATTGGAATACGCTTATTCAAGACCATACAATATATGAAATTATCTTCTATGTGTTTCTGTTGTTGTTGTTTTTATTTTTATTATCTGGGACACCTAGGTGGTGTAGGATATAAAGCCATGAACATGAAGTCGGGAAGATCTGAATTCTAATCTGATTAATCTAATCACCTTCATTCCAGAATTGTTAGGATGATAGAATTGGATATTTTTAAAGTACCTAGAACACTAATAATAAATAATAAGCATTAATTTAACAAATATACCAATAAATACAATTTTGAAAAATTGAACCCCTATTTAACATATTGGCATATTGAATATCAGGTTAAATGCTTTGCCTGTGGTCACACAGCTAGTGAGTTTAAGAGTTGGGATTAAAAATCCAATTCTATCCTGATTCCAAGTCTGATGCCCTTCCCACCACACCACACTGATTAGGAGCAGTCAAAGTATTCAAAACTGTTTAGTCTAGGAATTGGTGGGAAATTGGTTTAGTCTAAGGGTTGGTGGGAACAGAATTAATGTCTTCAAGTATATGGAGCACAATCATATAGATTGATTGTTATTGATTGATTGAATAAACTTTTCCTCATATGAATTTAAGATATACGATTGATGATACAATTATAAAGAAATATAAGATAATTTGATGCAAGAAAGAATGATAACAAATGGGAGAGAATGACTATAGGATTCATGTAGGAAAGAGCCAAACTTTCAGAATCTTCCTTTAAACCACATGATATTCAGGATACTAAATGTTTCCCTTGATTGGATCTGCTTCCTAATGGAACAGCATATCTCAAAAGAGTTGGGAAAGGGTTACTGAAATCCCTACACCTAGAAGGCATCAAGTAGAAACCATCCTTTCTTTTTTTGCCTTTTGTGTTTCTATTTTTCATTTCATTCTCTGGAAAAACACATTCACAAGTTATTCTTCAATTATTTATTCTATACCTATAAATAATGTGTTCTTGGTTCTACTCATTTCACTGTTTATTACTTCCTGTAAGTCTTTCCAAGTTAGTTGTTTTTAGTTAACCTGCTTATTGTTTCTTATTGGTGCAGTAATATTCCACCACAATCATATACCATAATTTGTCCACTCATTCCCCAGCTGAGGGACATTATCTTGATTTCCAGTTCTTTGCCACAACCAAGAGAGTTCTTATAAATATCTTAGAAAATATGGATTCTTTTCCTTTTTCCTTCATCTCTTTGGAAAATAGACACATTAGGTAAGAGTATACACAGTTTTATAATGCTCTGGGAATAATTCCAAATAGCTTTCCAAATTGGTTGAGATTCTACCAACAGTGTATCAGTTTCTCCATGTGTCTACATTCCCTCTAACAATTGTATTATTGTCCTTTTATCGTTTTAGGCAATCTGATATGTGTGAGATGATATCACAGAATTTTTTTGATTTTCATTCTTAATTAGTGATTTAAAGCATTTTTTCATATTCCTATATATGTCTTTGATTTCTTCATACAAACACTATTAATGTCTTTGACATTATCAGTTATCAGTTGAATATGGCTTTTATTCTTATAAATTGGCAAAATTATCTTTATGTTTTAGATATGAAGCCTCTGGGAAAATGCACATATTTTCCCCCAAATCTTTCTACTTTCCTTCTAATCTTGGTTATAGTAGCTTTACTTGTACAGAAACTTGCTTAATTTAATGTAATCAGAACAATCAATTTATATCTCACAATGCTCTCTCTTGTTTACTCATAAATTCCTCTCCTATCCATAAATCTGATAGGTAATATGTTCCCTATTCTTCCAATTTGCCTATGATAACTTTAGATCTGGATTATATATCCATTTTAATTTTATTCTACTGAATGGTGTAAGATATTGGTCTATATGTCTGCCAAACTATTTTCCAATTGTCCCATCACTTTTTACCAAATAGTGAGTTCTTATCTTCAAAACTTAGATCTATACTTTTGTCAAATACAAGCTTGCTAGAATCTTTTATTACTTTGTCTGTTTTATTCTACTGATCTACTTTTCTATTTCTTAGCCAGTAGCAGATAGGTTTGAGAATTATTGCTTTACAATTGTTTTATTTTTTTAATATCTTTTTTATTTTTCCTCAATTACACATAAAAACATTTAACTTTCATTTATTTTTTAAATTTTGAGCTCCAAATTCTCTTCTTTCTTCTGACCCTTCTATTCTCTTTCCTTCCTCCTCCATCCTCTCTGAGACAGTAAACACTCTGATACAGATTTTACTGTGTAATCATGTAAAACATTTTTCCATGTTAGTCATTTTGAGGAAGAGATCTCAAATGAAACATTGTTCTCTTTTAGTTTTGTGCCATTATTCTCCCTTTTACCAGACCACTTCATATATTTGGGCTCTATTTTGTTTGCTTTGCTCATTTTTTTTTCAGTTTATTATGTATGTTTTCTCTGTATATTTAAGTTGGACTCTGTTCCTGGTATGGGGAGGGTATTCTCAAGCCTCTTGTTGTGGGGCTTAGGGTTTTGATTCTAGTTTATAGGAGCCTTAGGTTCTAGTTTCTGCCTTGAACTGGTGGGGGCCTCCCATCAGGCTGGCACCATTGCTGTTTGCTTGCACAGTTGGGTGCTTCACTCCTGTATTGTACTAATTGGAGGTCCTTCCTGTTGACTTGCTCAGTGGTGGAGCTGATCTGTGTAGGGTTAAGTCTCTGTTGCTAGTTGAGTCTCCACCCTCCTAGGGGTGGGGCCAGTCTCCGCCCTCCTAGGGTGGGACCTACCCTTGGCTTGCCCTGGAAGTGAAACCTTCCTGAAGGCTTGGCCTGGGTGTAGACTTGCCCTGGAAGTGGAAACCATCACTAGCTTGCCTTCCCTGTGGGCCTCCCTGCTGGGCTGCGTAGTAGGAGGCCTTTCTGATGGCCTGCACTAAGGGCAAAGCCCTCCTGTAGACCAGTGCCCAGCTGAGGCCTCCCTGCCCAGCTTCCTGCTGGCTTTTTTGGAGGTTGAGGCTTGTTTGCTGTGGAGGCTTCCCTGCTGAGGCACTCTCCTGCCCTTTCTCAGGCAGTTTGCTCCTGAATGAGCTTACCGCCCACTCCAGAAGACAGACTACTCTAGCTGATTCTCTGAATTCTTCCGGGCAGGGGTGCTTCACTGCTGCAAATTTCAGTAAGAGACTTTGTTTTAAAGTGGTTTGAAGAGGAATTTGGGAGAGATCAGACAAATTCCCCCATCAGTCCACCATTTTGCCACTATAAGTCCATAATACAGTTTTATATCTGGTACTACTAGGCCTTCTTTTACACTTTTTTTTTTTATTATCAATTCATTTTATGTCCTTGATTTTTTGTTCCTTCAAATAAATGTTAATATTTTTTCTAACTCAATATTTTTTTAAAATTTAATATGGATGGTGATAAGTAGATTAGGTAGAATTGTGATTTTAATTATATTGGATCTTCCCACCCATGAACAATTAACATTTCTTCAATGTATTTTGTCTGGGGTTATTTTAAATAAAGTATCTAGGTCTTTGTTAGTGACATATAAATAAGCTGATGATTTATGTGGATTTATTTTATATCCTGCTACTTTGCTAAAATTATTGATGTCAGCTAACTTTTTAGTTGAATCTAAGATTTTCCACATATATCATCATGTTTTCTGCAAAAAGAGATCGTTTTATTACCTCTTTGCCAATTCTGATTCCTTCAATTTATTTATCTTCTTATTGCTATTGCTATAATTTCCAATACTGTATTAAATAATTTTGATGACAATCTTATTAAGACTTCTAGCTTATTCTCTTTAC
Organism: Gracilinanus agilis; assembly: GCF_016433145.1. Taxonomy (NCBI): domain Eukaryota; kingdom Metazoa; phylum Chordata; class Mammalia; order Didelphimorphia; family Didelphidae; genus Gracilinanus; species Gracilinanus agilis. Next base: position 585,153,894 of record NC_058132.1, read on the forward strand.
AAATAATTCTTGTTGGTTTTAGGAGAGCTTATCATTTTAAGAAAAAAATTTATAATTACACTTTCTATTGTTTTTAAAAGGAATTAGTATTGTGTTTATCAAAAATGTTTTCTGCATCTATTGATATAATCATAAGATTTTTTGTCACTTTTGTTATTAATGTAGTCATGTTGATAGTTTTTCCTTAAATTACATCATACCTGCATTTCTGGTATAAATTCTGTATGGTCAAAATGTAATCTTTGTGATATATTATTATATCATCCTATCTTTAATTTTATTTAGGATATTCATATCCATGCTCATTAATGAAATTGCTCTATAATTTTCTATTTGTTTTTGCTTTTCCTGATTTAGGTATTCACATCATATTTCATGAAAGATATATGGTAATGTTTAAAAATTTTTCATCTATTATTTGAATTATTTAATATTAGAATTAGTTGATTTTAAAATGTTCGTTAGAATTCACTTATATATCCACCTGGTTGCCGTGTTGTTTTTTTTCTTTTTTAAGTCATTTATGGCTTGTTCAATTAATTATTTTAGAAGAGGTTTATTTAGGTATTCTATTTCCTCTTCTGATAGTCTAAACAGTTTATAATTTTTGTAGATATTCTTCCATTTACTTATATTGTTAAATTTGTTGGCATATAATTGAACAAAATAACTTCTAATAATTGCTTTAATTTTATCTTCATTGATGGACTATTCAACATTTTAATCTTTAATGCTAATGATTTCATTTCCTTTTCTCTTATTTTAATTATATTAATCAATAGTTTATTTTTTTAATAGTTTCAAAAACTCCTAGTTTTATTTATTAATTCAGTGGTTGTATTTACATATACTTTTATTGGCATTGCCTTTGATTTTTAAGATTATTAATTTGTTCTTTTTTCTATTTTATAGTTATAAGCATTTAGAGAGATAAATATAAATATACTTGATTTTCTTGCATTCCTTTTTTTTTGTTTGTTTTCTAATTTTTTCCTCAATCTCTCTCATTTGATTTTTGAAGTCTCTTAAAAACTCTTCCAAACACTTTTTCAGCTTGTAATTATTTAATATTTTTCTTTAATTGTTGGTTTTATGCTAGTCAGATTCATTTTCCGGGTTGCTGGGGATAATGTGTCTGGTTTCAGGTGTGTGTGTGTGTGTGTGTGTGTGTGTGTGTGTGTGTGTGTGTGTGTGTGTGTGTGTGTTTGTGTGTGTGTTTTTCCTGGGACCTACATAGTTTTTCCCATTTCTGTAGACTAGGCCATTCACACTCTAGTCTTCCATGTCATGCTAACAAAGATAGGCGACCCACCATTCTCCCAAGATATTCTGCTTGTTGGTTCCTTGGAGTTTGCTCTGTATCATTGCTCTTCAGTCCTTAACCAAGTAAGGCAATGGCCAGAAAGGTCAGAGATCTTCTTCCTCCAAAGTTGTCCTTGCCTTCTCTGCTTTGCTCTTGATTTTTATTTATTTGTTCTGCTTTTGGCATTGATTCTCTGATGTTATTTTTTTATTGCCTTGTTGGGAGTTTGGAGAACAAGGTAGTCAAGCCATCTTCTGGGGTAGTTGTGCTTTCTGAAGTGATTCCTACTCTAGATATTGGTTTTATTTTATACTCATAATTTCTTTTAGGTCTAAGCTTTAGTAATTGTAGTTAAATATTATATCTTGGATTTCACCATTAATGTTATGCCATACTAAAGACTTTTGGAATATAAAGAGTTGGAATGGCAACCTTAGCTTAATCAGTCATCATTTGATGAAGAAAATTTCCCATTTCTCCTAATCACTTCATACCCATTTTGATAACATTAATAATAGGAATCTTCCAAGTTAGATATTTTTCTATTTTATTCTTAGGTACTCCATAAACACTATAACTTTATGCTACAAAATGCATATATTATTTCAGCAAATGTTAATTAAGCACTTTCTATGTATAAAATATGATACTATAAAGTATAGGATACAGATAAATATGTAACCTTTTGCAATAAAAGAACTAAATCTAAACAGGGAAATGACATATATTTACGGATGTATTACAAGTAAAAGACAATAGTTAAGTGCAATCACCACGACAACAAAGTAATACATATTTTTCTGTGTGTCTGTATTATGTTCTCTCAGCTTAGAAGTCTCATAGAATTTGTATAAACTCATTTCCTTTCAGAATACTTAATTACTGTTGGAAATGCAGATGGGTGGTTAAATTACATTACCCTGCTACCATATTCTTCTATAACATAATTTATTAAAAACAAATACATACTATTGGATTATCATCTCTCTGGTCCTGTGGGGATTTCAATGAAAATATCAAACATTAATTAAACTCAGACAAATTATTTTATTAGGACTTGTGTAATTCACTAGTTAGTATACTGCCTTTAGCTATGGATATATGAAAAACAAAATGATCTTTATTCTCTTCTTACCAATTGCTCATTAGATCTCAGCAGTAATGAGGTATACTAACAAGCCACACAATATATGTATTCTAAAACATTTATAAATATGTCAAGTTAAAGAATAGGAAAAGAGACAGTATAGGGACATAGACAAAGAGTTGGCCTCTGAAGTGGGAGGATGGGGATTTAATTCCTACCACTAACACATAAGGCCTGGACAAGTCTTTTAATATCTCAGTGTTCTAGGTAGTTCTTCCGTCTCACATGTTTGCATAGCAGTTGCTGATCCATATTTGGAGATGTCTGCCTACTATAGATACTTTAATAAATCAAATTTCAAGTCTTGACAAAATAAGAATAAGGTAAAGCTGTGTGTCTCAGGTCCAAATAATTTGAAAATGAAAGCACAATGTGGACTGCTCTGGTTCAGAAATCCATAAATGCTCAATAAGATGAATGAATTCTTTATGTGTTTGGGTAAGGTGAGGGGCAGGATCATAGGGAAAAATACTCTAGACTTTAGGTTCATATATTTATTATCAAAGGATATATGCATTAAAGCAGTGGGACAGTGTGCTACGCCACCTCATTGGGGTCTTTAAAGAATAATGTTGCCCACTCAGTAAACATTTAGAAGAAAATGTGCAATGTTTCACTAATACTTGGAAAATTAGAAAATATATTCATCTCCTCCACTTCCCTTTTATAATTTGATTTATTTTATTTGATTCGATGATACCACTACCTTCTGTGTCTTCTAATCCTGATACCTTAGGCTCATCATTGATCCTTCACTCTACTTCAAAAGCAACATCCAAAGAGTTGTCAATTAATGACAGTTAGAAAGATTCAACCAAGCCCCAAGCAGGAGACAGTGGAGAGTGAGCTGAACAACTGAGTGAAGGTAAAGGCAAAGGAAATTATAGCCTGGAAGTGGTGGTACAAAAAATAAGTAACAGTGTCGAGGTTGAGTAGACAACAGGAGCCTTGAAAGGCCAAGGTGCAAATTACCCATCTATATATATATATTCTCTAAATGTGTGTGGGGTTCTCATATATAATCTCAGTACATTCTCACTCTTCTGATTAATATCATGTGCATTTATAGGAGAAAATGCCTTAAGTTTGGTAGAAAAAATACTCTAGTGTAAGTTCTCCTAATATGGTCCTCCACCAAATGCCATTGCTCTAAGCTGTGTATCTGTCCTCTTGCTGACTGTTGAACAATAATTATATGTATGGGGGCTCATGAATTATAGTTGTAACAGTATGGACTTGAAACTTGGTGTATTCATAGTGTAAGGGACTCTACTCTACAATGCCCACTGGGGGAAGGTAGATTAGAGGAGATAACAATATTCTATACTCTCCTATCATCATGCAGAAATATATAACTTCTTCGTCCAAAATTTTTGGAATTTTTTTCTTCCAAGATTTAGCTCCTTTGTGAAGCATTCCCTCATTTCTTAATCAAAATGTGGTTAGAACCTCCTACAGTGTTGCTAGACTTTATACCTATTTATCATTCCACATTGTACTTTGTGTTATATTTGTTTGTGAAATTGTTGCTTCCTTTTAATTTTTAAGTTCCTTGAGAATATTATGCCATTTTAATATTTATATTTCTGTTGCTTGCCTGTCTTACATACTACACAAAATAAATGTTTATTTGTTAAATTGAATGGTAGGGAAAGTTTTTCCATGTAGAAGGAATGTCATGAGCAAAATTATGAAGAAATAAAAATAGTACCTATTTTTGGAATATCAAATCATCTAGCTGCCTAGAGTATAGCATATGGAAAGAAATAATAAGAATTAAGCCTAGGAGGTTAGTTTGGAGCTAGATTGTGAATTATAAGCATCTTGAAAATAGATTTTTTCCCTTTTCCTCTTTGCATATTGATTACTGTGTCCATAAAGTCCTTGTTTTATGCCTCATCCCATTGTGAAATGTTCCTGAATACTTACTGGAAGTATATGAGCTCTAGCAGATTCTTCTTCAATACTAGGAAGACTGAGAAATGGCTCCAGGAATGGACCAAACATGTTTTTTTGAGAATGAACAATATATGGAAACAAAGAAAAAAATTTAAAAAAGAGATCAATTTTCTTTTGCATTCTACCTCTTCATATAATAGTGAAAGAATGGTTAAAAAGGGGAATAGAGGGATGCTAAAAATAACACATATTTAGGAAGATGATAAGATTTATTTTTACCATTATTATTAATAAAATAACTTCCTTGTCCAATGACCAGTGAGTAGACATATTAATAGAGGAAATGAATGATGTCAATATTGTTATGCTTACTGTAAAACCAGAGGAAATAAGAAAGTTGCTCTAATGGAAAGATAACTCAGCTATTTCATGAAGAGGCAAGTAAAAATGAATTAGTGATCTAGACTTTATCATAAACTTAAAGGCAGTACAAAACATTATTTCATGGGATATTAGATGACTTTGTATTGAGGTACTAATGATAATTATTTTCAGAGAGAATACCATAAAAAGACTTGAAATTTTACACCAATACTGATTTCTGAGAATGAAATGATAGAAAAATTATATGAGGTTATTGGTATGACTCTCCAAATCAAATCACCATACATTATGAAGCATCATGACTTTAGTGTAAGTATGGAAAAGAGTAAGAAGTGGCAGGGATAAATGGGAAAGCATGATTCAGAAAGAAGAAATGAGAGATGTTAAAGCTTAGGAGATTACATAGAAGTATCATTCTTTGTGACAAACACTTTGAGAAAAGAAATGATAGGTGTCATACATGGTTAGCATGGAATTATATCATAAAAGAAATAAATAAATTTAACAGACAAAAGACTTGCTATAATTGTTAGCATTATACCTAATTCATTTAGCTTTTCAGTCAGACCACTGATTCATTAGAGCTAAGGTCAGAATTAGTAAAGAAAAAAAAAAGCAAGAATAATAAAAATAATGATGATGATAACAATTTGTATAATTTACACAGCACTGAACAACTTAAACAATTAAAATGTAATATATTAAACATTCAGAATTAGTAGGCAGAAATTATATCGAAGTTGATGATAATTTTATTCTGATAATTTTAATAATGTAATTTAAGTGCCACAACAATATAACCAAGATTGCAGAAATCAATTTTGTCAGCAAACTTCTTTCTTTATTGACAGATATGTAAAGATAGTTGACATGTTAAAATGGAAAATTATTTGTAAAATTTCAGGCAGAAGCATGAAAGAGCCTAGCAGTATTGTTTCAGAAAACAGAGATGGATAATTAAGGGTAAAAACAACTTTGAAGAAAACTTGGTAGTATATTTAATTAAGCAGATTTCCACAAGTGACATTAACCAATAAACCATGTTTGAATTGGGAAAAATAAAAAGTACATATATGAGTGTGTATAAAATAGAACCCAAGTGTTAGATGGTGTGAATAGGGCAATTGTAACTTGAGATATCTGGAAAGGCTTCGTGTAGAGGGTGGATCTTGTTTCTTGAAGGAGACAGAATTCTAAGAAGATAAATGAAAAGTATGTGTGTTTTCTGTTTCTGTTATAAGCTCTGTGTGGTAACTGAACTATCAGGAAAGAAGTTTTATGTAAGAAACTAGGTACAGAGAAATCTATCCTATTCAGCAAAAACAGAAAAAAATGTATAGAAATGTATATAAACATCAGAGTAAGCAAGCTGGGATTCCCCTCACTTTTCGTACCTAAATAATTCTGGAACTATAAAAGCAGTCCGTGAAAATGCTAGGATAGAATATGCAAAATCTGAAAGACAGATGGATCTATTCACTTACTAAAAATTTCCTGGCACTCTAGTTACTTCAATATGCGTTTCTTTTCAACTCCATTATGCTAGTTCTGAACACCACCTCAATGTGTATACAGATAAGAAATCAAAGGAGGCCAAGAGATGGGAAATAATTTTTATGTAAATTGTTCTATCTGCTGATTATGTACTTATTCACTAAATTCTAAATCTGTGTTCATCATATAGGAGTAAATATGAAGTGTGAAAAGTTTCATCAGAGAAATAATAGTCTATTGTTACACTGATAATTTGGTAATAGTTTTACTATCTATTTATTTGTTTATTTTGGGGAGTAAGGACTTGTGATTTCAATGATATGGCCCCTACATAGACCTACCAAGGCCAAGCAAAATTTAAAAAAAATCAACATTAACAGTTACTTGGATATGAAAACTTCCTTTGCTTTCGACTTGCTTATAAGTTATAGTCTTAGAGAAATGCCTTTGCACTTTAAGCCACTTGTCCATAATCACTCAGTTTGAATTCATCTGGGACAGATTTGAATTCAGATCTTCCTGACTCCAAATTGGGTCTTGTATCCAATATGCCAACCTATTTCTCTTTATCATTTTTACAATTATTTTTATAATTATAGTTTAACTTAGAAAAGACTGAAAATGTTTGCATTAATGAAAGAATTTTTTTTCCTTTAGAAACTCACCTTGATGAAATGTGAATCAAAGTATAGACCTTAAAAATATAGGACATGACAATTATTTTTTCAATAAATAAATGTCATTGTATTTTGATTGAGAATGCTTTATTTCAAGGTGGTTTTTCAATACAAATTATCATGGTTCACATATTTATTTATTTGATTTATATTTATATATATTCATGATAGAAGAGAACAGTAAACAAAATGGCATAATCTACATGTGGCCTATGGAAATGTAACTCAATACATATTTTTTTCAGTGACATCAAACTTTCCTTCTTTATATAATAGTGAGGACCATGGGGATTTATTTGTGTATATTATTACTGTAGTTGCTAGGATGCTAGGACATTGCCATAAGCAGAAGTGAATTATACTCACAAACTATGGACTTATGATGGGTGAACCAGTTAATAAAACAATGTGAACTAACCCTGAGGGGGAAAACCCCAGAGGCAAAATTTTAAGACAAAAATAGTTATGTGACAATTGTTCTATCATATTCTGCTTATATTCACAATTCTCTTCTGCTTTCAGAGAAGGAAAAGATTGACATTAGTCAAATCTGTAAACTGTTTTCTTTTCATTGGAAGCATCCAATCTCTTTTTATTTTTTAATTTCCAGTTTCTTCATGTTTTACAGAACTTTTTGTCTTTTTTAAGAACTTTTCTTCATAAAGATGTTTCTTACATATTTGCCAATGTTTTGATATATTATTGGAGATTTACTTAACAATAAAAAGAAATCCATCGAAGTCAGTCTAATACTTAATCCATAAGGTCTTCACTACTGAAATCATGTGAAAACATATGTTCCTTTGCTGGTTCTTTTTCATTCAAACTCAAATTACAAGAAAAATTCCTTCTACCTCTGTCATTCACTTAATATGTTTTTTATTTTATATTAGTATTATTGTTAGGTTTTGCTTGGGTCGAAAACAGTGCCAGCTCCTTAGGGGAACGAGATGTAATGTAGAATGTTAATAAATATGTGATGAATTAAATTATATTGAAATAAAGAATTAATAAAGAGTGCACTCTTTTACATTTTTAGAAGGGTTTTTGCTTTTTATTTTTTTTTGTTTTCCTATAGGAGTGAGAAAAATGTTCTTTTAAAATGAAAGTTCATTTTTAAAAAGAAAAAACTGAACGAGGAAGGAGTAGAATAAGTTATGGTTGTCATTCTCTCCTAAAACAAACAGGATGGGGCAGCTGGGTGGCTCAGTAGATTGAGAGCTAGGCCTAGAGATGGGAGATTCTAGGTTCAGATCTGGCCTCAGACACTCCCTCGCTGTGTGACCCTTGGCAAGTCACTTGACCCCCATTGCCTAGCCTTTACCACTCTTCTACCTTGGAGCCAATACACAGTATTGGCTCCAAGGCAGAAGGTAAGGATTTTAAAAAAAAATAAAAATAATAAAAATAAAACAAACAGGAGCTAGGAGTCTACAAACTCTCCTTTTCCTTCAAATAAACCTTTTTTTCTTGTCCCGACTATTAAAAATGCTGGATTTGATTATTTGAAAATGTTATTTTCATTCTTGTTAAAAGTTATCATTAGTACATAATTACCAAATAAATAATAGTAATCATTCACTCAAATGCATGTCAAATTAATTTTTAATTTTTATTTATTTAAAAAAATAAATTCTGTTGTAAACCATAGACTACCTGGGCTCAACATATAAGTGATAGATTTTAGAACTGGAAGAGAACTCAAAGGGAGGCCACCTAGTTCAGGATTAATAAGTCCTCACACATTAAATGTGATGACTTTGCTAATCACATTGCATTGAGATTTCCCCGTGATGGAATATGCTAAAATTGGAATCATAAAATTTCCAAAGGGACATCAGAATCCATATAAACTATATTAAACCCAAATAAATACATTGTCTGTTCTCCACCTTACTAGTGGTAATATAGTCTTTGTTTAAAAATTTCCAGGGAAGATGAAAATATTACCTCACCACTTATATCAATTTATTATATTTTAGGATATCTCTGGAAAGATTTTTCTCATGTGCTAAAATTATCTTCTCTATAGCTTACATCAATTGCTCCTAGATCTGTCCCCTGAGACCAAGCTAACAAATCTAATACCTCTTTAAAGAGACAACCCTTCAAGTACTTGATAAAATACATTTTGTACTCCTCATAATTTTCTCTTCTTTTATCCATAATAAATATTAAGAATTCTACTAAACATTCCAAGAATAATGAACTCCAAATCTATATAAACTATTTATACAAATACTGGAAGAAAGAATTCCTTCAGATTCCTTTTATGACCCAAATATGGTAATGATAATTTATACCAGGAAGAACTAAAAAAAAAGAAAGCTATAGACCAATCTCCCTAATGTGTATTAAAGGAAAAATTTTAAACAAAAATAGAAAGGAGATAATAGCATTATATCACCTAGGTGGGTTTAATACCACATATGCAGAAAAGGTTCAATAATAGGAAAACTATCAGAATAACTGGACATATGAATAACAAAACCAAAAAAACTATATAATTATTTCAAAAAATGCAGAAAAAGCCTTTGACAAAATATAAAGCCTATTCTTCATACAAGCCTTAGAAAACATTAGAATAAAAGGAGCTTTCCTTAAAGTGATAAAATTATTAACAACCATTAACTGTAAAGTGGATAAACTAGAACCTTCCCCATTAGGGATGAAACAAGATTGCCCATTATTACCACTACTATTTAATATTGTACTATAAATGCCAACTATAGCAGTAAGAGCAAAAAAAAAAAAAAAAGAAATTGAAGGAATTAGAATGTACAATGGGAAACAAAATTATTGCTGTTTTTAGATGTTATGATGGTATACCTAGAAAAAGTAGAAAATTACCCAAAAATGTTATAAAAACAATTAATGGCCTTAGCAAAGTTTCAGGGTACAAAAGAAACCCATATAAATCTTTAGCATTTCTATTTACCACCAACAAACTTCAACAGCAAGAGATAGAAAAGGAAATTCCATTGAAAATAACTGTAGACAATATAAAATACCTAGAGATATACCTACCAAAAAAAAACACAGGAACTATATGAACATGACTACAAAACACTTTTCACATGAAATTAGACCTAAACAATTGGAAAAATATTAATTGCTCACAGATAGGCCGAGTCAATATAATAAGAATGACAATCTTACCTAACTAACCTATTCAGTGCATAGTCAAATTATACAAAAAAATATTTCCTACAACTAGAAAAAATAATACAATTTATCTGGAAGAACAAAGGGTCAAAAATATCAAGGGAGTTTAAAAAATATGAAAGAAACAGACCTAGGCATACCAGGTCTCAAGCTATACTATAAAGCAGTAATAATCAAAATAAGTTACTGGCTAAGAAATACAGTAGTGGATAAATGGAATAGATTTTGTAATCAAGATACAGTAGTTAATGACCATAGTAATCTAATATTCAATAAGCCCAAAAATTCAAGCTATTGGAGGCAGAATTTAGTATTTGATTAAAACTACTGGGAAAACTGGGAAACAATATGGCAGAAACTAAGAGTTGACCACATCTTACACCATCAAGAAAGATAAACTCAAAATGGATTTTTATATAGAAATAGTTTGACACCATAAACAGATTAGGGGAACATGGAAAAGATTCTGTATCAGACTTGTGAATCAGGGAATTTATGACCAAACAAGATGTGGGTTTTTTTAAATATTGTGGCCAGGGACTGCATGCCCCAGGGGTCCTTCCCCCCTACTTCTGGGCATTAGATTGATCTATGAAAGGACCAATCCCATGCCAAGTAGGGGGGTATGGTCCCTCCCAAGCATGGGATTGGTCCATTCAAGATCAATCACACTCTAAAAAGTGGGGGAGAATGGACTCCTGGGGGGTGCTGAGGGGGTGCAGTCTCCAAGCCACAATATTTTTAAAACCCACAAAGACAAAGAAAATGTGAGAAATTAAATGGATATTTTTGATTACATTAAAGTTAAAGGTTTTTGTACAAAGAAGATCAATGCAACCAAAATTAGAAGGGAAATGTCAAATGTATAAGAATACAAAACTTTCTCCAACTAATAAATAGTCAAAATATAAAAACAAGTAGTTCTCAGATGAAGAAATTAAAACTATCTATAGGCATGAACAAATATTCCAAATCACTAGTGATTAGTCATCACACTAATGTGATGTAATCACACACACAACTAATATACTGTTGGTGGAACTGGGAACTGATGCAAGCATTTTGGAAAGTTATATGGAACCACATCAAAAAAAGGCCATAAAACTATGCATACCCTTTGAATCAGTAATACCATGACTGTGGTCTGTATCTTAAAGGGATCAGAGATATAAAAAATGTACCTACTTGTAACCCCCCAAAAAAAATACAGCTCTGTAGTGGCCGAGTGTTGGAAAGTGAAGATTTCTTGTGTCCTCAATTTGGGAATGGCTGAACAAGTTGTTGTGTATAGTTGTAATTGAATAATATTGAGCCATAAAAAGTGACAGACAAGATGAGTGCAGAAAAACCTGGAAAGGCTTCTATGAAGTGATGCAAAGTGAAGTGAGCAGAACCAGAAGAGCAGGGTATGTAATAACAGAAATGTTGCATAATGATCAACTGTAAAAGAATTAAACTTATCACCCAAACAAGGTTCCAAGATAACCACAAGGCACTCATGATAAAAAATGCTATCCACAGCCAAAGAAGGAACTATTGGAGTCTGTCTGATTGCAGATCAAAGCACACCATCTTTCAGTTTATTTCTTTCATGAGTTTTTTTATTGTATGTCTGATATATGTTTTCAGTCAAGACATGAAGAATATGGAAACACATATTGTATGAAAGCACTGGTATAATCTATATCAAACTATTTACTACCTCAGAAAAGGGAAAGAGTTGAGAGGGAAAGAATTTGAACTGCAAAATGCCAGAAAACAGTTGTCAAGAATTGCTTCTACATGTAATAAAAACAATTAAAATGATTCAATGACATTTTATTGCCCTTCCCTTTTCCCTTCTTTTGTAAGCTTATCACTATCCTCTTCCTTCCACTTCCAAAAGAAAACCAAAATTATTTTTCCAAATATGCATAGTCAAACAAAACAATTTCACACATCCTTCTTGTCTCATCTTGAATATGGAATCTATCATCTTTGTCAGAAGCTGCAAGCATATTTCATCTCTTGCCACCCTTGCCTTGATCAGAGTTCTTAAATGTTAGTTTTTGTTTTTATATTATAATATCAGTTATTCTCTGGATTCTGCTCATTTTTAACAGTTCATACATTTTTCTAGATTTGTTTGAAATTGCCATTGTTGCAGTTTTTAATAATGCAGTAATATTCCACTGTATCCATTTGCCATAATTCAGCTATTTCCTAATTAACAAGTATTTCCTTAATATCCATTAAGTTTCTAATATTAAGGAGGTGCTATGAATATATGTATATATATATGTATATAAACACACACATATATATTTTTTAAACAGATATTTTTCCTCTTCCTTTATCTCTGGGATAAAACCTAATGGGGATATTACTAGGTCAAAGGATATACAGAATTTAGTGACTTCACTTTATTTGTATAGAGTTTCAAATTGCTTTTCAGAATGATTAGTCCAATCCACAGCTCCACTAACATTGCTTTAATGTGTCTGCTTTCCTACTGCCCTTCCAACAATTATAAATTTCATATTTTGCTATTTTTCCAGTCTCCTAAGCAATTCATAGGACCTCAAAGTTATTTTAATTTGAAGTAATTATTAGTAATTTGGAACATTTTTCATATGTCAGTTGATAGCATATATTTCTTCTTTCGAAAATTGCCTGTTCATATTCTTTGATAATTTACCTATTAGGGAACAACTCATTATATAACACCTTGTTAAAATAATTACCTCATTTAAATCTACAGCTCTAAAGTTTACCTGGTTCTTTTCTCTGCAGTTCTATGGAGTTTAGAGGGAAAGTTCAGTTAAAATTGATCTGAGCCTCTATTGAGAAAAAATCCTAATGTATAGGCAGAGCTTAGACACTGTTCACATAATGAATTTTATATTGTTAGTTGACCTAAGACCTCTTTGTGAATAAGAAAAAAAGTTCAGTTTACTGGAAACACTTGGATAAAGAAAGAGTAGATTTTATTATTATATAGATAGATATTAGAGGAAAGAACTAGCTATTACTTAGGACTTACCTAAGCTAAGAGCCTTTTAATTATTTTTCCTGTGAAAGAACATAATAGCTTAAATTTATTTGAGGTTAGGGGATTATGTGTGTTTTTTGGAAGAGGGAAAATGTTCTCTTTTTGATTCTGAACTTTAGGCATAAACCAAATCTCCTTTGTTGCCCTGTACATAGAGCCTGGCTCTTCCTGTCCTTCATCCCCCAGGCTCTTATTCTTTCGCCAGCTAGTAAATGTGATTTTGAGCTCCATGTCCCCTTGCAGACACATTGAACAATCTACAATAAGTTTTCTGAGATATCTCTGCTGCTCACCACCAGCATGACAGTGAGGTTCTCCAGTAAGCCATCCATCATATGTTTCTTTGGCAGGTGCTTTAGCTTATGGATGAAGTTAATTCTGTTGTCTCGGGTAGGAGACCAGTGAATGTGGCAGGAGTAGCGACCATTCGCACAGCGAGCATACTCTGTCTCTACTTTCTCCATAATAATCTGTTTGCCAAAGGAGCAGACTATGGTGGAGCAGATGATGCTCTGGACTCTCATACTAACCAGAGACCCTGTCCAAAGAACTTCCTCAATCCTCACTGTTGGTGGTAAGATCAGCCCAGAACTTGAGTAGAAAGAATGCATTATATGGTCCTCATTCAAAAGGTCCTTGAGTCTTCCCTTGTCAGGGATTTTTCATAGCTCTAATGAATCTACTGCTTCCATGTAGGGGTCACTGTAGCTGGCCTGATTTCAATTTATAGGTGCTCATTATACAGGTCTGGGTCTTGCTGTTGCTCCAAAAAAAGTAGAGGACGTCAACATCCACACTAGGAGGTGACCCCCCTCAAGCCCTGCCACAGAGGGGTTGATGGCCACAGGGGTGATCCAGAAAAGAATCAGACTTTGGCAGACAAAGTGGAGGCTGAATAGAAGGGGTTTCTGGAGAGGAGCATTTCACATCATGAGAAGTTCCAGTTTGACCTGGCAAAGGTCTTTGCCAAAACCTTGAGAAAGCTGGGTAGTCCAGTCCCCAGGTAAAGGCCATCTCATTATGGAAGCCCAATGTAGAGAAATCTGAGCAGAGAACATGGTAGCCACTTCAGCAGGACTTTGTCCTTCGAGGCTTCATCCTTTAATTTGGCTTGGATCTCCTGGGCTTTCCCCCAGGCCAGCACCTGGATGTGGCTAGATAGTCTGAGTTTTCCCTGTCCAGAGCTTAATATAGAGAACAACCAGCTCATTCCAGTGGAGAACAAGAATCCTAGAGGAAGATAAAGACACCCTTCCTATGTGGAGTCAGCACAGTCTGGATCACTCAGCAGAGGGCTTTTTGAATAGCTCAGTCTTACATTTGCTCCTTCAGAGATGTGCTAAAATGCCACAGTTGGCCCAATTTCAGGAATATACATCTAGTAAATACAACTTGTACAATTTATAGCTTTTTATGAGGTGGGCAAGTTTCTTCATTCCCTAAGAACATATTTCTTGTACAAAATCATAATCCTTCAAGAGTTTTTTGTACTTGGTCTAAGTTCTGTGAAAGAAGTTAGTGAATATTAACATCTAATTTAAACTAGTTAAGGTGGCAGTATGACAAAAATAGAATGCAATGATATATATATATATATATATGTGTGTGTATATGTGTGTATCTTCATCTAGATCTCAAAAGGAAACATTAATATCTTAGTAATGGATTAACTGTCAGTTTTACCTATAATTCATTTTACTTTCTCATCAAATATTGAGATACTATGTTTTAAGTGTGTGTATATATATGTGTATTTTAGATAAATATATGTATTTTAGATAAATATACATGTATATATTCTTATTTTATGTTATATTTTATTATAAACATATGCACACATTGTCTGTGATGTCTTTAAGCATGGCATAGTTCTTTAGTTTTTTATTTTAATCAAGCCTATTTTTTATTATTTCCCTGTCCATGATCATGATTGCTGTTCCCTTTTTAAAATGAACTTGAAACATAGTGGATTTTATTTCACTTTTTAAACTTTTGTGAATTTTTATATTTCATGTGCATTACTTGTAAACATTGTTGGATTCTGTGTTCTTTTTTTAAAACTATTTTGTTTTTTTATATTTATTTTTTATATCAATAACAAATTTTGACATATATTTTCCAAAGTCATATGTTCCATGTTGTCTGGAACTGACAAGCAATTAAATCTGGGATTTACATGTATTGCCATGTAAAACATATTTCCATATTATTCATTTTTGTAAGAATAATCTTATAAAACCCAAACCCCAAAATATCCAAGTAAACATGTGATAAGTCATATGTTATATCTGCATTTCTACTCCAAAAGTTATTTCTCTGTAGGTAGATAGCATTCTTTTTCATAAGTCCTCAGAATTGTCCTGGATCATAATAATGCTATTAGTAGTATCAAAGTCTATCACATTTGATCCTTTCACAATAATGCAGTTAGTGTGGATAATGATCTCCCGGTTCTCCTTATTTCACTCTGCATCAGCTCATGTAGACCTTTCCAGCTCTTTCTGAAATCATTCTGTTCATCATTCCTTATAGCACTGTCATGTGCCACAATTTGTTCAGCCATTTCCCAATTGAGGGACATTCCTTTAGTTTTCAATTCTTTGCCACCACAAAAAAAGCAAGTTATAAATATTATTGTACAAAGAGGTCTTTTCACATTTTTTTTTCATCTCTTTGGGATACAGACCCAGTAGTGGTATTACTGGATCAAAAGAAATGCATTCTTTTAAAGCCCCTTGAACATCATTCCAAATTGCCCTCCAGAATGGTTGAATCAGTTCAAAACTCCACCAACAATGCATTAATGTCCCAATTTTGCCACATCCTCTCCAACATTTATTATTTTTCTTTACTCTCATATTGGCTAATCAGATAGGTATGAAATGGTAACTCACTTGTTTAAATTTGCATTTATCTAATCAAGAGTGATTTAGAACATTTTTCAAATGATTATTGATAGCTTTGATTTCTTTTTCTGAAAACTTCCTACTTATATTCTTTGAACAGTTATGAATTGGGGAATGACTTAGATTCTTATAAATTTGGCTTTGTCTTTTATATATTTGAGAAATGAGACCTTTACCAGAAAAAAATTATTATAAAATCCCCCCCTCCCATCCATTTTTTCCCCTTCTAACTTTGGTTACACTGGTTTTATTTGTAAAAAAAAAACAAAAAAAAACAAAACAAAACAAAACAAAACAAAAAAAAACACCTTTTTGATTTAATATGATCAAAATTATTCATTTTACATGTTGTAATGTTATCTATCTTTTGTTTGATCATAAATTCTTTCCTTCTCCATAGATCTGACAGGTAAACTATTCTGTATTCCCCTAATTTACATATAATATCACTCTTTATGCTTAAATCATATCAACATTTTGACCTTATCTTGGTAAAGGGTGTAAGATATTGATCTAAACCTAATTTTTGTCATAATTTTCCAATTTTCCAAGCAGTTTTTGTTAAATAGTGAGTTCTAATCCCAAAAGCTGGTATCTTTGGGTTTACCAAACATTAGATTGCTGAGGTCATTTACCCCTAGTCTAATTCATTGATCCACATTTCTATTTTTTAGCCAGTAGCAGATTGTTTTGATGAGTACTGCTTTGGATTCTGTGTTCTAATGCACACTGCTGTTCCTTTTTATTTTGTAGATAATTTAAAAACATTCATATTGAAGGTTATAATTATTCATTTTTAAAAACTTTCCTCAAATACATTTTCTTCCTTTTGTCCCTCATCCTTATTATTTACAAAGAAGAATAGAATGGTAAAAGAGGAAAGTACTCAGCCCTCTGATCTAAGACAGTCTGCTTCTACTGTCATTCCCCTTGTTCTTCCTCTTTCCTAAACAATAGTCACAGGTTTGTACTCTTCTTTTCCTTTTCCCCACCCTTCACTTTCCATTCTCTGAGGTTGGGGTTTATTTTGCTTATGAGTAACATATTTCAGAACTTGCTCTAACTTTATTCATTCCATTTCCTAATTGTGATTGCCTTATATTTCTTTGTTAACCTGAATGTATTTTGAGTGAAAATTCCACATGTGATATGTACATATATATTTGTGTGTGAATCCAATTATATATGTGCATATATATGGATGTGTGTAGGAATGGATGTTTTATACTCCTTTGTCTAGTTCAGATCAACATGAAATAGGAATAGATAACCTCCAAGTCCATATCTATATAATATTCTTCATATGAGCCTAAATAATAGAGAAAATAGTCTACCACTCCCTCATCCATTCTCACTAATTTATCCTCTTTTTTCATTTTAAAATAATTAAGTCATAAGTAATACATTATGAGTAACCTGTCTCCATATTTCCTTGATGATTTGTTATAGAATATTTTCCTTCCACTAGAAGGTGAACACTTCATATTTGTCTATTTCATTTCAGTCATTGATATTATTAATTTTTGTATATATGTTTGTCTATATGTTCATTTCAAAGTTTCTACTAATTTTTTTCTCTTCAGGAATACTTGAAGGCAATTTTTACCTTAAAGATCCATTATTTTCCTTCCAACATTACATTTAATTTTGATGGATAAGTTATTGTTTGCTGTAGCTCTCTCATGTCCTTTGCTGAATATGATATTCCAGACTCTGCTCTTCAAAAGAGTGATAGCTGTCAGATCTTGTTTGATCCTGTCTATGATTCCTTAGTATATGAGCACTTTCCTTATGGATGCTTGTATTATTTTTTTTTCTTTCACTGGAAAGCTCTGAATTTTGGCTATTATGTTCCTTGGAGTTTTTATTTGGGGATTTCTTTCAGAAGTTGACTGATAGATTGTGGTTTTCTATTTTTCATTTTACCCTCAGGTTCTAGTGGCTCCAAAGAGTTTTCATCATTTTTTGAAATATAGTAACTTAGCTTTATATATCTGTCATAGTTTTCAAGTAGTCTGACGTAGTAGCTCTTTTCTTTTGACCTTTTCTTGGTCAGTTATTTTAGGTGGGAGTTATGTAACTTTTTGTTTTTGTCTTTTAGTTTTACAGTGACACGGCTGCAAACTCGATGATAGCCTAAGTCAACACTTCCTGCTATTGTACATAGCTGTAGGGAGCAGCATCTAGTCTCCAATGGAAGGCTTTTGAGTGGAGTGGCTTTCCTGAATATTTCCCATTTCTAGTGCCTGCAGCCTCATATTATTTCTCTGTAATCTGGCCTAGGGGGAAAAATAGAAATCAAAGTTTCTCCTTAGATTTCCTAATCATCACTTGGCCTTGTAGTTTTCCTTATCATTTCTAGAAGTTATTTCTTCAAGGATAGCCTTGTACTGCTACCTCCCCATTGTTTGTTTCTTAGAGTGTTTATCATGCTAGTCATTTGTGACTCTTGCTTAAAACTCCTTGGGTCTGTGGCATTGGAAATTTTGATTCTTCAAAGAAAAAGACCACAACTGACTCATTTTTTCTCTGAAGGGTTATGCCTGTGCCTCCACATAAACTGTCTGACTATGATTTTTACTGGAAACCTGAAAGCCTCAAAAGGGTTTCCTTTTAAAGAAAGAATTGTAGATGATGAGAGATAGGGAAAACTAGCTCACTTTGTAACACTTTTGGCTATATCCTGACAAAGTTCATGTTCTTATAAACCAAACCAGTTATTCCCTGACTCAGGAAGTGCTTTTTCAAACTATATTGATATAAAAGGATATGGAGGCACATGAAAATCTATGTGAACTCAATAATATTGAAAAGAGAATCCTTCGAGCAATGTTAAAAATGAGCTGGATGTTGGATTTCTATAAACCAGATTTTTATGACTTTAAGTCTCCTGCATCTAGAAATGGGTAAAAAAAATCAGGCTTGTAGAATAATATTCATTTGTTCACATCAAATATTGTTTCATAAGGAGTAATGGAGAGGAGGAAGTGAGAACACAAAGGAGGGAAGTAGAAGACAGTTCCGGAATGTATGTGAAACAAGCCAATAAAATTAATTTGATCTTAAAACTAAAATAAATGAAGGGATAGGGAGAGTTGTTAATTACTCAAATAGTAAGTCTTCATTGTCCACATTTCTTTCATATTTGATGATATTTCACTTCATATATATATATATATTTTTTGCTAGGTATTTATAGCCAAAATTCTCTTTCCTAATTTTTAACTTAAAAAATGTAAAAATCATAGTCAGCTAAGTTACTGAACCTATCTAGATGATTTTATGGATTTGGCATTTAGGCCCCATTGCTTTAGTTGTAATATGTCTTGGATGAATCCTGTTACATGTAGGATAAGACTAAATGACAAATTTGTCCTCATAGTGAAAGGGAAAGAGGAAAAAAACTCTTGAGGATAGAGGGTAGAAATAATAGTGATAAAATAGAAAGGATTAGTGAGACCATTTTCAAGAGAAGATACATAATTGTAGTTGATGTGAATTTCTAAAACTTTACCTTCCTCCTTAATACATGAAAAAACAAAACAGTTTTGTAGAATAAACTTTTATAAAACATCGATTCTCAAAGAAAATAATTATACCTAAATAATATTAGAAAAGTCATAATATGCCTATTTTACTGTGAGTCTATTGCTTGCTTTCATTTTTGTTCTGAGTGTGTGAGGGATATTATATCAGCTTGTGAGAGCCAATTGTTAAATTTTCAGTGTGAGCATGTATACCTCAGAAATAAGTAAACACTACAAGTAGGGTATAATTCAGTGTTTCATGGATTATCTAACTTAAAATATTGAAGAAAATGTTAATAATGAAGGGTGAACTTAAAATTGTGCTGTGCATACACATTTTCCCTCCTGAAGATTCAGTTGTTAATTAGCTATAATATATCTCTCCTTTGGTCCATCTTGTTTTTTGTAATATCTTCTAAAGACTTTAATGCCTTATTTTATTTTTTTAAACAATAATGAATAACTATGTCAGTATCATCTGCTTTAAAACATAAGCCTAGATAGAAAAAACAGACTTGTTTTTCTTCTTAGTCTTATTCAACAGAACTTTTGAGTTAAATATACAGAATACTGTGCTTGACATTGTGCTTGAATATACAAATATCATTCATTCTAATATTTCCAGCAAAGAAACATAACCAAGACTGTCTTTCCTAAGAAATCGAGTGGGAAACTAATTTTATCCATTCAATCAGGCATCAATGATTGAATTATCAACTAATAAAAAATAAATAAGAATTTATTAAATGTTGTAAGAGGGAAAAGGGGTTTTTGATTGGATACATTAATATTTAAAGGTGTGGTCACCAAAGAAATGAATAAATACCAATTCCTAAAATGATTTTAGTAATTTATTTACAAAATATAGGAGAGAGTGGAAGGAGGGAGATGAGAAGAGGGTAGAGCAAGAGATCTAACTTAAAGAACTTGATTTGTCTTCAAGTCTGGGCTTTACTTCAGCAAGGCTCCAGAGGCCCAGCTGGAGAGCCTAAAAGTCAATTAGCAAGGGGTTTAGTCATGAGGGCTTCTCCCAATCAAGGGAGTTTCCAGGAGGCTAAGGTAGTCAGCCTTCTTCACTCACCACATGTAGTTCTAAGGAAGAGATTTAAGGACAGTCTCACCAGGGTCCCAGGTCCAGTGCTCCTCCAAGTCCAAGTCACAAACAAGATGAAGTCTTTCAGGTCCAAGACACAAACAAGAAGAAGCTGAACTTACTGAACTGTCTTTTAAAGGGGCTTCTTTTGCATCACGCCCTGTGCCTTCTTCCAAGTTTATGTTACCAATCACAACAGACGCTTTTTTTAGGACTGCCTAGGAGGCAGACAGTAAATTCTGATTCATCACTCACTCTAGTACACGTGGGTCATAGACCTCCCAACTTGTGAGTTAAGTGGAGATGTGGTTTACACTTTTGGTGATTAGATTTGAGAATGGGCAAGGTAGATGTAATCTCATTATCACAGTGTTTATTAAATACTTTTCATTTTTACATTGTTTATAGTATCATTTCAGGGATATCAGATAGACTCTGATTCCCACCCACCTCCTAAAATGGCCTAACTGAGCAACTGAAATTTTATTTGGATCCCTCCATTCATTCATGTTTTATTTTGTCTTGGTAAGAATAATTTCCTAACCCCTGCCCTAAAAGAAGTTAATGTCTTTTTTTTTTCCTTAAAAGATATTAGCATATTATTTGAATGAGCCTTTGTTGTCTATTGACTTCACTTCCTTGATTCCAGAGTATAAACAACCAAGATGCTCCAAACATTCTCACTGATGTTTGGTATACCATGATGTACAGCTCTGGCAAGCTGAATCAACTCAAGATTTCCTCAGTGCCTATCCCTATTGAGTTGTCTCCTTCTACAGTTAACTAAATCTCACTTTTGTTAACTATTACATCATCTGCAAGTCTCCTTCTGTTTCAATATTGAGTCTAAACTACCAGAGTTCTGACCTGAGTCAAGTCAAGCCCCAAACACCTGTTAAACACATAAATGGTTCACCTTTGTGTAATAGCTCATGTTGCCATCTGTCACTCCACTTTGCCATGGATAAATTTAATATCCTTTTCTAAGAGTCACTTTTAGTGGGGATGCTAACGAACAAAAGATTATAGGATACCTGAGAAGAGAATCACAACTGAGGGAAGAATGACACTGAAGAGAGAGGTAGGTTCAGTGAACTCATCCTTTGAAATTATTGAGCTGCTCTTGAATAGAACCTAGTAAAGATGCATATTGGAGTGCATAACAAAAATATTATCTGACAATGGTAGTAGTGTTAGTAGGAAAATATTTAAGAATAGAAGAGCCCTACTAAATTTCCTAATTAAATAGGCAAAATCTAATAAGATGAAATGCACTTGGAATAAGTATACAACTTATATATATTCAAATATATATTTATTATATAGGATGTAGGAAGCATGGCCAAATAACAATTCAGGTGAAAAAATATATATACATTTATCCCCAGAATTTATATGTATGCATGTGTGTATGTCCCCAGAATATATGTGTATGTGTGTAAATAGCATATTATGGCAGCTAAAAAAATGTAAAACTATCAGTTTTCAGTTAAAGTGGCATAGGATGCAGCAGTAGGAAAGTCATAATGCTTTTATATTCTATCCTCAAGAGCCCACAGCAGGATAATGGTGCTCTTTCCTAGGTGCTGTAATTTACTAAGGGCTCTGACAATCTGAAGCCCCACTAGATGAGGTCTACAAGAAGATGAAAGTATTGAGACCATAACATCTGTGAATCAGTTGAAGAAACTAATTAGCTCCATCACCTGAGAAAAAGGAGCTAATGAGGGCATTCAAATATATGAATGGCTGTCATACAGAAGAAGGATTAAAGTGGTTTTACAATGCCTGAGAAAGCAGAACAATGAACAGTAGGTAGAAATTGTAGAAAGATATGTCTAGATGAATAAGGAAGATCTTATTGATAATTAGAGGTTTTTGAGGAGCAGAATGCACTACTTAAGGATTTAGTATTTTCGTCCTCATTAGAGATCTTCCACAAAGGGTAGAGATCACTTATTACATGATCACATTATTATATATGTTCTTGTTCAGATATGGATAGGACTCAATGACAGTTTAAATAACATTTCAAATAATTAAATTATGGATCCTACTAAATCTCATGAGTGTTAGGATTTACCGGAAAGTGGAGGTTGATGATTATATAGTAGGAAGAATTTGTAGCTAGATTTCTGCTTCAGTTCCTGATTGGAATAATAGATGCATGTTTATCGTCAATTTGAACTCTGAGGTTCTGTCTAAGTTTAGGAAAAATTTTGCCTAGAATCAGCAGAATTGACCTCAGAGGTCCTTTCTCATTCTTTGGTTATATTTGGGATCATCATTTACTTCATCTTCATTTATCACACTTCAGCATGTAGTGTATAGAGAATTCTTTACATTTTGCTATCATTGGATAATGATGACAAAAATACAACTCAAACAATCTGATAAAACATTATTTGTGCCTCATATATGTAAAGAATAATAATGAGAGCAAAAATAGCCCTTATAATAGGATCTGCTTCCCCTCACTCTACTTTAATTCACATAACTTTTGTCACATCAGAACATTTTAAAACAAATAGGCTATTTCACATTAAACCAAACATCTTTCATAGCTTAGGACACCATACTGCCTGTTTCTCTGAATCACAGTATTGGCTTGTCACTTATATTAGTTTTGAGAAGTAAACGGAGGCTCTTATTTTCTTGCCAAGCATTTATTAGTTATTTCTAATTCTTCCACTCTCTTTCAGAAAGTACCAATTTGGATTCTTTGAAGGAAATTTCATTAGATTCTTTTTGATTACAACCAATAATTAGAAAATGCCAAGTTCATTTGAAAGCTCCCTCACAAGAACTAAATACATACTTTTTAAATTAAGAAAACATCTTAATTTTTTTTCATTATCAAATAATTAGCACATGGTGCCCTGGTGTTCCTATGAATTATAAAGAGGATTAGGACAAGAATGGGTAAATAGTACATTTTCTCCGGAAACCACAAAATGTACTCTCATCTCAAACAATGTAATCTTATAAAGGAAATGTCTTTTTTATTACTCATTAATAATTTCATAATATTTTGTGGTATCCTGGCTTTTTAGGTTATAAAGTACAAACAGGAAAAGGAAATTGATGGAACTTTGGCCACAAAATGTATTTGAGTGTTCATTAATACAATGAATCCTATTGAAAAAGGTCAATGATGCATCCATTCTTCATATATCTGTGATTTTATATTGGCTTCACTATAGAAGATTCCAGACTTGCTTTAGGAAATTAACTTCATGGCTTTTGATAACAGAAAAAAATCATTTACCTGATGGTTGATTCTCCTGGTAGTAAGTCCCTTTGATCATCAGTTTATAGACATACAGTATTTTACCAGGGTAGTG
Source organism: Gracilinanus agilis (assembly GCF_016433145.1). Taxonomy (NCBI): domain Eukaryota; kingdom Metazoa; phylum Chordata; class Mammalia; order Didelphimorphia; family Didelphidae; genus Gracilinanus; species Gracilinanus agilis. The sequence continues at coordinate 585,177,864 of NC_058132.1, forward strand.
CTCCAAGTAATTCCAGCTTAATAAAACCATTGAGATCTTGCACTGAATCCAGTAGCAATTCACCTTAGGATTTGAATAGTATCTTGAGTTATATACTAAGAAATCCAATGCCTAGAGAGATAATGGATTCTGGATTATAGTACTTATGTATGTACCAAATTTAATATGACACAATCATCAAATTGTTTTACTATTGTAGGATAGTCCCCTTGAAGGGGGAGTCAGATTCTTTTTTCTTCGTAGGAAGGAGGAAGAGGCCAGACCCTTATGGGATCTTATGAAATTTAGAATTATCACTCAGGGAAATAAGCAAAGATTATAATTCCAGAAGTTTTTGACAGACATATAATTCCTCACTCATGAAGCATATCAGAATCTGCCTCTTCCTTTTGAAAGTGTCAGTATATTGGGACATTCGTGCATTTACAAATATTTCCACTTGTTTTTCTAAACACAATGACATTGGAAAAGTAAAAGTTGTACAGATGTATGCATATTTAGGATCTAAAGAAGACTGGCCATTACTTATTAGACAATTAATACTTAACATATATAGTGCTATGTTAAGTATTAATTTCTAATAACTAGTTTTAAAAATCAATCAAATAGTACACACACACACTCTCTCTCTCTCTCAATGCTATGTCAGAAAACCCTTGCATCAATTTTGTTCTTTTAATAATAAAATTCTTGATCTGTACTAAAATTCCTGGTTGTATGTTGTAAAGTGTGCTGATGAGAGATATGAGTCCCAATCTTGCCACTTCTTAGCTATCTGACTTTTGGGGAAAGCAATTCCATTTTTCTGTGTCTTAGCTTAATTCATTGATAAAATATGGGGGTTCACCTATATGGTCTTTGGGGTTACTTATTGTTTTTAAATGACATCATCAATTCACTTACAAAAATGAACAATATGGGAATATGTTTTGTATAATTATACATGGATAACTGAGATTGAATTGCTTACCAGCTCCAGGAGAGGTGAAAAAAGGAGGTAGGGAGACAGTTTGGATCATATAACATCAGATCACTTAGGTGAAAATTTATTCTAAGTAATTGGCAAACAATAAAATAAAATAAAAATCGTATAATCATCAATTTACTGGTTATAGTTCTTTATCCATGGATCCATATTTTTAAAATAAAGGAATTACATATCATGAATTATATAAAGTAGAAAAATATTTAGTAAGCTATTAAACAATTGAGATAATAGTTTTTTTACTTTAAAATTATTCTTATACTGGTCCATTTTAATAAAAATTTATAAAATAGTTTAATATAAATGATCACTTCTATTTTCATTTCTTTCTAATTTTACATGTTCTTGTCATAACTCAATGCACATTTAAATATCATATTTCTTGTGTAAAATAAGGAATTTTAGATAAGAAATGTCCTCTTCCCCAATTTTAAAATTTAAGTATATTAAGTGATGGATCATTGATATTCCTTGAAGAGAAAAAGATAGCACTTAATAGAGTTCACTCTATTTTTTGCCAAAAAGAAATACTATAGGGGCAGCTGGGTAGCTCAGTGGAGTGAGAGTCAGGCCTAGAGACTGGAGGTCCTAGGTTCAAACCCGGCCTCAGCCACTTCCCAGCTGTGTGACCCTGGGCAAGTCACTTGACCCCCATTGCCCACCCTTACCAATCTTCCACCTATGAGACAATACACCGAAGTACAAGGGTTTAAAAAAAAAAAAAAAAAGAAATACTATATATTGTTTCTTGGTTATTTTGTGATATATTTGCAATACTGATGAGAAATATTTTTATAGAAGGACTGGCAATGAAATTATGGCAACTCATGTGACAATATTAGTTGCCAAGAAATAGAGAAGTTCTGTGAATAATTCAGACACTGCAAATTAAATCAACATACATTTCTGAATTTCAGTGACTTCAGTGAAAAGTTGGGAAAATAGGAAATCTTTATTTAGGAATAAATAAGAGTGATCAAAGGCTTGTAGACAACTAAGACATATGTTTATATGATAACCCTTTTCTTCAAGAATTTAATGATATGTATTATATTTTAATAAAAAGCAAAGTACATTATTGGAGTGAGAGTTATTCCTGCGTTAGTTTTCATTACGTATTCATCTACTGATTTGTCAAGACAATGACTAGAATGAGTAAAAAAAATGTGTCATAATGGAGACAATTCAGTCTTGAGCTATTTACCCTAGCAATGGATAAAAAAGAAAGAAAATGGGTGATGGGGAAACACCTTAGGCAGCTAAGTGGCATAGTTTTGGATAGAGCACTGAGCCTAGAGTTAGGAAGACCAGAGTTCAAATCAAGTTTCAGATTTCATAACTATATGACCTTGGACATGTTATATAAATTTTGCCTTAAGAAAATAAGGACAACCTTTAAATTGTGGATATTTATAATATCTGCCTATCAGGGATATTTTGAGGATCAAAAGATACAATACTTGTAAAGCACTTAGCATAGTGCCTAGCACATAGCAGACAACTTTTTAATTATTATATTTTACTATTAAAATAATATTATGCAAACATTTAACCATTATAACTATTACCAGAAAAAAAACCAAAGAATAAATACTTACATGCTTTTTAATTGATAGATTCATTGATTGTCACATGGTGAGAGAAAGGAGTCAAAAGTAATTCCATGTTGGAATATAAATTATTTTGTAAAATCTTTAGAACAAGTAAGATGGATGATTATGAGCAGTGTCATTACATAAAGCAGTGAATGCAAACTGATGATAAAACCAGTTTAATGAACATTTGGCAAAACACTGAACTAAGCAAGCAATTTAATGGTGAAATAGGAGGACAACAAATAGAAGACAAATTTGAATAGATCTATAAAGATAATGAAAGCAAACTATACTTACTATGAAAAACATTAGAACCACCCCACTAAGAACCTTATATCACACTTCTGGATATTCATGTATAGGAGATAAAAATGGCACAAAGGAAAATCCAGGCCAGTGAGGGGAAGATAGAGCTTAGAAAAAAATCTGACTTTATTAATAAAAAAAAAAGCATGGGCATTGGTGAGAATATCAATAACTACCTCCCTCCCTTCCTTTATTTGCATCTTTATCAGAATCACCTATAAATGAATTGAGGAAAGAATCAGGTTTTCCCATTCAAAAATAGGTCACCTTTTTACCTTTTAACAATTAATTGAAAGTTCTGGAGAATGAGACTTACTTATTATTGATTATTTTTAAAAAACATTTAATTTGGTAGATAGTTTTCTCTTGGTTTTTAATTAGAAAATGCCTCTTATCCATACATCAAAACATCCAAGAATTCCTTAGAAGATAAAATAACAAAAAAAAATACCTTTATCAATGATTATTTGACATCAAATATCAAGCGAGGCATAAAACAGGGAGATATACTCCTGACAATTGTATTTGCTTCTGTTATGGAAAATAACTAGCATAAAGACTAGGTCAGAGTAGGTCAGAGAGTGATTCCTGGTGGGTGATGAGGTCCTCGAGATGTTCTCTTTTTTAGATGACCTTGTACTGATCATATCAAGCTTGGGGACAATGAAGTGCCTTTTATACATGAAAGTGAAATAAATAACCCAAATATGTTTGGCTTGAACTATTTGTGTTGAGCATCCACAATAGAAAGACTGATGGGTTGAAGAATGTCTTTTGTCCAAATTTCAACATGTCTCTTGTGGACATTCTTTAGAGCTTGTTAAATTCTCCATCTGTCCTATCTGTCCTATCTTAAGAGCATAGATGTCTTAGGATATATATGTCAAGAACAAAAGATAACAGATTAATAGCCACGGTCATCCACTGTAATCTCCCAATATTGAGAAAATGAGAATACCCTCTAGTATATTTGACAGAATCTTTGTTACTAACTTTTATGAAAATATGGACAGATATTGCATAGGTTGGAAATTAATGGATTACTTGCTGTTTGTAACACTGAGGAATTTTCTGACCAATGAGATCATATTTCCTTTTTCAGTATTTGAATGCATTATTTCATCCTCACAAGAAACTGTAAAAGATATTGATGGAGAGGAAGTATTTCCATTTTACAGATGGGGAAATCAAGCCTCAATTACATTGACTTATCTTCAGTTTCATAGCTAGTAAATGGCAGAGCCAAAGCTCAAGCCTAGGTCATCTGCCTTGGAATCCAATGTGATTTCTCTGTCATGTGTTGCACAACTATTATATGTATACAATGCTAATTTCATAATAGAAACAAGAATGAGGATGATTATTCAATTTCCTTATTACTTCTAATTATGCACTGATTTATAGGGAGATTTACATCATATCCATTTTAAACCCCATCTGTTTAAAACTTGCTACTCAAACAATTCATTTTTCTTAAAAATATTTTCATAAAAGGATTTAGCCATTCTTTTTTAGACAGGCTGGAAAATAGCATGTTTGGCAGTTTGAGATGCTTTTGTCATCCTCCATCTAAAGTAGAGTTAATTTGAAAGGGTTGAGGGAGGTTTGAATGAAAACCTCTTGGCAGCTAACATGCTGCCAACATTGGATTGTACTCTTTTTCTAGTTCAGATATTTTTCAAATAAGATGAAACAATGGAGAAACTCATGTTTGAAGAACAGCTGCTTACTTCAACATGTTGTATGAAACAAAGGGTATGCTACAGTATTTCCCATTAATTGTTTCAATTGTGTGTGAATTACCCTGAATATGCATTACTTTTCATTCCAAAATCTCCCATTAAAACCATAGCAGAGGGAAAGTTTGTAGGCTGTCATGCTCTGTGCTACATTTAATATGCAAACTTACTTTGAAAGACATGAGGCACCTGCACCACAGATTTCAATGGGAATTTGCATAATAAATATAGTACAGACTAATCCTGCCTTGTAGGAGACTATGACAGATGTATAAGCAGTTTTGTGTGATAGTCCTGCATAACCAAAATTGCTTTGCAGTGGAAATTCAGGGTCAAAGTAGGACATGTAATGGGTAATAGAATTAACATGTTTTAGATATGGAAACTTACCATACCAAAGACTTCTGGGAAAGCTTTCCCATCAAACTTGAGGGTCTTCATCTTTTTTTTTTTATCAGATCTTGACATCAGCTATTTGACAAAAGATAAAGTGAGACTTCAAGGTATTCACCTTGAATACCTTGCAAAGGGCTGTGCTATATCATGGAAGGAAATACTAAGAAAAGTACAGACATTTATGTTGTTGAAGTTTGACAATGTTTTCTTTGCAGAAATGTTGGAAAGTAAATATTTTATCCATATTTGATATGTGAGGACTGAATCTCAAAGAAATTATATGAAATGTCAATGCTCAAATAGTAATACTCAAAGGTATCCAAAGCCATAACTGATGGAGCCAATGAGATTTTGTACCATGGCACTGAAATTTTGCTCTAAATTGCTAGGAATACTTTTACCAGCTAAGCAGATAAAAACAACTAATCTCTAAATTATGAATCAATGATGAATTGAATGAGGGAATTAACGAATTAACTTAAAAAGCATTTATTAAGTACTTAGTATGTTCAAGGTACTGTATTAATCACTTTAGAATTCATAAAGGAAGGGAAGACAGTCCTTGCTTTAAAGGTACTCACTTCATATTAGGGGGAGATAGTACAATAGACAAATTAAGAAGGATGGGAAGGCCCTATAGTCCTTGGGATGCAGCAGCAAAGCAGATGGGGTATATATCTTCTTTAGTATCATTTCTATTAATGAAATCACATAGATTTTAAGTTAATCATTTGAAAGTGGCAAAGACTTTGTTAAGTTAAAAAAAGGTCATTACCAGATTGTATGCTTTATGTTCCCATTGACTCAACTCTTCCTTTGGCCTTCTGTGTCCACCTACTGCCTAAGTGATACTCTCTGTAGAAGTGGCTTAAATATGTACTGGGGTTTCTTTATTTTCTGCTCCAATGGAATAGTGTGTTTAGAAGTCTACCTCCTAAAGGGGTCTCATTCTCTCAGGTCCATTATCTACCTTGCTCAACTAAAAGGTCTTTAAAAAGATGATTTAAGGGTACGTTTAATGCTGTCTATCCTTGAGATACCAAAATTGTAATCACTTTTCTGGGTTGGAACCCTAGGTCTTTTGATGCTAAAAGAGGGACTCCTTACACCATATCCTACTTTGTCATGAAAAGAATATTTCATTAACAAACAAATTGGCAAACACTGAAAAACTCAAAGTGAACTGATAGACAACTACACTCACCATTATTCCATAAGCATGTTAACTAGAAAGATCATTAAAGGGAAGGTTGGTTTGTTTATTTTGTTTTGTTTTTTAATGGAGTAGGAGATCTGACTCGTTATTTCATCAGATAAAGGGAATTTTAATGTGGGAACTATTTCCATCATTGCAGACAGGCATAGGCACTGCAAATTATGGCTTTAAAGAGTTGCCTAGGGAAATGAGAGTTTAAGTAACTTACTCAGGATCACAAAGACAATATGTATTATTGGAAGGAGTTGAACTCTAGTTTCCTTGATGCTAAGGCCAGGATCTCAATCTGTTATTCCACCCTGTAACTCTAATAAGGAAAATCACAATTGCATAATTACTATAATGAATTGTGAGGCAAATTAAGTTGGTGGATAATAAGCCAGCCACAGAGTTCAGAGCAACTGTCTATCTGCATTGGTGGAGGGAATTTTCTCATCAGGGACTTCCCAATGCCAGTGAAATCACAAGTCTGACCAAAAACAAATAAACAAAAATTAATGAGCTGGAATCTCATTAAATAAGTCCCAGTTTTTATTTCAAAAGAGTAACAAGTAAAATGAATTGGCTGACAAAGTTAACTCTGTAGGCTGCTCTAGGGAGAAGGCCTTTCCCCAAATTTGAATTATAAAGTGATCAATAGGTGATGCAAAGATTTATTAACTTAATTGAGCTGAGTAATCAGCATGGAAAAGAAAGAATAAGCAAGGGCTTACATATGTACTGTTGTTAGCCTCAGGCAGACTGCATACCTGGGGAAACTGGAGGAAAATAAAGTACTTTTTTTTTTAAAGGTAATGCTCATGAATTTTATGATAAAATTGTATTTTGCAGGTAGACCCCCATCTTAGAAAGAGCTTTTCTACATTTCATTATTCTGCTCAGGCAACTATCTGCCTTCTGTCTGTGCCATCTTTCCTAGAGCCCTGTGCATCTCTCAGCACAATAAACACAATTATGTAGTAAATGAAATATAAAAAGTGTGGTATTTTTAAAAAAAATAGAAGATATTATTAGTTATTGTAGAAGTGATTTTAAATATAAAAACAAGGTCAGCATTGCCTTATGCCAAAGAAACTCAACTAGAAAATAATCTTATTTGATTTATGCTCATTTTGATTTGTTTGCAAGTGCTAACATTGTATGACTCTAAAGAATCACAGAAAGGCTCCTGGAGGGTATATAGTTCAATTTTTTTTTTAATTTCACAGATGTTAAGTGACTTGTCTATAGTCATGCAGATAAGTAGTGGCAGAATCAGGATTCAAAATCAGGCCCTCTTTCCCCTGGCATTGAAGAGAAAAATGAATAGGAAGTCTATTTCTAGATCTAGAATCTATCATTAACCACTCCAGGTCTCAAAGATTTATTTTTAGACTCAGAAATTTAACAGTACTTGTCTTCTACTAAGTACATTAAAGTTATTATTTATTTAGATGCTTTCCAATTACAGAAGGTAACTTAAGATTATCAAAGGCTATAAAACTTCAGTTCTTTTGGTTTCTATCTAAGGTTAATAGGGCCTAAGGTAGATTGCTGTGTCTTCTACCCACAAAATCACCTCAAAGATGTGTCTCTAAAAGGATAGACATGATAATCAACTACCTTAGTCTGTGGCACAACAGAAAGAGATGAAAAATAAGGAAGGCATTGGATCATAGATTTAAAGATAGAAGAAACCTTAGAAGTTTCCAAGTCCAAGTCACTCATTTTTAGGTAAGGTTCTTCCTGACTTCAAGTCATCATTGCATCAGTTATACATGCATCTCCTAAGGTGGACTATCTGTGTTCCTCTAAGCTCCTCTTCCACTTCAGTAGTGATAATGATAGAGTGATGGAAAAGAGGCATGGGGTTATGTGATTAAAGTCCCTAAGCTGCTCAGAAACTTCAGCCCAGAGATTCCACTATTGAATTTCTATCCTAAGGAAGACAAAGATAGAAAGGTCTTAAACAGACCAAATGATGATAACAGCACTTGTAACTAGAGAAAGAGAAAGAGATATGGAGAATGAACAAATTGGTAGATATTAATAAAAAGGAATCATTTTATAGGGAAAAATAGATTCTCAGAAATATGGGAAAAGAAAAAATGATTCAGATGAAATAAGTTGAATCATAACATAACAGCATATTTAATTTTAATATTTAAAATTACTTCATAAGTTTAAAAATTCTTGTCTTTGTAGAAAATATGAAGAAATGTATCTTTCTCAATTTTTTGGTGAAATGAAGACAATTGGGACATAATATTGCATATGATCTCAGATACTGGTCAAGTTTTCCTTAATTATTTCACTTCATTACATGGAAAACTGAACTAAATGTGAAGGTGAGGATGTGTTTGTGAAATCTAAAAATGACTATGACTTAAAAATAAATAAAATAATTTTAAAAGACAAAAATAGAAAGGAAAAATGCCAAAATTGAATCACTTTATAATAATGTAATTTGTCCTTTTAAAATGGAATCTTTATTCAAATCTATTAAGTTGATGTTAGAAGAACCAAACTACATTCCTATTTCTATTTATGATATGAATGAACCAAGAATACATAAAGAAATTCTATCTTTATTGAAAGGAGAATTTCAAGTTCTCTTGAAAAAATGCATAAAGGAGTAACTTTTACCTTGTGTTCGAAAGCAAATAAGAATCATTATGTAATGAGTCACTGAATCATTTCTTCTTTCAGTGCTGACAGCGTGAGCAAACAAGTCATCATGGTGATATTTGAAGCTTATATGCCATTATCTTCCCCAAAAGAAGAAAGAAAATGTGTATTAATAATTTGATTTAATGCCATAAATAAGTGAACACATGCCTAATACTTGGTGATATCAGTGATATCCATCTATATAAAAAGACTGAATAAAAAGAGATAAATCTTCTGTTTTACAACAGCCACAAAGCACTTTGAGACATTAAAATGTGTCTAAAAATACAGAATTATATAGCAGCAAATCAGAAGGATGTTAAAGTAGAAGACTTGTGGAATAATGCTGTATGAAGTTTGAGAACTTTAATAATGACATTCCTTAAAATGAACATTCAACAAAACAAAGCAGAAAAGGGGTCAAAAGACAATAAAACAGGAAGCAGTTAGGTGACTCCCTGGATTGAGAGCCAGGCCTAGAGACAGGAGGTCCTGGGTTCAAGCTTGGTCTCAAATACTTCTTGTTGCATGACCCTGGGCAAGTCACCTAACTCCCATTGCCAAATCCTTACTACTCTTATGCTTTGGGACAAATAACACAGTATTGATTCTAAGATAAAAGGTAAGGTTTTGGGGTTTTTTTTGGAGTTTTTTTAGCAAATAAGCAGAGGACAAGAGAACTTAAAATATAAAACAAAAAGGACAATGAAGTCTCAAAGAGAATATTTGTTTCAGTATCACCAAGTCTTTCACATTGTCAAATGGTTTAACATTAGAAATTAATATCATTTTATTGGTGGGATATTTTTATTTGGGAAGAAGTATTTTCATTTTCTTTGCCACCGAACCAAAATACCAGGAGACCTTTTCATCTGACTTGTAGTTAGAAACTTCTATGTGTATTGTTTCTGCCATTAGAATGCAAGAAGAGGCAGTCTTTTCTACTTGTATTCCTGGTACTTAGGGCATGCTATTTGCAAATAATATCCACTTTACAAATAAATTCATTAAATTTAATTTAATTTAATAATTTTCATTGTATCCTCTATGTATCAGGCATTGTGCTAGGTACATAGACACAAAGACAAAATCAAAACAGGTCCTCCTTTCACAGATTACAGGAACAGATATTTCAAATTAGTTGGTTGTCTAGTTCAACTACAGTAGAAAACCAAGATCCAGAGAGGTTAGATAACTTTCTCATGATTACACAACTAGTGTGTGGGAAAGATAGGATCCAAGACTACATTGTCTGTGGCTAAAACCAGAATGCTTTGTACCATACCATGCTTTCAGTGAAAAGAAATTATGCATGCAATAAGGTGTATAAAAGACAATAACATTTAGTTAGGAGAAAATAAAAAACTTTAGGTCTAATGGGTAAATTAGAAACAGAAACAAAAGAAACATAATTCAAAAGGACTTCACCCTTGAGATGGAACAACTCTTTTCATAACAAAATCTTGTTGTCATGGTCTTCCACAGGAGGATTGTAATAGATATGGGTTCAAGCTTATCATTCCTGTCTTCTAATGTCTTCTCTATTAGTTTCTTAAAGAAGATCTGGAACCACAATTATGTTATTTTTTTTAATCCCTGTGTATTGCTTTCAAGGTAAAAGAGCAGTAAGGGCTAGGCAATGTTGGATAAGTGACTTGCTACAAAATATCTGAGGTCAGATTTGAACCTAGGACCTCCCATTTCTAGGCCTGGCTCTCAATCCACTAGTCCACCCAGCTGCCACAACTATACAAGTGCCTTCTTTAAAGAATATGAAGGAAGAATCTCCTTCTTCCAAGCTCTTGCTGACAGTCTCTCACACAGGCAATGAGTATTGTAGAATTAACCCTTTCAACATTAATAAGGAGATTCTTATGCAAATATTCCATTATTGGGCCCAATGCTAAATTTCAATAATCCACCCCCACCCCTATCTTTAATACCATTTCTCTAATTATCTTGTTATTTGAAGCAAAACTGTTGTTATAATTTGAATTAAATTCTAGACATTTCAATTATATTTTGCATTTTTCAATAAAAGGACTTGGGCCAAATTCCACAGTTTTAGACCTTCTTATTATCTCCAAATGCTTAAAAGCATTTTATTTTATTTTATTTTATTTTATTTTTTTACTGCTCTGTGAAAGCTCACAAAGCATGTATGTAATATAATCTTTGTGCCAAAAATGATATACATTTTTTAAAGTACAGACTTCCTATGTTTTAAAAACATTTTATACTTTCCCCTTAACAAAAATAGATTGGGTTTGAAATTAGAATGAAGTGTTTATGCATTCGTATAATGTTATACTAAGTTGTGGATACTTTCCAGGATCAAAAATGATTTGAAAAGTAGCACACTAATAAACTAGTCATTTTGTGCCATTACAGCTATATTTAATATTCTAATTACTGGCTGGAAGCTTCGAGGGGTAAATATAATGAAATATCTGAACCCAAAAAGTGAAACAAAGTATCCGTCAATAAGGCCAGCTCTTAATTGAATCCGAAATTCAATTAAAAAGAGAAGAAAACAACTTCCATGCTCTTAATGAAATCCAGGAGGTTTTAGCATTATCAAATGAAAAAAAAGAGAAGAGCAATTTAAAGTACCTTTACTTAAATATAAAAGTTAGCTCCTAAGAATGCAAATTAAGCTTAATCATTGATGTTATACTTAAATAAAGCAATAGTTCTCCTATTAAATGCCCAAATCCTTTGTTTTCCTATCTCTTTGAGCAGGAGGTCAAATAAGGCAGTGCAATTGGAATTGGTCTTAGAAAAACCTATGACTTCCTCTGACTGAACCAATATTCTAGTCATGTGCCTGAACTAAAAATCCCATTATCTGGTATGATAGAAAGTGGCTGGTGGTGATCCAAAATTCCATGGTGCTTGAACTTAAAAAGGCAAAATAATTAAGATATTTATCTGATTGAGAAGCTTGAATGGTTTGGTGTCAGTTGGACACATTGGTTATTAGCACCAGAATGGACTCAACAATCTAAATAAGAGTGGATGGCTACAATTAAAGTTTCTAAGAACTTTGTGGAAATTTAAATGATTTGCCCTTTAAATTAAGTTCTTCTAAAATGATTCCTCAGATTCAATTCACTTACTTATGCCTAAGTAAAGGCATGCTGAACAAATTTATCACAAATTGGCAGAAATACTTCTGTTTTATTTTTGTTTAATAATCACACCTTACAGAATTAGTTTTAAAAATGGCAAAGAAGAAAAGAGGAACTGAAGACTGGCAAAGTGGCTTGGTAGCATTTAAAAGCAAGTGTACCATATATAAGTTCTGAGTAACCGTACCTTCATTCGCATTCTCATAGATGAGTCTCAGGTTCTAAATGAAGGCTATAAGTTCCCTTTGGGTTTTAGGAAAATCTCTGAAGAACTGCAGTAGATTTTCAAATGCCATTGTTAAGTCCTTACTGGTATGCCTTTCTCCAAAATTGTCAGTCGTTAATCATTTTAGACAGCCATACTTTAGTAGCTTTGGGAAAAGGATGTTTTTAGAGGATGTACAATAATGGAAAATATCAACAGTACTAAAGTAAATATTTGAAGAATTTATAAGTCTACAGAGCTTACAGTACATTTGAGAAGGAAGTAATGATGAAAAGGAATGTACATTAGAATGCTCCCAACGTTTTTTAAAGATGAAATTCAACTTTAAAAGATAAATAGAAATGAGCCAAATATCATAAAAGCTATTTTTCAGATTGATAAAAAAATCCCTAATTTTCTAAAACTATTCCATTTATTTCAGAAAACTTACCTCTCTCCAAGAAGAATTTATCTCTATTCAAATGAGAACCATGATTCCTAAGTGACACCAACACACACAGGAGGATATATCTGATACTTTGAAGAAAGCAACATCGTTTTCCTGGAAGGCATAGGGGACAACTTCAGTCAAAATGAAAAGTTTATAAAACACAAGAAAACAGATAAGGATAAGAAAGACTTTCATTTTAAGTATGATTGAAGTCACACCAGTATACCTAGAAGAGAACTTTTATAGCACCAGCAAAGTCATTCTAATGACAGTAGGAACATATTCTTGATTTCACACAAACACACACACACACACACACACACACTCACACATAAATATATAGCTAGGTAGATAGATATTATATACACACAGGCATATGTATGTATGTATGTATGTTTGTATGTATGTATCAGTGTGAGGGAGAACTTCTTATAAGCCAGAAATCTAGAGGATGATATTGGGCTTTGGGATTTCATACATTTTTTTCATATTTTATCTTCCTGTTCCACAAGTATTTATACATGTAAAAAAATCTCTTTGATAACGGAGGAAGAAAAGTTGAGGTTGGCTAAAGAAGGGAAAACCAGATCCAATAATTTTAAGAAGACTTTTTAAAACAATTAAATGTATCTGCCACATATTATAAAACTGAAAGATATGCATGTATATATATATATGTGTGTGTGTGTGTGTGTGTGTGTGTGTGTGAGAGAGAGTATGTATATATAGTACTGACAAATTTGATGTGAGTCTAAAAAATGAGAAGCAAAATGACAGTTAACAGAAGACTGATCCAAATCTGTTTTTAAGTCCTAACTCATTACTGCACAGTACACCAGTAAAATCTCTGGTTTTGCTGACCCTTATCATGGAAAAATACATGGGTCTTTGAGCTTTATGAAGTACATTTGGCAGTTGTGTAACAGGCAGTCTAATTCTTTGCTTTTTATTTCCCTATAATCCTTCCTTCAGGATAAGAGAATTTTACCTTCCAGGCTTCCCTCCTCAGTATTCTTCTTCTTCTTAAAATATCCTCTATCACTTCCAACTACAACTCTGCTTTGTATCCCTATTGACATTGGCGTATTTCTATACCAAAATTTATGTGAATATGTGTGAGAGCAATCACATATATATTTGTCCATTTAAGCTAAGAGTAAGATCATCTGATTTCTGCTCCTCCCACCCTTTTCTACACACCTAAGTATCTGTACAATTATAGATATCTTTCTATATATACAAAGTCATATCTATATTTATCTGCAAATCAATACAGATAGATGTACAGTTAGATATAGCTCTACGGATAGATATGGACACAGCTATCTTTATAGCTCTATAAATAACTATATAGGAAGGGAAGATGGAGCAAGAATAGATAAGGAGAGAGAAAGAGGGGGAGAGAGGATTTTGTTTCTTCTCTTATTAAAATATTAGCCCTTGATCATCATAAACCTTTCAGTTACTAAAATAAATTTCTCGATATTCCTTGACATTTGTTTTTGTATCTCAGAGTTCTTACTCATTTTCATTAGAAATGCCTGAAAGTCAGGAATTAGTACCATTCTTGGCACATAATAGGTACTTAATAATTGCTAAATAGATAATTTACTAACCATCCTATTAGAAGTCCATTTTTAAGAAATAAAGAAATCTGGGCCACAATTTTGAGTTCGAGGTCCAACTTCATTTTGTTGTGGGCAAAAAATAAGTCTCATCACACCCAATCTTTGATAAAAGTCCCTGTACAGAAATTCATTACGTTGAGGACTTCAGTCACACCTAAATTATATTTCTTTGATCTATTTTTAGGTTAGATTTTTTATAACACATCTTATATTTTCTTTAATTTTCATTTTTGTACTTAAATTTGATTCATTTTAAATTAAAAACTATTGAATTTCTTATTTTTCCATTTCCCTTCCTATTATAAAAAGGGCAAGAAATGTATCAAATAAACATAACCTACTTTGATCATATTCAAAAATGTCTATCTCATTCTACATTTCATTTTGTCCACCATCTTCCTCTGAGGATATGTGTATATATACATATATATACACACACATATTCATCATTATTCCTACTCTGAAATCGAAGGCAGTAATTCAGTTTTTAGGTACATACAAATTGTTCATTTTTACAATAATATTGTTATATATAAATTATTTTCCTGGTCTCTCTTATTTCACTCTGGATCAGTTCATACAAATCTCCCCAGGTTTCATTGAAACCATCCTTTTATGTTTTTCTTATACCAAAATTATATGCCAATCTATTCAGGCAATTACAAATTGAGGTTCATCCCTTCATTTTTGAATTCTTTATCCTCATAAAAATAAGCACAAATATATTTGTGTGTGTATATATGTACATATATATGTTCTGTTCTTCTTTCTTTGATCACAT
This sequence comes from Gracilinanus agilis, assembly GCF_016433145.1. Lineage (NCBI taxonomy): Eukaryota > Metazoa > Chordata > Mammalia > Didelphimorphia > Didelphidae > Gracilinanus > Gracilinanus agilis. The sequence continues at coordinate 585,192,946 of NC_058132.1, forward strand.
CAATTATAGATTTAGTAATGACATTGCTGAATTAAAGATTATAAACAGTTTATTAATTTTTTAGACTTAGTTTCAAATTTCTTCCCAGCAGGGTAGACAAATTCACTACTCCACTAACAATGCATTAATGTGTCTTTTCCTCTACATCTCTACAAAATTTATCATTTTTATTTTTTGTCAAAATTGCAAAGCTGCTGAGTGTGAGATAGGACTGCAGAGTTCTTTTTAAATGTGTATTTCTCTAATTCTTAGTGATCTGAAATACTTTTATATGACTATAGCTTATATTTTTTCCCTTGAGAAGCATTTGTTCATGCTCTTAAACTTTTCAACTAGAGAATAGTTCTTATTCCTATAATGCTCAAAATGAATATGAATTCATCATAGACCCTTTGAACTAACTTCATAAATACATAAGAATTGAAATCCATGTTAAGAATATTATTAGATTTTTAGATTAGATATTCAGTTTTATAAATGCACATACTCATACACACAAATGTACATATGTATATATGTATATAAACTTTTATATAAGTCATAAGTGTGTATGTACAGGTAACCTGAAGTACTAGATGATGTAGGAGTCCATATATTGGCACTGGAAGTTATTACTAGAGGAAAAGGTAGCAACAATTGTACATTCTTAATTTGGAAAGACAACCTTTATTTTAAAACTTGCCGCAGATTAACCACAATGTAGATTTTTGTATATAGATGCTCAGACACTCATTATTTTTTGCAATTTTCCCTATGTGTAATTTCTACAATGTTAAAACTGTATAATCACAATTTTTTCCAAACATGGTATAAAGAATCTACCCAAAGGGTCATATTGAAATAAGTCCCTAGGCTACCTTTTGATACTTTTTTGTTTTCCCTAGAGAAAACAGCATTTGAGAAAAAAAACCTTCATCTTGATAACCACTGACGGGACACATCACAGAAGTTATGGCATGGAAAACAGAATAATATAAAACATTCTGACACTGTTCAGAACAAAGGAGAATTTAGTAAAGGCACTCAAGAAAAAGGCTCATTTTTGATTTCCAAGCTGTCATAGAAGATAAACAAGAAGATTAAGTCACACTGGGACAAGAGATTTGTTTCCAAGGTCAAGTCCACAGAGAGCTGATGATAAGGTTGCTTGAATTGCTTCATCAGCTATTTGCTTTTGGTTTAGAGGCATCTTGATGTTATTTCCTTCCATTTGTTCTCTCTGAATGTAACACTTGTCAGACCCACGCAAAGTTTGTGGGTCAAAATTTCTTTAAAACTAAAAACACAACAGAATTGAAAACACAATGAATATCTATATGTATCCAAGGTGTCTATAGGATACTTTTATTTGGATTGTGTCTTCTCTTTTCAACTCAAATGTTTTCCTAGGTAATTTTATTTTCTTTGCCCCTCAATCTTTTCTCTATGGTGACCTTATTCTGCCCTCATCATGTGACTATTTTCCCAGCAATCATATTCAAAAAGTGGATATTTTCTTAATACATGAGATATTTTTATTTAAAACTCACAAAGGCACACACACTGTATCTCTATCTTTGTTTGCCTTTGTAAATCATTGACTATCATTTCCTTTATATAATAAATTCATATAAGTCAGTATAAGATGCGAAGCAGCACTGCAAAGTTCAGATCTTTGTTCAAAATGGAAACATCTTCAGTCCTGATTTTATTGACTATCTCCTTCCCATTCCACCTCCCTCCATATTCATGGTAGAGATTTACCGATTAAAAAAATATGTGCAATATTGTTAGTGAGAAATGAATTGAATCCTGACGTTGCTTGTTGATGCTTTAATGGAGTATTAATTTTTTTTCAAATCCAATGTATCAGATAACTAATAATCTCTTCAGTATAGGATAACCACTTTAATAGCATAAAATATTTTTAAAAGTTGACTATTTTTCACTACAAAAACTGTAGCAGGTTTCACATTAAAAACCAGAAGAAAACTAAGGATCATGTGTCATAAGTCTTAATAGACAATGAGAAGTCAATGACACGCAGCAATAGCAGCAGTGCTGACCAGGGCAGCCTCTGTCTATGGTACCAGCAAGTCCCTCCAGAGACAACAGTGACATCAGCATCATGCTTCTCTGCTCCTCATCTGGGGGCTGCAACACTTTGGGCTACACACACACACACACACACACACACACACTGTAACACTTAGGTTTCAGTGAAATTATTTCAAAGAGTCTATGATAAACCCATATTCATTTAAAGCATTATGATTTTGATATTGATTTGGCTCCAAAATAAAAATAACATTTATATAGAGTTTCATGTGTGCCACTAAGTATGCTAATAAGCACTTTACATTTTTATTATCTCATTTGATCATCATGACAACCCTGGAAGATATGTACCCTGTGAAGGAGGTGCTACAGTTATCCTCATTTCAAAGATGAGGAAACTGAGACAAACTGAGCTTAAATGACTCACCTGGAGTCACACAGGTAGTAAATGACAGAGGCTGAATTTGATTTCGAATTTTTCTCACTCCGGGTCTGTCTGTTCTTTCCACTGTGCCCATTTGTTGCCCAGGTTTTACTATGAATGACTTAATATAATAAATTCACAAACATACGTTCTAAACTGATTAATATGCTTCCATGTACTTTTATTAATATTTAAAATATATGTACATGTTGATGTAATTAACAAATATTTCTTTTAAAAGTATTCCTGAATTCATGTCACCTATCATCATATATTTTCTCATCAGGGTAAACTAATTTTATCACATAATGTCATAGAGTACTTTGCAAAATATTTTGACATTAACTCATACTTCAAAAGGTTAGGAACTACAAGTCTAGAACTTGGAGATCTTAAGAAGAGCTTTAGGAGGGAATCTAGGCAGCCAGGCCATAGCAGAAGGGAATCAGAGGCTTTGGAAGAAGTAAGAATGAGAGTTATAGAAAATAAGTTCTTCTGAAGATGATATAACTGGGATGATATAACTGATGTCAGTAGTGTCTGACTCTTTGTGATCTCATTTGGCATATTGACAAAGATGCTTGTGTGATTTGCCAATTCCTTTTCCAGTTCATTTTACAGATGAGGAAACTGAGGCAAACAGAATTAAGTGACTTGCCCAGGATCACACAGCTAGTAAGTGTCTGAAGCCATATTTGAACTTAGGTCTTTCTGATTCCATATCTATTACTTAGAACACAATCCATGCATCCCCTACTTTATGATTTTGTTCATAGCGTGGTTCCATATTGCTATCTAGAAGGGTTATATCAATTTACAGTTCCACCAACAGTGTATTAGTGTCACAATTTTCAAATATCCCCTGTAACATCTATCATTTTCATTTTTAGTCATATTTTCCAATCTCATAGGTGTGAGGTGATATGGGCATTTCTTTAATCAATAATGACTTAGAGCATTTTTTCTCATGTGTCAAAAGATAGTTTTAATTTCTTCATCTGAGAACTGCCTGTTCATATACTTGGACCATTTATATCAATTAGAGAATGCCTTCTATTCTAATAATTTAGTCTTAATTTTCTATATAATTGAGAAATGAAACTTTTGTCAGACACTTCCTATATTTCCCCCAAAAATTTAATGTTTCCCTTCTAATCTTTATGGCATTGGTTTTGTTTGTACAGAAACTTTTTTTTTATTTGAAGTAATCAAAAGTTATCCATTTCATTCTTGTTTTTTCATAAATTCTTCCCTTATTTGCAAGTCCGCAGGTAAACTTATCTGCATTCCCTTAATTTGTTTATGGTATCCCTCTTATTTCTAAAACAAGTATCCATTTTGACTTTATCTTTATGTGTACTATGAGATGAAGGTCCATGCCTAGTTTCTGACATACCATTTTCCAGTTTTCCCAGAAGTTTTTGTAAAATGGTGAATTGTTCTCCCACTAGTTCAGACCTTTGAGTTTATTGAAAACTAGGTTACTATGGCCATAACTGTGTGTTGATTACCCAACCTATTCCACTGATCCACCACCAGGAATGTGATTGTTTTAATGATTACTACTTTATAGTATAATTTGAAATGCTATACTTCTATGATTCCCCTTCAGATTTTTTAAATAATGTTCTTGATATTCTTGACCCTTAATTCTTCCAGATGAATATTGCAATTTTTTTTAGTTCTATGATATATTTTTGGATAATTCGATTGATGGCACTGAATAGGTAAATTACTTTATGTAGGATTTTCATTTTTATTATATTGGCTTAGTGTATCCATGAGCAATATCTTTTTAATCATTTAATTCTGACGTTATGTGAAGAGTGTTTTGTAATTGTTTTCATAAAGTTCTTTTTTGGGGGGTGAGTATACCTCTAGGTATTATATATTACCTACAGTTATTGTAAGTGAAATTTCTCTTCCTATCTCTTGTTTTTGAATTTTGTTGGTAATAATTAGAAATGCCGAGGATTTATGTGGGTTTCTTTTGTATCCTGCAATTTTGCTAAAGTTGTAAATTGTTTATATTGTTTTTTTAGTTTATTTTCTAGGTTTATGTATACCATCATATCATCTTCAAAGAGATAATTTTGTTTCCTCATTGCTTATTCTAATTCCTTCAATTTTTTTCTGTTCTTATTCCCATAGCTATTATTTCTATTGAATAATATTGGTAATAATAAACATTCCTGCTTAATTCCTCACCTTATTAGGAAGGATTATAGATAATATTTGCCGATGATTTTAGATAGATAACCCTTTATCATGTTAAGGAAAGCTCCTTCTATATATATATATATATATTTTTTTTTTTATGGTATTTGTCTTCTTATTTATTCATGACTTGGGGGAAAAAATAAACCGTTTTCATTTCTGCTTTTTCAGTTTCTAAGTGAAACCGACTGACTTGTCAATTTAGAAAGACTCATACATCTGAACCAGTCCTTAGTTAGAGATCATTTAGTCTAGCTTTTTCATTTTATGTATTAGGAAACTGAAGAGACCCCTGCAAGGGATCAAAGCAGTGATTCCAATCCAACAGTGCTCTAGGATGGCTAGAAGGCTTTGGGTTCAAATCTAACTTCAGCCACTTCTTGGTTGTGTGACCCTGAGTAAGTCATTTAACTGCCTGGCCGTTGCCCTTCTTAAAAGTTGTTACTAAGATACAATGGGTTTAAAAACAAACAACAAAGTCAATACTCTGTTCAGACTAGCTTATGTAGTCAGTTTAGCCTTTAGTCTTCACCCTCTTTCTAACACACCCCCTACTACCATTAGTATGAGGGAAGAAAACACTTTTTTCCATTGGTAGGAACAGATTCAGACATTAGAGAAGAGACTGTCATTTCATGAATCTCTGATGCTTTGAGGTACTTAAGGGACTTCCATCAGTTAAAGGATTGAGTCTTCTGTGAAAATCAGTAAATGTCATGTTGCCATAAAATAATGGACTGTTAAAAAAAATCACCAGCATGTAGCCATCTGATCAAAGGCTGCCTTTCAAAACAGTCCCCTAGCAAGACCATGCATGTACCCATTTCCATGGTGCTACCATTGCTCATGAGGTGAGGAAACTGCCTTCATGGAAAGGTAGACATGCCATGAGAAAATGAATCTCAAGATTTAATGGATATGGGGGATCAGAGGATTGAGAGCCAGGCCCAGAGACGGGAGGTGCCAGGTTCAAATCTGGCCTCAGACACTTCGGAGCTGTGTGACGCTAGGCAAGTCACTTAATTCCCATTGCCTAGCCCTTATTGCTCTTCTGCCCATATATATCACTATACTACATATTGCTATATCATATACAATACAATACTAAACAATATACAGTATTGATTCTAAGGCAGAAGGTAAGGGTTTAAAAAAAAAAGATTTAATGGATACTTAGGATTCTGACCCCAAGAAACAGTCATATCTCAGACTGATCATCACTTTTGTAAGCCACAAGTGGTCCCGACTGCCCTGGTACTTTCTTTTAAAATTTATCTCATTTTCATTGCTACTTTTTGTTTCTGCATCACATTCTTTTTAGAATAGATCCCTTCTCCCTCCCCATTCTGGGAATTATTCCTTGGAACAAAGCTAATCTACACTTTCAGAAGGTAAAAATTAAAAGGAAACAATCTATCAAAGTACATAAAAGACTGATAAAGATTCAATTACAAAGTGGTCCTTAAAGATATAAAGAACAACTTAAGGAGCTAGAGGAATAGTCATTGTTTCTGCCTTGGCCATGCCAATATAATATAAATGTGGACTGACTTAAGTAAATCTAAACATTTAATTCTATAGTAATAAAATTATCAAAGGATATTTCATAGAACTTGGTAAAATAACCACAAAATTCATTTGAAAAAGAAGAGAAAATATCAAGGGAAATAATGAAAATGAGGGAGAAACAGAGAGGGAAAAGCATTTCCAGACCTCAAACTACCCTGAAAAGCAGCAGTCAATAAAACTGTTATTGGTTAAAAAATAGAGGCATATCAATGCAACAGATTAGACAAAGGAGAATCAGAGATAATGGAGCTATGTGGTGTTTGATGAAGTAGAAAACATAAATAATTTAGGCAAGGTCTTCTTATGTGACACAAAGTGCTGGGAAAGTGGGAGAGATACAGGCTGGCAACAATGAGGTTTAGAGGAACACCTTCCACCACACTCCCCAATGCATTCTAAATGGATACTTGACCCTAATATTAAAGATCATACCATTAAAAAATAAATCCATACTTTAGGAGGGATAGTGACAAGCAGAAGGCCATCTAAAGATGAGGGACCAAGACGAAGAGGAGATAACAAGCCATGTTTTATGATACTGGTTGAAAGAGCTGGGGATGCTTCACTTTGAAAAGGTGATTTGGGAGGATGCAGCAGATATCCCCAGGTATTTTTGAAAAGTTCATTAGAGAGGAGTGAGACATTCTGCTTGCTGGTACCACAAAAGTTGTCAAATGAGCCTTTGGATTAGTCAGAAAATTTGAGTTCAAGACACTTAACCTGAGCCTAAACTACCTCCTCTGAAAAAGGGATAAAACTTTTTGTCTAACTTACCTAAAAGTACTGTTGTAAGAACTTCAAATAGTCAACAGACCTAAGATGTTCTTAGAATTACCAAAGTACTGGGAGTTCTATTTCATCTCAATAGAAGGAAGGAAGCACTTCTGCATACCTAGAGATATTGTAAGGAGTAAACTGCCTGGAGAGTTCATAAATTCTTTCACACTAGAGGTTTTTTTTTTCTTTAACCCTACCTTTCTGTCTTAGTAACAACAAAGGCAAGGGCTAGGCAATTGGAGTTAAGCGACTTGCCTTGGGTCCCATAGCCAGGAAGTATCTGGGGAAAAATTTGAACACAGGTCCTCCAAACTCCAGGCTTGGTACTCTATCCACTGTGCCAATTAGCTGCCTCTACACTAGAGGTCTTCAGGCAGAGACTGGATGACCATTTGTTGGGAGTCTGACAGAAGAGAATTATGGTTAAGGGAGTGTCTCAGAAGTTTCTTCTATTTGTAGGATTCTATTCCCCAAGTTCATTAGGTCTTTTCTAGATACTTTTGATCCAAACTAGGAAGGGGGGGAGGGGATGAGATCAGGGACTTTAACTCCATACTCTTGAATACCTCTTGCCTTGCCACATAGTAGGCACTAGGTCAGTCTTTGCTACTGTTAGTCAGTTAGTAAGTCTTGGAGAGAAAAGCCTAAAGTCACACTGACAGTCCTTTTCTACCTGATTTATTTCTTTCCCTTATTTTCTTCTCTCCCTTTATGTTTCCAGGGCTAAACCTGTCTTTCTAACTTTGAAATTCATCTCATCTGAGGACTTGTTTCCTTAGTGACATCTTTTCTTTGGAATAACTATAGTCTGGCTCCCCTGGGTCTTCTTAATCTTCCCAGCTCTTTTCTTTTTTTAAACCCTTATTTTTTATCCTAGTAACAATTCTAAGACAGAAGGGAAAGGTTAGGCAATTGGGGTTAAGTGACTTGCCCAGGGTCGTACAACTGGAAAGTGACATGACAGATTTGAACCTAGGACCTGCTTCCAGACCTGGAGTTCTATCTACTGAGCCATCTAGCTGGCTCCTCCCCACTCTTTTCTAAAGGAAAGACCCAGCCCTGCAACCATGCTCTTACTATCCATCTCCTTTCCAATGTTTTGCATAGTGGCTTCCACTCCTGCCACTCAAATGAAATGGTTCTATCCAAAGTCACTGGCAACTTCCTATCCTTTACTAGCCTGAGGTACCAGGCACTGATTACTCCTCCCTCCGTTCTGAAACTTTCATTCCTGGGATGGGTCTCTGATGCTGTGTTCTCCTCATCCCCTTCTCTTGTTTTGGAGATCATGCTGGTCCATAGCTTTACACCTTACCTCCACATTGAGGTCTTTGATCGCCATTGCTGGCAAAACTCTCCTGGGCTCTATTTCCAATTGTCTAGCAGATAGCCTTGCTGTCATGTCCCACTGGTGCCTAAAATCCAAAGTGGCCTTTCCCCACTGTGGCTCACATCATCATACCTATGCCCTGTGAATACTTTTTCAGATTAGCCAGGATTTTTTCTTTATGAGAGAAATAACTTTGTTGTTCAAAAAAGGCAACTTTTACAAGAAAGACATTGTACTAAACTATGGTATTGAATGAAATTTCTCTTTCCTCTCTAATATTTGACATATTAGCTGTTTTTCTGGGTAAACAAGTCATTTGAGTTCTCTGGTAGTTTTATCTTTAACTCTTTCTACTGGACTCCCCTTCTACGGAATGACAGAGAATCGGAATTTGTGATCATACAATCATAGACTACTGTACAGGCACTAGGCGGAACTCTCATTCTGTCCCAATGTCAATTCCAGGTGATTTTGCATTTCAAACAACAATGAATTTAAATAGAAAACATCTAATTCCCACCTAAGAATATTACCTTGGTTGTAATCCCCAGGAAAGATATCAAAGAGTTTCATTAATGTGCCTAGTTACTATTCTATCACTTCTGGCCATTTCCATTTGACCTCTAAAAACTGTCCCTGTTTTGACACTGCTCTTCCATCAACAATACTGCGGAGTTATGGAAACCATCCTCGGCACTGGCCCGAGCCAGCCCTGGCAGCTCCATGGGGATGTGGTGGGAGAGCATCTGAGTGCAGAGAAGCTGTTAGTGATTAATAAGGGAACTCCTCTGGCCCTAGAGAGCCTCAAGCAAGTTGTCCAAGGCTACTTTCAACCTAGCCGGCCAATTCTTTACCTTTTCTGCTTTCTCTGCCTTTTCTTTCTCCTTCTCTTCTTTCTTCTTCTTCTTCTCACTCTGTCCATCAGTGTGGAAGACTGGTGGTGGTGGTGGAGGTGGTGGTGGTGGTGGCAGTGGTGGTGGAGGTACAGCTCCAGGGAAAAGCGTGCTGGTAGGGGGTGGGGGTGCAGGGCTGGTGCTCGTGGCCTCTCCCACAGTGGTGACTGCAGTAGAGAGTCCAGGGCCCTTCTTGGACTTGGAGTGGCGCTTCTCCTTGTGCCTCTCCTTGTCCTTCTGTTTTTTGCTCTTCTTGGATTTCTTCTTCTTCTTAATCTCCCAGTAAGAGTCATCAATCACTAGTTCACCGGCCTCTAGCTCACCCCTGGAGGATGAGCCTGACTCCAGGGCAGGTTCAACATTTGAGAGCTCATAGTCAGCGGCGTGTGACTCTGGAAAGATGGAAGCATCTGACCCAAAGCCTTCCCGTCCAGGAGAGGGATGTTGGTCTGGGGCTGGCTTGTTTGTGCTTCTTCCTGGCTGTTTTTAGGAAACTGTGCAGCTCATGCCCAAGGAGAAAAGTGCCCTGCTCATCCCGAGCTGATTTCTTGGAGGATTTTTTGGTTGTCCCCTGTTGAGGAGGATTCTGAAAAGGTTCCTCATCACCTGTCCTACCTTCCTTCTCCTTGGGTGAGAGAATAAGTTTCATTTTTAAGCCATCTGGCTCTCGAAGGGTCAAGGTCTCTGGTATTAACATAAAGAGGCTTCATTTTTTTGGCCTTGTGGAAGCCGCTGTCCTCAAGGGAAAGCTCCCCACTGCTGCTGCTCACTTTTTTCCTGGGGTGCTGCTCCTTTTTGCTTTCTGAGTAGCTTGAGGAGCTAAAGGAAGAAAACGAGGATTTCTCCCCAGTCTTTCTGGGGGGCTTGGAGCCTGTTGCCAGGGGGGATGTGATGGCCTTTAGTAGGTCCATGGCTGTATCGGAGGATGGGGGACTTGGTACCACCTTCTTCTTTTTCTTCTGTGACGACTCCAAATGAGAAAGATCTGGTGTATCACAAATGAAGACTGTTCTTCTATGCTGAATCCTCCACAATCCCAGCCCTCCACCTCTCTCCTCCTTCACCCTGGTTTATCGGCAATCAGAACAAGAACCACTGTCCTCCATAGCAGGACTCGCCGGAGGAATGCTTCCTCCTCCTCTTGTGCGTGTCCGTGCCCAGGGAGAAGAGATCTCTCTCCTTCAGCCTCTTCTTGGAGGACTTCCTGACCTGAGCAGCAATCTCCTCTTCTTCTCTTAAAAGATCCTTGTAAGAACGTTTCTTCTCTCGTTGGCTCCGGCCAGCTGCCAGTCCTATGTCCTCCAAACTTCGGTCACCATCAAAGCAATCTTCACTCCGCGGGCCAGGCTCCCGCCTCAGTGCCGCCGACCGCCGCCATCTTGAGAGGGAGAGAAGAGCAGATAGCCGCCAGGCCGCCGCAGCCGAGCGCCGAGCGCCTCCACCGCAGCCTCCTTCTATATATTTTTTAAGGAATTGGTGTTAAAATTTAGTCAAAAGCTTTTTCTACATCAATGGAGATAGTCACATCATTTCTGTTGGTTTTGTTACTGATATGTTTAATAATACTGATAGTTTTCCTAATATTGAACCATCCCTGCATTCCTGGTAAAAAAATCCACCTGGACATGGGTATCCTTATCATATAATGCTGTAATCTCTTTGCTAGAATTTTGTTTATAATTTTTGCTTTCATTAGGTAGATTGATCTATAGTTTTCTTTCTCTCTTTTAGCTTTCTGGACTTAGGTATCAGTACTAGATTTATGTCATGAAGGGAATTTGAGAAAATTCCTTCTTCCCCTATTTGTCCAAATATTGGATTTCATTCTTCCTTGAATGTTTGGTAGAATTCATCTGTTCCTGGAATCTTTTTCTTAGGGAAGTCTTTGATGGTTTACTCAATGTCTTTTTTTTTTTTTAAGTATTATATTTCTGGGCCATTATCATGCAAAACACACTTCCTTCTGGCTACTTACAGTGCTTTTTCTATGGTCTGAGAATTTTTGAATTTTTCCTATAGTAGTTTTTAGGATGTTTTATTTTATAGTCTGTTTTAGGAGGTGCTCAGTGGTTTCCTTCCATTTCTATTTTCCATTCTTGTTCAAGGATATCAAGTCAGTTTGTGCTGATGATTTCTTATAAGATCATGATCTTTTAAAATTATTATAATTATTACTTTCATATATTCCAATACTTCACTGCTGTATTTATTTTCTAGCTCAGTTGTTTTTAATTGAGATATTTCAGATTTTCTTCTATTTTTTTATACTCTAGATTTTGTTTTATTGTATACGAACGCCTTATGTTATCATTAAATTCCATTTGCTTATTTCTAATTTGGGTGTATCATTTTCTTCCTTGAACGTTTAAGTTTACTTTTCCATTTGGTCCCTTCTTGTCTTTAGGGAGTTGTTTTTGTTAACTTTTTTTTTTTTTTTTGGCCTCTATTCCCATTTGTCACATTCTAGTCTTTAGTTAGTTGTTTTCTGCTTTATTTTTTGGCCTCTGTTTTCATTTAGCCCATTCTGTTTTCCAGGCTGTTATATCTCTCTATCATTTCTTTTATTATTTGATTTCCTTAACTTCTTTTCAAGTTCTTCAAAGAGGTCTTTGGGGATCTGACATTCTTTCTCACTTTTCTTTGAGGCTCCATATATTTCCTTTATGGCACCGTTTTTGTTTTTTTTTTTCTTTTTTTCTGAGTTTATATTTAGAGCTTCCTTGTCATTAAAGTAACTTTTTGTGATCAGGTTTTTTTCTTTGTCTTTTGGTCATTTTTCTAAATTTTTTTGCCCCCATCCCCTTTACCTTATTTATTCATTGAGGTTCTGCTATATTCCTGGGGTACAGGGAGAGTTGTTCTAAGCTAGCAGCTTTATATTCTCTGGTATTTGGGATAGATTTGGCTTTCTTTGGACTGTTCAATATGCACTTCCAAAGCGTAGACTGGCTTGCTTTTTGAAGGATGGCTTGCAACATATTTTTTTTTCCCAAGCTGGAAACAACTCCTATTTTTTCATTTCCTTCTTGTCTCCTTTATTGGGCTGTTCTCTGCTCTGTGGGTCCATTGCCTCTGGCCATATGGAAGCAGGTAGGGCTACAGCTGGTCTACTTCTCTACTCTTGAGTCTTGTTACCTCAGGCTGTTTGGTAGCTTAGTGCTGTTCCCAACTCAGCTATTGTAGAAACCAGCAGAGCTGGTGTTGAGCTGTCCCCACTCTCCTAATCCTTTTGCAGGTTTTGTTGCCTCTGGTCATGTGCAGGACTGCTCCCAGCTATGAAATTTCCTTAGCTCAGGCCTCCCTAGAGTTGGGCTTGGGCTGCTTCCCATCTGCTTTTTTGTTGCCTTGGGCTGTGCTCCCTCACTGACTGCCTTATTGCCTCAGGCCACATGGAAGAGCTCTGGGCTGCTGAGCACTCGGTAAACTCCCCTGATGGAGCACTCCCTGGGCTGCCCCACCCTCCTGCTTTCCTTTGTTTTGAGATGTTTTATTTTTATTTTTGTGTGTTTGAAGGGTTTATGTGAGTTGAGCACACCTTATTCCACTATCTTAGCCTACCAAATAACCAAGCAATTACTTTATGGATAAAATTCATATTCCATAGATAACCTAAACCCTTTTATTTATTAAATTATCCCATACCAGATTGAGTTCATTGACAAAATGTTTAAAGCATTAAAAGAATGCAATCTGGCCCTATACAAAGCAAATCAAATAGGCCTAATCTAATCCTACTTTCTAGGAATTAAAAAGGCCAAATTGACAGATAGATTAAGTATTATTCTTCCATACAATTGTTTTATGAGAGAATTAGGAAAGAAACTTAAAATACATGTACATTTTTTCTTAATATTAATCCAATGTTCAGTGAATCCTCTAGAGTTCCCTCTATAAGTAGAAAATTTTCTAGACTAAAGTGAGGAAAAATTAACTGACAAATTGAAGCTGTCATAAATAACCTAAGATATAAGTTCAGAAGTACTCAAACACCTAGAACTGTTTCTCTATGCCTTCACCCTCCACTCCTGCCCTCTCTGTACTAGAAGAATATTTTATTAAATATTTCCAACAAGGATGCGTCAAAAAGATTTATCTTTCAACTGCTAGAATGAATTTGTAAAGTTGGAAGATCTTGAACCCCTGAAACTACATTACCCAAACTCCCTTTCGCCATACCCACAATTCCTTTTCCTTGTATTTCCCAGTCTGTATTTAATTTGGGTTGGCTCTGCCTCTCCTGCTCTTGCTTGCACGTGGACAGTGAGCTGAGCAGGACTGGTGGGGCAAGCCTCTTTTGGGTGAGCTGGAAAGGTTCCTTGCATCCCTCTAGTTCTCTAATTTATATTAATAAATCCTTATAAACATCATATTTTGGAGCAATTGAATATTAATTTTAAAATCTACAAATCCAACATTCTTCTAAAGATGAACTTATCTAATACTTGATGTTATACATCCTTTATCTTGAAGAAACCAATGACATGGGGTGATGTCCTGACTTATGAATGAATTTGATTTAAATGAAGCAGAGTTCTACAAAATTGTCAAACACTCTCTTCTAGAGTCACTAAAATCCTATGGCAAAACACGTCAGAATGACCCATGTTCAGGTGATGACCCAGGTTTCGGTGGATGACCTTGGCATCTCCAATGTCTGACCAAGCTCTGGGTACTCCACAGTACTTACTTCAGTGTCTTTCATGGCTGTTGGAACAAATCATCCACATAAACCCATTCCTCAGAAGAATGCTTTACCTGCTTCTGGTAGACATCCCTTTAACTCACCAAAGGGCTTGAAGCCTATCAGATGCCCTCAAATGGCTGACCCTGTCTGCCTAGATATTTTCACTGGGTTGTAGCCTCTGTACATGACAGTTTTTTAGAGCCACAGGTGAGAGTTGGATGATAACCAAAGGCTGATGGGAAACTCTGAGATGCTGGCAAGCCCTCACATCCAACATAGTAGTGTTTTCTGCACATTTTATATAGAACAATATTTGACACTGATCATTTCTTCACTAAGCCATCAATCTCACAGAATCAATCAAACTGAACCCTTCAATTGATAAGACAATTAAGGAAGTTTGGAAATGACTTGTAATAATTTCAAGTTCATAGCATTGTTTCTTTTAGTATGAGAGCAGCCTTCCCTCCCATTCCTACATCAGTAACATCTAAAAAGTGCATCTTTTTTATTTTATTAGGAAATTTTGTTCCGCATTTCTGATAAAACAAAAACAAATCAATTAAGGCAAAAGTTGCTTATTCAATATAAATGATTTACTTATATTCTCATGAACCAAGTAAATTACAAGCCTTAGAGGATGACATATTATACATTAGATCTCTGTTTTCGAGGATTTGATGCTCTGAAATGTGCAGACAATTGTTCTGGGATCTAGTTCTTACAAGACTGTCAATTGTCTGGACAACAGCACTCTGGCAAATCTTTTGGCATTAGGTATATAACTTCTAATTACAAAAGAAAAAGAAAAAAAAACTTTATGGGGTTAAAAAACCTTCAGGGAAATTAAAGGATATACAGAAAAAAATCCCAATAGTAAAGATCTGCCTTATACAAATTAAATTGACTCACGTTACCAAAACAGACCAGATGATTTGGAAAATCTGTCTTTTTAACATTGCAGGCTAGTTTCAACAATATAGTTCATTAGCTAGAAAGATATAGGAATGTTCAAATTGAAAAATGCAAAGATAACTTGATTAAGAGATAAAAATAATGGCTGATCGACCAGTTTAAATTAGGCAGTGAATCTCTTGAAAAGAGAAAACTTTTAATATGTCTAGCTTTCTCTTAACTTTATTCCTTTGAGTTTCCCTTACCAAGTCTTTAGATAGAAACATTACAATCTGTTTCTACCAGTATTCAAGAAACAAAGTCCATACTATCTGAGTCAACTGACATTGAAAGGACCTAGAAATAACCTTTAGTAATGAAATCATAAAAGATTCTGCACCATCAAAGAAACATTGAAATCCCATTATTTTAATGGCATATTGTGAAAATATGGATATTGGAACAAAATAATTCCTGAACATTTTACAAACTCTTTTATAGATTCATAAAATAAAGAAAAGACCTTTAACTAATACAGAAACATATTCTCTTTTTTATGTATTTATATATATATATATATATGCCAAAAAAGTATATGTAGGCACACATGTGTATATGCATACATTAATCCCCCACATATATAAACACACACACACATATATATATACATATATATATATATACACATGCATATATATAGATATACAAATATGTGTATATTCGTGCCATTGAAATGCCATGATTGAAGTAGAATAACTGATGTATGTATGTATGTATATAAAAGTTTTCAGCAGAAAAACAGACAGAAAAGTCCCATGGTCCTTAAGGTGTAGTGGCATAGAAGATTGTATTGAGCAATTTTCAATGCAATCTCCACTAATCAAATGATATCAGTTTTTAATGTTATATTTCACAATGCATAGCATTTAGCTAACAATATTTCCACATCCACCATCTTCAGTATCAATGGTAGCAGTACTCACAGAAGACATTGCCTGATTGAATCTCTCTGGGAATTGTTAACTAGGATGATGGCAGCAAAGGGTGGGCTGGAAGCAGGGAAACTTAAGGTTGTTGAAGTGACCTGGAAACAAGCTTTTTCCTGTCTGTTCTTCAAAGTTCTTAGTAAGGTAAATCTTAATATTTCTTAAAGAAATCAGATGTTTCTTGAAAATTCATTTTACTTATAGGTAGAATATGATGCATTGAATAAGATCAGTAAACCACTATTGTGAAATAAATAACAGGTATTTCAAAAATTATTTGAATTTTGAGATCTTCCAAAGCCTGTGTCTAATTCACTTGAATTTCTTCCTCTTCTAATTCTTTCTCATTTGCTCTCTTTTCACTTCCTGGAAAGAAGTTGTCAGTTGTCATTTCTTTTCTCTTTTTCTATTGTTTACTCATTTTTTTTCCTTTTCTGTTCTGCTAGTTTGAGCAGATGGATGTAATGAGCTTTGATGAAAGATCTTCCCCCAGCTGGCAATGCAGGTTTGTAGTTATTTTCTCTGCCCTCTGAAGACTTCTTGTCTGTCCAATTGATGGGATTGAGCTTGTATTGATTGGATTAGTCTGTACTGCTTAATGTGCCCTGAGGCTAAAACCTTAAGAGGAAAAAAAGTGGGGGGGGGGACAAGAAGGAGTGTTTTTGCTGAGCTGAGATGTCCAACAGTAGGGTCCCCCTGCTCTGTCCTTGTATTTGATCTGGTTCTCTTTCCTCTTCAACCCCTTTGTTCTCTATCTCAGTGAGAGGAAGGCAAGTGATCTGAGGTCTAAGGTTTGGCTCCCTCTAAGCTGCTAGCTTCTGAGCATTTTTGCTATGCTTCTCTGGCGTTATCCTGCAGTTACCTCCCCAGTGCCTGTGTTCAACTCCCAGAATCTGGTGCCAGCAAGACCCTCTCTCTGGGCTGGTGCACCTGCCCACCCTGAGATTTCAGGAGCCACTGGAGACTCTGCACAGCATGTGGGGGAGGAGTCCTAAGATTCCCCTTCTATACCCTCAGACCTGACAGTTTAAACATTCAAGCCTCTNGGATTAGTCTGTACTGCTTAATGTGCCCTGAGGCTAAAACCTTGAGAGGGGGAAAAAAAGTGGGGGGGGGGGGAAGAAGGAACTTTTTTTTTTTTTTTTTTTTTTTTTTTTTGCTGAGCTGAGCTCTCTAGCAGTAGGGTCCCCCTGAACTGTCCTTGTGTTTGATCTGGTTTTCTTTTCTCTTGAAGCTCTTTGTTCTCTATCTCGTTGTGAGGAAACCAAGTGGTTGGAGGTTCTGAGGTTTGGCTCTCTCTAAGCAGCCATCTTGTGAAGGTTTTTGCTGTGTTTCTCTGGCTTTCTCCTCCAGTTACCTCCCTGGTGACTGTGTTCAACTCCCCAAATCCAGCACCAGCAAGGTCCTCTCTCCAGGCTGATGCACCCGCCCTGAGATTTCAGGGGCTGCTAGAGACTCTGCAAAGCACGTAGGGTAGGGATCCTGGGATTCCCCTTCTATAACCTCAGACCTGACAGTTCAAGGATTCAAGCCTTTTTCTTGGCATACCTCTTTAGCTGTTCAGCAGTAGGATTCCCCTTGTTCTGTCCCTTTGTTAGATTTGGTCCTCTTTCTTCTCAAAGCTCATTGTTTTCTATCTCAGTGTGGAAGGGTGCAGAGATTTTAAGATTGGCTCCTTTTAAGCTGCCATCTTCCCAGAATCCTCCTGGAAATAATTTCCTCAAAAATTATTTGAAAGGGATGTTCTCAAGGTATTGTCTGGGGTTCTCTGGAGATCCCTGAGACCCTTCCATAAGATCTGTGAAGTCAAAACTATTTTTATAATAATACAAAAATTTTATTTATATGTTAAAATAGTTCTCCCTTGACCAACTACTTATGTGTAAGGTTGATTTTTCTTCATATTCTTTGATCAAAATTATATATTTCAACAGATTGAATGCAAAATCAGATATGAGGATTCAACTGTCTTTTAAGTTAGACTTTAAAGAGATATGCAAAAGAAATAAAACAATTCCATTATTTTGACTATTTTTTCTGTGTTAATATAATGTTTTTTCATACACTTATTATACATATTGATATATAGGGGCTTTATTATAATTTGTAATGAATTGATTTTTTAAAATAACAAAATGGAAGCCAAAATTTATAAATTTTAAATGGACGAAAGGGGGAAAATATCTTGGGAAATTTCTGATCAAAAAGGTATATATATAAAAAAAAGACTACTGAGAAATAAAAGTACTTTAAAAAACCTATTATTTTATTAATATTTATACTGCCTTGACCAACACAGTAACTACTTCTCCTTCCCTAAATAGGTGATCTTGAGTTGATGAGGCCAAAGGATCCAGAACCAAGTGGAATCAACCTTCTGCTGAGACTACTCTTCTCTCTTTTTTTTTTAAACCCTTGTACTTCTTTGTATTGTCTTATAGGTGGAAGATTGGTAAGGGTGGGCAATGGGGGTCCAGTGACTTGCCCAGGGTCACACAGCTGGGAAGTGGCTGAGGCCGGGTTTGATACTCTTCTCTTTTTGCTGGTCCTTAGAAGATAGGCACACAAAGACAGGTACCTCCAGGTTCACATTCAAAATCTTTTCATTTTGACTGTATAAATCAGATGAGGCAAGAGCAGAAATATAAAATGATAATTCTGAAGGAGGTGAGAGGAGGTAAGGGATTCCAAACAGGTTTTTGTGGGTCGTCATTTGTTACCTGTAGTATACTTTTCTTGTAGTGAGCTCACTGATTATTCTCTTGTCATTGAGAATCACTAAAAACAATCCAATGCATTTTTTACCACTGACTTCATATTTGACAAACCTAGGGCTTAGAATGCTTAATTATTTCCACAATACCTCAAAAGCTATCTAGGGGACCAGGTAAATGATTTCCACTGCTTCATTCCTGTCCAGTCTCATTGTCCTTTTCTCAAAGAAATGAATCACATTGATTAAGTATGACCTACCTATCTCCCTGTGTCCTCTGGGAGCCATCAGAAGCCAATATTTCTGATGTTAAACAATTTTTATTTATTTATCTGATGTTATATGTGGTTAGAGGCAAGGTAATACTAAGTTGCTCTTTGACAGGGTTTATTTGAGAATCCATTAACTATATTAGAAAAGTACTTTCTTGGTTTCTGAAGAGAATAATTTCTCAACTCTCACTAATGAATATGCTAATCACTTCCATGTGGAAAAATAAATGTGAGAAAGATTGTCTAAGGAAAAGCATATAGATCTGGGAACTAAAAGAGTTGTGTTTTAATCCCATCTTGTTATTAATGAATCAACCAAACAATCAATCAATAAACAGTTACTAAGTCCCTACAGTGTACCAGACCATATATTGGGTTACATGGAAAAAGAGACAAAAAAAGTCTCTGCCTTTAAGCATCTTATCTTCTTTAGTAAATGTAGACAAAATATATGCTCCTGGACACACACCGAAATATAAATGAATAAATCTGAGTCAATTGTCACAATCTTTCTTGCTCATTTTCTCTATCACTTATGACAGGGTTTGAGCTGACATTTTCTAAAATGCCTTTGAACTGTATGTATTTGCAAATTTATTCCACAGGAAATTTCTAAAACTTCTTTACTTACAAATCAACTGCATCTGCTTTAATATAAAAGACATAATTTATTTATTCTAGACTTCATTATTCTCTCTCAAAATTTATATTCTATGCCACAAAATTTAACCCTTTAATATATGTTATGATATGTTATTATGGGATTAATTTCTGTTACTCTTGATATTCAGCATCAGTGAATAAGATAATTTGGATTTTTTACATTTTTATATACAGCTTTTAATAAGCAACATGTCTTTTGCTGCAATCAGTTGTTTTACACATTTTTGACAAGGAATTGACCAAATTTCGACATATATTCTATAAGAATTTTAGATTTGAAAGGGATCTCAGTGACCACTATCACATACTTGACAATGTGTCAGCCAGCCTTTCCTAGAATGCCTTGTGTAAGAGGGGACACACTACTTTCTGAGATAATCATCCTACATATTTAGATTTTACTAACTGATAGGAAGATTTTCTTGATCTCACCTGCCACTTCTGCATCCCACTTTTTTCCTCTTGAGATTGAACAGAATAAGCCTAATACTTCTGACATAATAGACTTCCAAGTACTCTACTTCAATAGATATATCATGGTTTTAGCTGAGCCTTCTCACTCCTGATAAACATCACAAACTTTCAACAGATTCTCATATAGTCTGGCCTCAATACCATGGTCATTTTGGCTGTATTTCTCCAGATTTTCTTTAGCTTTTCAATTTCCTTCTTAAAATATAATACCTCAAACTAAACACCATAATCCATACGTGATCTAAGCAGATGAGCATTCAGGAGGACTTGCTTATTCCTGGAAGCGATGCCTCTTTTAATAAAACCCCAAAATGAATTAGTTTGTTTGCTTTTTTTTTTCTCTTTTGGCTGCCATGTCACACTGTTGAATGACTCTGAATTAACCATGCATTAAAACACTTGAAATTGTTTATTTTTTTCCCTTCCCCAGACAAATATCTATGCAACAGTATTGCCTTCAATTTTTATTTTGAATGTAAGGTGCTTGAGGGTAGGAGATGACAACTCTGTTAGGCTTCATTATGCGTTATGCCAGGAAAAAAGATTGTATAGGGACTTCTTGATTGATATCAGCCCACTTGCATTAGGCTATATGCAGCACTGGATAATTATCTGCAGGACTTTCAGAACCAGAAACCGAAACCATCAGCATGAAGCAATTTTAAGCATATGTTTGTTATTTAGAGGCAGGGGTTTAAAAATGTTTTGGTTTTGGGGTCTTTTTTTCAGAACAAAACAGATTGCTTCATCAGTTATTCATTTTCCATGATATGTAATGTTTTAGATACTGAGGATATAACTCCAAAGAGTAATAATTCTTACCTTCAAAGAGCTTACTTTTTTATCAAGGAAGACAATACATATATTTGCACACTGACACAAATATATAGTTACGGAGAGAAATATGTGACAGAGATATAAGTTGACTGGCTATGAGGGAAGAGCTCTGTAAGTGCATGAGATTAGAAGTGACATCAGGTAGAAGCTAGTGTATATTTTTTCCTTGAAAAGAGATATGAATGTTAGATAGAGAATCTGAGAGATAGAAATGAAGATATATAGTAAGTGATAGAATAGGTGGAGTAAAATCTAGTGAGAAATTGAGAATGATATCAAATCTTTGCAAAACTGGAAAAATAGTGGTGCTCTCCATAGAAACAGGAAAATGATAAGACACCTATGTTTAGGGGGATGGAAAGACAATGAGTTCTGTTGAATTGTATACTTTGGGGAAATCCATTTTTAAATATTCAATAGGAAATGGTTGATGAGGGAATGGAGTTCAATTGAAAGACTAAAGCTAAGGATATATACAGAGAAGATAATTACAAAGAGGATAGTTTCCATAACTGACATGGAAAATAAGACCTGTAAACAGAGATATTACTAAGTCAGATTTCACATAGAATCAACTAACTTTTGTGATTTATCATCACTGGAATTTCATGATAATTTTTCAATGGCATTAAAAAAAAGAAAAAAAATACAAACACTATATTTCTCTTGTGTTCTTCAGGATATTCTGTGCATATGGCCCAAGAAACAGAATAGTGGAATAAATATCAATAAATCATTCTGTGAATTTCTCAGCCTTTAGACAAGTTTTGATAAATTTTTAAAAATTGATCAAAACAAAAGACCAAGAGAATCAAGGGAATTAATGAAGAAAATAAGAAGGAATGTGTCCTCATTGTACTGGATCTGAAACTTATGAGGTGGCAACCATCAAATCCATCTGGTACTGCCTAAGAAATAAATTGGAGAACCAGTGGAATAGATTAGACATGCAACATGCTGTAATAAGTGACCATAAGAAACTGTCATTTGACAAAT
Organism: Gracilinanus agilis; assembly: GCF_016433145.1. Lineage (NCBI taxonomy): Eukaryota > Metazoa > Chordata > Mammalia > Didelphimorphia > Didelphidae > Gracilinanus > Gracilinanus agilis. Next base: position 585,214,712 of record NC_058132.1, read on the forward strand.
CCAAAGAGCCAAGGTTTTGTAGAAGACTACACTATTTGATAAAAATGTTGGGAATATTAGAAAATAGTATTGCAGAAAACAGGCATAAACTGATATCTCATGCTGTATACCAAGAAAAAGTCAAAAACACTGCATGATTTTGAAGTAAAGAGTGATAGCATAAAGAAATTAGGAGAACACAAAATAGTTAACTGTCAGACTTACTGATAACGGAAGAATTTGTGATCAAACAAGACAGGGGTAACATTATGAGATATAAAATATAACATCAACTATATTAAATTAAAAGGATTTTGTACAAACAAAATCAATGAAACACAGATTAGAAGGGAAATGAAAAATTGAAGAAAAAATTATAGGAAGTGTATTTCTCATAGAGAGGATTAACTCAAATTTATAAGAAAACATGTCATTCTCCACTTGATAAATGGTCAAAGAATATAAACAGGCAGTTATCAGATGAAGAAATTAAAATATCTCTAATCATATAAAAATGCTCCAAATCACAATTAAAGAAATACAAATGAAAACATCTCTGAGATACTTCTTCACACCTATCAGAATAGTTTTAGAGTAGATTTAATAAACTCTAATCTGTGGTTAGTAAATCTATATTCTAATGTGTATTTGTTCTTTTAGTATCATTCCTTCACCAAACATTTGTTTATAGTTCATTTTTTTCAGAGCACTGTTAGAAATTGGAAGTAATAAAGTGGTACATTCAATAAAGCTCTGAGTCTAAAGCCAGGAAGACCTAAGTTCACATGTGATCTCAGACACTGTGTGACTCTGAGAAAGTCAGTTATTCTCTACCTCAGTTCCCTCAACTACAAAATGCAAATAATAATAGCAACTACATCATAGAATTGTGGTGAAGATCAAATGTGATAGTATTTATAAAATACTTAGCACAATGTCTGAAATAGTAGATGCTTAATAAGTGTTTATTTTATTAAGAGAAAGACCTTCAAAGACAAAGGGAAGCACATTTGAATAATATAAGAATATTTCACATCTACTAGGAAAAGGGGAGAGAATAAGCTATTGTATTCTGAAGAGCAGAAAAGCAAGAGAACTCATGATGCAGCCCAGAGTGAATTACCCTTCAAATCTGAGCTTAAACACATAGGGAAAAAGATGGATATTTAATAATAAAGAAGAGTTGGGAACATTTTTAGAATAAAAACCAGAAAAGAAGAGATTATTTGCCTAAACCCTGTAAACAAGAGAAATTCCTGAAGGGCAAATAAATGCAGCAGGCAGGGACAGTAACATCAAGCAATTGATGATAGACCAGGTAAGAGATGTCTTTCTACATGTCCATAAGGAGAAAGGTGTGGAAGTGGAAGTCTTGTGGAGATAACAATGAAGAGAGAAACCAGGGTGACAAGAACATGGTGACACCCTTGCCTAAAGCAAATGCTTCTTTTGTGGAATTTCCTGCTGTTACACCATGGGAGCTTATATGGAAGGAAAGGAGGTAACTGGGTGGATAGAGAGGAGAGAGTCCTGCTGGGGTCAAATCAGGGGTTAGTAAAAAGTGAAAGGTGACTTCTGTGGTCTCAAAATAGAGAAGAATAGAGGAGAGAGTGTGAGAGAAAGAGTAAAAAGTTGAAAAGAGTGGGGAGAAGAAGGAGGCATTGTTTTGGATGTATAAAGGAATTCCACTGAAGAATGTTCCAGTGAATGAGAGATAAGACCCCCAATACTAGATTAGATCTGAGGGATTTGTGGCTTAAAAAGTCAACTTGTCCTGAGATGGGGAGGAGTTGGAAAATTAGGGGAAAATGTACTTGGAGGAGAGAGAGAGACCATGGACAAAGGCAGGAGGTTTCCAGTAAATGGACAAGGGGAAGAAGGGAGGACAAGAAGAGAAGCTAGAGAAGAGTGATGGAAGGTGGTAAAGGGGAGACCCTAAGCCCCTTCTCTGACATCTACAATAATTGGCATGTTGTGGAAGTGAGGCCCAATAGAAAAAAAAGGAGTCTCTGGGAAAAGGTCTACAAAGCAGTGACAAGAAAAATTCTAGAGAGAAGAGGCTAGAATGAATACTTTGGAATCTTTGAGTTTATGAAGAATATAGAGAAACGAGAAAGAGCAAATAAATCTAGGAGTTGTGAATTAGAAAGTGAACATGTACAGTCAGTAGAAAGAGAAGAAAGGTGATGAAGAGTGAGAGAAACACTTGGGGAAGGAGAGCAAAAAAATGATATTTTTAAAACTAAGGAGCACACCATTGAATGGGAGGAGAGGAAAGGAGAACATTAAAAGAGGGGATCAGAAAGGAAGGGGAGACAACTAGGTGGCTCATTGGATAGAGAGAGCACCAGGCCTGGAGATGGGAAGTTTTGGATTCAGATTTGAGGACAGATACTTCCTAGCTTTGGGTTCCAGGACAAGTCACTTAATCCTCATTGCCTAGCCCTTACTGCACTTCTGTCTTTGAACCAATTTGTAGTTTTGATTCAAAGATGAAAGGTAAGGGTTTAAAAAATAAGTGAGGAGAAGAGAGACAGTGACAACAGGGCTAAGTTAAAAAAACAAAAAGATTAAAGTCATTGAAGAAATATACCATGTCCACAGAAGAGGGCACTTGGAATAGAAAACCCTCTGTACAAAAAAAAATGCATCTAACTAAAAAAGAGAAATGGTAAAATAAGGAGAAAATCATCATATTAGATTCCTCTGATAGGGGTTTGATATTTGATATATATGATATATATGTATATATGTATGTATATGCATATGTATGTATGATTAGTAGCCAGATCTCAAATAGATAATGTCCAAAGGAAGAACAAACAGTTCTCAAAAGAAATACAAAGTTTTCATAACTGCATGAAAAAGTTCTTTAAATACGAGAGAAACACAAATCCAAACAATACTAAGATTTTACTTCATACCCTTCAGATTAGCAAAAATGATAAAAATTGGAAAGATCCAGTATTGAAAAGCTTGTCGAAATAAAAGTGCATCAATATATGGAGCTGTGAAATGATGAAGCATGAAAAGAAATATTGAACTATATAAATACAATTACAAAAATATCTATTCCCCTTGTACCAGAGAATCCACTGTTGTTGTTCCATTGCGTGGGACTCTTCATGACTCTGTGGATCCCAGCATCCCAGGGGTGATCCTGGAGAATTCCTGGCAAAGACACTGAACTGTTTTGCCATTTCTTTTTCCATCTGCATTAAAGCAAACAGATCATAAGTGACTTGCTAATGATCACACAAATAGCAATGTCTGTTTTCCTGTCTTCAAGTCAGGTACTCTATCCACTGAGCTACCTAGTTACATCTAAGGCAGATAGAGGTTAAGTGACTTGCTCATGGTCATACAACTAGTAAATCTCTGCAGCTGCATTTGAACTCAGTTCTTCCTCACTCCAGGCCCAGTGCTCTATCCATTGAGCCAACTAATGTCTCTAGGAGCTCCATTACTGAACTTATGAAAAAGTATATAAAATATTTAAAGAAATTTTTTTTGTGATAGCTAAGATTTGAACACCCTATATGCCTATCAATTGGGGAATGGCTTAACAAATTTGGATACATGAATGTAATGAAATGTTATATCAAATGTAAGAAATGAAGTAACAAACACATTTTAAGTTATTTTTCAGTTGTTTCTAACTCTTTGTGGTCTAATTTTGGGTTTTATTGGCAAAGATATAGGAGTGGTTTGCCATTTCCTAATCCAGCTCAATTGACAAATAAGAAAACTGAGGCAAATAGAGTTAAGTGACTTGACCAGGTTCACACAGAAAGTAAATATCTGAGATGAGATTTTAAATCAGTAAAAATGAGTCCTCCTGACTCCAGGCTAGCACCTCAATGAAAGTAGAGCTACAAAAACGATGTACACAGTAACTACTGAATAATAGAAACGGACAACCCATCAAAAAAAATCACAATTAAATGTAACAAATCATAAAAATTAAATGAGACTATAATAGAATGGAATAGAAAATAATAGAATGGAATAATAGAAGTAGAAAGAGCAACCCATCAAAAAAATCACAATTAAATGTAACAAATTATAAAAATCAAATGAGACTAGAATAAAGATTTAAGAAAAGACACCCCCAACCTCCTCCTCCCTGGAGGTGATTTAACAGAGAACACTTTGGAAAGAAATCAGGTGTTATATATATTGCATGAATTTTCAAACTTTTTAGTGGATTATTTGTGTTGACTTTTTCCTCCCTCTCAAAATATACTATTTGTTATATGGGATGCCTTCCTCAGAATAAGTAATTATGGGGGAGGGATACATGGAATACTAAGGGGATATAAGAAAAATATCCACAAAAATTTATTTTAAAAAAAACAAAGGTAAAATATTATATAAAGGATTAGATGGGGTAGCAGCAAGATGACAATTAATATTTTACCTTTTGGTTTACCTGCGAGTTGAGCAAATTGCCAAATCATTCACTGTAGGTTGCCAAAATGTGCAAAAACTGGTTAAGGGAGCAGCTGGTAATGTTGTATACAAGCTGCTTTCCAGAAATTAATTGTGAATATTAAGAATAAGTCTGACCTGGGTCACAGCTGCATTGATTTATGTTAACTTCAGCACATTTATCAGGTGCATGTGTTCTTCCACCTAACTGCAAAGCAAGAGACCTTGGAGTTTGTGATGAAAAATCTGCCCATGTATTATGGAGGTATACAAGGAAGACATCTGTTTAAACTCCATGCTCTTCATCTCTCCAATATCTCTGGTTTGTAGGATTATGCGCAAAAATATATGAATCCAGAAAGAGCTCTGGCCTGTTTTCTCTTTTGGGAAGTATGAAAAAGATTACATATTTTAAATGAAAAACAAAATTTAGTTAAAATCCTATATTTATGATAGCTATTTTTTAAAAAGTAGTCTAATGCAGTGGGTATAGCAAGCATAATGGTCAGGAATATCTGGATTCAAGTCCTCCTTCAGACACACAAACTGACTATGTGACTTTTGGAAAGTCACGTAACCTCTCAGTGACCCAGGGAGCTCTCTACATTAGTAGAAGTTCCCTCTAAAACATTCCCTGTAAACATAAATTCAGTAATCTAAACCAATCAATCAATCATCCAGTCAATAATATGATGGCAAGTCTAGGTTGAAAGAAGAGCCTATATTGGGCAAACAGGTGATACAGTGGATAGAGTGCCTCCCCTGGATTCAGGAAGACCTGAATTAAAAATCCAATCTCAGAAACTTATAGTTGTCTAACTGTGGGCAAATCATTTACCTCTGTTTGCCTCAGTTTTCTCAACTATAATGTAAGTTAGAAAAGAAAATGGTAAACTACTTCAGTATCTTTGCCAAGAAAAATGATAAAAAGATAATGGGGCCACATGACTCAAAAACAACACCAACAAAGTTGTCTAAAGGCACAGATTGTTATATAAAAGAATAATTTGAGTGCTGAAAGTATTTTTTCTATTTAATTGCCATTACCTATAAGATCACACATACATACAAATGTACACACATATACTCATACAAATACATCCATGTGTACCAAAAATGCATTCTTAAGAACTACATATTCCAATTTGGATATTCTATGATTTTAGATGGAAAAAAATAATCTCTAAACTATTAGAAAATACATAAAAGGACTTCCTAATGGTATAATCTATAATTAGCTTAGTACCTAGTTAAAATGAGTAAACATTTCCAGTTTTTCTTTTTAATCCATAAATTGATGATTATGAATCTGACTTTTGTTTTCTTTTGTTTGATTTTTGTGGAGATGACATTATGTATTAGTAGAATTCTGATCTTGAAGTCAGAAAGAATTATATTTAAAGTTCCCCAGGCACTTAATATCTATTTGACTTTGAGCAAATATCTTCACTTGTGGTAGAGGAAGTTTCTACAATAGATTTACTTCATTCTCTTAAAATTACAGATCATTTATAATCATGTAAGGAACCTTAATACAAACACATATAAACACAACATCTTTGCAATTAGAGATCCAAAAGTAAACTTCTGTTACTACAGTTCTTCAAGTCAATCAAACAAGCAATAAATATTTATCGTTTACTATGCATCGCTCACTGTGCTAAGAACTGGAAACACAATTATGAAATAAAGAAAACCCTTGCCCTCAAAAGCCTACAATCTAATGGAGAAAAAAAGAAAAGAAAATTGAAATGAAGAAGAGGCAGGGAGGTGTGGAAGGAAAATGAATCTGTACAGAACTCTAATCATGGTGAAGTCCATTCCAAAGGAATGCATTTGGTAGGGAATGAAGAAATGTACGATCTGGTTGTTGTAGTGCAAAAGGTGCAAATCAACCCTGCAAAGCCTTACTGCAGAATTTCTGACAGTTGAAGAGGGTTTAGAACCCTGACTAGAGGCAGTTAATCCTGGAGTCTCAGTGAGAGAAGGAGGGTCTTTTGGACTGAAAACCTGGCCTTGATTCTGCAGCTTTTCTCTTGAGATGTGTAGTTTAGCTAATTCCTCTGGATCTCCCTGAGCTTCCCTATTCCAATCACCATTTCCTTTTCCTAATTTCCTGTTGTTTTGGGAGAAGGGTGGATTTGGGTGGTAGCAAGCAAACTCTGAAGACTTAGTTTTTCCCCCTAGTCAAGTAGGGCTTACCCTTCATACAAATTATCTCCTGGATCATTGTATGCAACTTTCCTAACCTTAAAGGCAACAAAACCCCCCGGAGACTGAGTGGGGCAGGTCCTTTCTCAGTCTCTCATTCCTGTGTCCCTCCCCCACCTGAAGCTTTCTCCCTAGGCCCTTGTTAGAGAAACCTTGTATCCCTCTGTCCCTTACAATCAATGCTGAAACTCAATAAACCCTGTTGTCACTTAATCAAACCTTTGCCTAAATCATTGGTTGAATGATAAGAGAGGGAGAAGGGGAGAAAGAATAGTTTTCTTTCTGGGTCCTGAGGGAGTTGGAGGCGTTCATCTTGGAGGAAGTGGTGATCTCTATACTTCCTCTGGACTCTTCCTTTGTGTACCTGAGAAACTGACTAGAAAGCCCTCTAGTCAGTTTCAAGCCATTCTTGGCCCCGACCTTTGTCTGTAGAAGTGCCCTTCCTACCTAGAGTTTCCCTTCAGTGTCTCTGTCTCAAACCTGTGTACCCAGTCTGTGTCTCCCTGCTTCAGCTGCCTGCCCAATTACCTCATCCTCTCCCTTTGCAGCTTTTTATACTTCAGTGTTTTATATTTCCAGAACTCAGTCATTCCCTCACACCTCCTACCACCTGAACTTACTACCTCCACAACTGCACCCTCCTTTTCTACCTACTGACTTAGGGATCTACAAACCCCATCCACTTGCTTTATCCCCTATTACAACTACCTTATCAACTTACCTGTTTTAATCCCTTATTACCTCCAGCCTTAGTCCCTTATTATTACAACTTTGCCTGTTTTATCTGCTTATTACATTGTACTCTTAAGTAGAAGATACTAGTAAAGACTAAATGTATCCCTGATGGATATGTTGGAAAAAGAAAAAAATTGTTTAAGTATAATTTGCACGGCTTTATCTTTGAGTTCCTTTCCTGATCTGAAATTATGTGATGCTCTATTTTCTAGTTCTCAGATTGATTCCTTACCTTCCTATAATACACGTTATAAAATTCTTCAGTGGCTTTCCATTTAAAGACCGATGTTTAAAGAATAGTGTATTATGGAAAAGTCCTAGAGGGATGTTAGATGTTACAACCCACCTAGGAACTCTCTGGGGCCAGTGAAGCACTAACACCTAGTTTATAAAAAATGAAGTTTATTTAAAAAAAAAGAAATAATTAGGTATGACCCTAAATCTATCCAAACTAACTGCACCCAACTGTCTTTTGGAAAAGAGAGCCTTCATTTTCTTCTATAAGCCCTGCTCAATCTTCCTATTCTATCTAAAAATAAAACCCCAATGCTATCTGACTTAATCTAACTTAATAATAATAATTAATAGGGAAAGAAAAGGGAAAATCTCTGGGTTTAGCTTCTGTACTAAGTAACTCAGTTACAGGTGGAAAGCCTTGAATTACCTTAGACAATAGAATTCTGTTAGATCAATGGTTCCCAAACTTTTTTGGCCTACCGCCCCCTTTCCAGAAAAAATATTACTTAGATCCCTAGAAATTAATTTTTTTTAATTTTAACAACAATTAATAGGAAAAATAAATGCACCTGTGGCCATCACCACTCCCCTGGATTGCTGTAGCACCCACCAGAGGGTGGTAGCACCCACTTTGGGAATCACTGTATTAGATGGAGTACACCCAGATGAAGACTGGTTTCAGGGAAATTAGGTTCTTCCAAGCAAACCCTCCACTTGGATGTCAAAGATTTTCTTCGTGAAAATCTTAACTGTCCAGAGAGAATTTCTTAGAACAAAATTCCTCCTTCAGCCTGATAGGAATTGTAGGCAGAGACAAAAACCTCTCACCAACTTGGTCAAAATCCAAGAAGGAGGTGAAGTTCAGTTATTTCCAGTTGTAGACCCACAATTCCTTTCTACCCAGAATCCTTTCCCAGACCTTCTCTCAAAATTCCCTTCCTTCAACTAACTCTAGAAAACAGACTATCCTTAACTATATTCCTAGAATAGATTACTATATAAAATACATTACAAGGCAGAGATTATTTTAAAAATATATCCTAATATCCTTATATAGGTTGCGAAAAAGATCAATGGACATGTTTAAGACATTGTGTCCATGTTAATGGCTCTACCACATTCATTCATCTGTTTTGTCTTTCTGAAGTGATTCCTAAAGCTGAAACTTGAATGAACTGTGCAGTACTATTGTAGTTGTCAGTAATAAAGATACTTAATTCAGGAGGAGAGTTGGGGCTAGGATAGATACAGAAAGAAAAAGAGGGAAAGAATCAAAACAAAGATTGACAGAAGAACACATCAAATAGAGATAGATGTGATATAGAAAAATAGGTTAATAAATTGATATATCACAGAGGGACACATAGTGAAAGGCACAAAGACAGATGTACAGAGAGATAATAAATAGGCAGAAGAATGGATAGATGAATCGATGGATGGATAAACCATTTATTATTCCCTTTTATGTTACAAACACTTTTCTAAGCATTGAAATCCAAGCCAACAAGATATTGCTTGACATCAAGAAGCTTATACTCAGTGGAAAAAGTCAAGTGAAGAGCTAGAATACATAATTTGTGACATGAAGGACATTATGTAGTTACCAATTGCTTGATGTTGCTGATGATGGTGCTGGTGCTGGGGGGCGGGGTGGTGGTTTTGGTGATGGTAATGAAAGAAGGAGGAAGTCTAGAGAATGAATCTTATATGAAGTAAAGTGGAGCATTGTTGGTGCCCTTCTTAAAATCATGCTTAATGTAAAATCAGAACACCAAGGACTTGGGAGAGTTTTCTCCATAGTGGAGATCTCTTTCTTTTTAAATGTAATTTCTTCTTTTTATTATTTACATATCAAAACAATTTAATAATCACTTTCTGACATTTTGTCATCCGTATTCTCTTCTTCCTTCCATTCCTCCCTCCAAGATGGCAGGTAATATGATAGTTGTACATGTGTTATCATACAATACATATTTCCGTGTTCTTCAGATGGAACATTTACACCAGAGAAAAAGTTACGGAGTATGTAAAGCAAAAAATAGTATGCATTAATCTGCATTCAGACTGTCAGTTCTTTCTATAGAGGTGGATAGCTTTCATCTTCTTTTTTTTAAACCCTTACCTTCCACCTTAGAATCAGTACTGTGTATTGGCTCTAAGGCAGAAGAGTGGTAAGGGCTAGGCAATGGGGGTTAAAAGACTTGCCCACGATCACATAGCTGGGAAGTATCTGGGGTCATATTTGAACCCAGGACCTCCCATATCTAGACCTGACTTTCAGTCCATTGAACCATATGTCTATTCCCTGGTCTTTTTGGTTATGAGTCCTTTGTGATTATCCTTGATCCTTCCATTGCTGATAAGAGTTCATTCATTCACAGTTGAATATATATATATATATATAATTGTCTCCTCATTCTGTTCACTTCACTTTGAATCATTTCATATAAGTGAGATTCCTTCATGGTGCAGGAAGCAAGGAAGAGAAGTAAAGTGACTGGGATGAGGCAGGAGTGACATGGAGTGGGAGAGGGACGCCTTCAGAATTCCATTCCACAATTGCATACCCAGGTGTGCAAGTCTCTTGTCTAGTCACTACTAACACCAATATTCCTTGAGCTTTCCTCCAGTGACTCCTCTGCCCTTCCCATACTCAGTTCCCATCCTGGCTATTTCTTGCTTGTTCATCCAAGACTTTTTATACCCTTTGCAAACACACAATCATCACCAAGCATATTGAGTAATGAAAAATCCTGGAAAGGGGCACTCATGCTGGAGGGGAAAGAGAACCACTGACTCAGGACAGCCTCAGCATGGTAAGAGTAGAAACCAAAGCAACAGAGGAGAAGGAAGCATGAGTGGGAGGAAAGGGGCCCTGCATAGTCTAGCCAGAATAGAGGTCAAGAGCAACATAGTACAGGCAGCCGTGGGAGGAACTCGGTCTCAGTCCCAAAAGGTTGTGCCTTGGTGGGATTAGGCAGAACCCAACTTGAACCAGCTGAACTGAATAGCAGCCAGTCTCCACACAACAGGCCAATCAAATTGCCTCTGCAGAGTGCTCAATCTGACTCTGAGACAGCTGAAAGGATCCTAGGTACAGTACAATTATGGGACAGTACTCCCTCCACCCCAGAAATAGAACTAAATTTCAGTAAGTAGACAAAATAAAGGGAAAAAATAAAGAAGAAAAAAAGGGAAATTTTTTAAAAAGGACATAAGAAAAAAATCTGATGGCTAGAAGAAGAGAAATACTGCAAATAGCTAGGAAAAAAACAACAAAATAAAACAAATCTTGCAGAATCACAATCAGATTATACAGGACCTAACAGTTTCTACATTAAAGTTTGGAAAGCATTGATTTTTCCAGACAAAATGGTGAGAGAGCTAAGAAGAAAATTTGATGATTATAGTCTACACCTAAGAACTAAAAAGAAAATATGATGATCAAATTCAACACTTTAAAAAAAATAAAAAGGTAAGTAGAAAAAACTCAAGGAAATCAGTGGATAAGAAAGTGGTAAGAGGAATATTTAAGATTTCTATAGTGCAAGAACTACCAAAATTAGTTTATATACTTTAAAGTAATCAGGGGTATCAATAACAATAACTGATTACATCCCTTGCAGGAGAAAGTGATGTACTAGAATATTTAAATACTCATAGGTAATCAGGGGAAACAATAGGGTTTAACTGATTACATTACTAAGAAGAAAGTGATAACTTAGGTGTTTAAGATATCTATGATACTTGAAGTACATAAATACCTAAAATACTTAGGATACTTTAGATACTGAAGATACTTACACATTTATCACTATTAGGGCAATGAATGAGAGCATTATATATAGGTAGAGAGCAGGGAGTAAGCAGATTATGATTTGATGATACTCAAAAAATTGTTTAAAAACAATAAGAGGGGAATAAGAAGGGAAGGGGAGAAAGGAAAGTACAAGAAGTGAGGGGACTATAGGAACTGATTAAAAACAAAACCCTGGTATAGAAGGAAACAGTGAAAGAAGAAAAGACAGGATTAGGAGAGGGAATCAAAATATCTAGGAATGCACAGTTGATAATTATAACTCTGAATGTGAATGGGATGAACTCGCCCATGAAATGTAATCAAATAGCAAAGTGCATTAGAAACCAAAATCCTACCATATGTTGTCTACAAGAAACACATATGAGACAGACAGACATACATAGAGTTAAAAAGAGAGGATGGAGCAAAACCTATTGGGCTTCAGATGAGAAAAAGAAGGTAGGGGTTGCTATCATGATCTCTGATGAGACAGACATACATAGAGTGAAAATGAGAGGATGGAGCAAAACCTATTGGGCTTCAAATGAGAAAATGAAGGTAGGGGTTGCTATCATGATCTCTGATGGAGCCAAAGTAAAAATAAATAAGGTTAAAAGAGATAGGGAAGGTAACTACATCCTAATAAAAGGCAGTAAAAATAATGAAGAAATATCAGTACTCAATATGTATGCACCAAACAGTATAGCTTCCAAATTTCTAAAAGAGAAGCTAGTGGAGCTCAAGGATGAAACAGACAGCAAAACCATAATAGTGGGAGACTTCAACCTTCCTCTAACAGATCTAGATAAATCAAACCAAAAAATAAATAAAAAAGAGATAAGAGAGGTGAATGAAACCCTAGAAAAATTACAGTTAATAGATATATGGAGAAAAATAAATAGGGACAAAAAGGAATACACCTTCTTTTCAGCAGCACATGGAACATTCACAAAGATAGACCATGTAATAGGGCATAGAAACATGGCAAACAAATGCAAAAAAGCAGAAATAATAAATGTTACCTCAGATCATTATGCAATAAAATAGTTATTAGTAAGAATACATGGAGAGGCAAACCAAAAACTAAGTGGAAATTAAATATGATTCTCCAAAATAATTTAGTGAAAGAACAAATCACAGAAACAGTTATAATTTCATTGAAGACGATGACAATGATTATACATCTTACCCAAACCTTTGGGTTGCAGCCAAAGTCATTCTACGGGGAAAATTTATATCACTGAGGGCATATATTAAAAAATTATGGAGGGCAGAGGATAATGAATTGGGCATGCAACTTAAAAAACTAGAAAATGAACAGATTAAAAACCCACAGATGAAAACTAAATTAGAAATACTAAAAATCAAAGGAGAAATTAATAAAATCGAAAGTAAAAAATCTACTGAATTAATAAATAAGACTAAAAGCTGGTATTTTAAAAAAGTACTGGTAAATCTAGCTAAAAGAAGGAAAGAAGAAAACCAAATTAACAGTATCAAAGATGAAAAGGGAGACCTCACCTCTAATGAAGAGGAAATTAAGGCAATTATTAAAAACTATTTTGCCCAAATATATGGCAATAAATATAGCAATCTAGGTGAGAAAAATATTTACAAAAATATAAATTGCCTAGATTAACAGCAGAAGAAGCAGAATACTTAAATAATCCAATATCAGAAAAAGAAATTGAATAAGCCACCAAAGAACTCCCTAAGAAAAAATCACCAGGGCCTAATGGCTTCATAAGTGAATTCTATCAAATATTTGAAGAGCAACTAATCCCAATACTATACAAATTATTTGATATTGTAAGCAAAGAAGGAGTCCTACCAAATTCTTTTTATGACACAAATATGGTACTGATTCCAAATTCAGGTAGATCAAAAACAGAGAAAGAAAATTACAGACCAATCTCCTTAATGAACATAGATGCAAAAAACTTAAATAGAATAGTAGCAAAAAGACTCCAGCAAGTGATCATAAGGGTTATCCATCATGATCAGGTGGGATTTATACTAGGAATGCAAGGATGGTTCAACATTAGGAAAACCATTCACATAATTTACCATACCAACAGGGAAACCAACAAAAATCACATGATTATCTCAATAGATGCTAAAAAAGGCTTTGACAAAATACAACACCCGTCCTACTGAAAACACTAGGAAGTATAGGAATAGAAGGTCCTTTCCTAAAAATAATAAACAGTATATACGTAAAACCATCAACAAGCATCATATGTAATGGGGATAAATTAGAAGCCTTTCCAATGAGATCAGGAGTAAAACAAGGATGCCCATTATCACCTCTATTATTTAACATTGTACTAGAAACACTAGCAGTAGCAATTAGAGAAGAAAAATAAATAAAGGTATCAAAATAGGCAGTGAGGAGACTAAGCTATCACTCTTTGCAGATGATATGATGGTCTACTCAAAAAATCCTAGAGAATCAACTAAGAAGCTTGTAGAAATAATCAACAACTTTAGCAAAGTTGCAGGATAAAAAATAAATGCACACAAATCATCAGCATTTCTATATATTTCCAACACATCAGAACAGCAAGAGGTAAAAAGAGAAACATCAATTAATATCACCCAAGACGATATAAAATACGTAGGAATCTATCCACCAAAACAAACACAGGAATTATACCAACACTACTACAAAACACTTTACAAACAATTAAGACTAGATCTAAACAACTTGAAAAACATTGACTGCTCATGGGGAGGATGAGCTAACATGATAAATTGACCATTCCACCAAAATTAATTTACCTATTTAGCACCATACCTATCAACCTACCAAAAAACTTTTTTGGAAGAACAAAAGATCAAGAATATCAAGGGAAATAATGAAAAAATAAAACTTGAAGGATGGTGGCCTAGCAGTACCAGATATTAAGCTATACTATAAAGCAGCACTCATCAAAACAGTATAGTACTGGCTAAGAGACAGAAGGGAGGATCAGTGAAATATATTTGGGGTAAGTGACATCAGCAAAACTGTATGATAAACCCAAAGAGCCCAACTTTTGGGACAAAAATCCACTATTTGACAAAAACTGTTGGGAAAAATTGGAAAACAATATGGGAGAGATTAGGTTTCGATCAACATTTCACACCCTACACCAAGATAAATTCAGAATGGGTGAAAGACTTGAATATAAAGAAGGAAACTGTAAGTAAATTAAGTGAACACAGCATATTATACTTGTCAGATCTCTGGGAAAGGAAAGATTTTAAAATCAAACAAGAGTTAGAAAAAATTACAAAATGTAAAATAAATGATTTTTATTATATTAAATTAAAAAGGTTTTGTACAAACAAAAGCAATGCAACCAAAATCAGAAGGGAAAGAAAAAACTGGGAAAAAATCTTTGTAACAAAAAATTCTGACAAAGGTCTAATTACTCAAATATACAAGGAACTAAATCAATTGTATAAAAAATCAAGCCATCCCCCAATTGATAAATAGGCAAGGGGCAAGAATAGGCAATTTTCAGATAAAGAAATCAAAAGTATCAATAAGCACGTGAGAAAGTGTTCTAAATCTCTAATAATTAGAGAAATGCAA
>NC_058132.1:585229790-585267062 GCF_016433145.1 Gracilinanus agilis
AATAGATATATGGAGAAAAATAAATAGGGACAAAAAGGAATACACCTTCTGTTCAGCAGCACATGGAACATTCACAAAGATAGACCACGTAATAGGGCATAGAAACATGGCAAACAAATGCAAAAAAGCAGAAATAAATAAATGTTACCTCAGATCATTATGCAATAAAATAGTTATTAGTAAGAATACATGGAGAGGCAAATCAAAAACTAAGTGAAAATTAAATATGATTCTCCAAAATAATTTAGTGAAAGAACAAATCACAGAAACAATTATAATTTCATTGAAGACAATGACAATGATTATACATCTTACCCAAACCTTTGGGTTGCAGCCAAAGTCATTCTACGGGGAAAATTTATATCACTGAGGGCATATATTAAAAAATTATGGAGGGCAGAGGATAATGAATTGGGCATGCAACTTAAAAAACTAGAAAATGAACAGATTAAAAACCCACAGATGAAAACTAAATTAGAAATACTAAAAATCAAAGGAGAAATTAATAAAATTGAAAGTAAAAAATCTACTGAATTAATAAATAAGACTAAAAGCTGGTATTTTGAAAAAGTACTGGTAAATCTAGCTAAAAAAAGGAAAGAAGAAAACCAAATTAACAGTATCAAAGATGAAAAGGGAGACCTCACCTCTAATGAAGAGGAAATTAAGGCAATTATTAAAAACTATTTTGCCCAATTATATGGCAATAAATATAGCAATCTAGGTGAGAAAAAAATATTTACAAAAATATAAATTGCCTAGATTAACAGCAGAAGAAGCAGAATACTTAAATAATCAAATATCAGAAAAAGAAATTGAATAAGCCACCAAAGAACTCCCTAAGAAAAAATCACCAGGGCCTAATGGCTTCATAAGTGAATTCTATCAAACATTTGAAGAGCAACTAATCCCAATACTATACAAATTATTTGATATTATAAGCAAAGAAGGAGTCGTACCAAATTCTTTTTATGACACAAATATGGTACTGATTCCAAAGTCAGGTAGATCAAAAACAGAAAGAAAATTACAGACCAATCTCCTTAATGAACATAGATGCAAAAATTTTAAATAGAATAGTAGCAAAAAGACTCCAGCAAGTGATCATGAGGATTATCCATCAGGATCAGGTGGGATTTATACCAAGAATGCAAGGATGGTTCAACATTAGGAAAACCATTCACATAATTTACCATACCAACAGGCAAACCAACAAAAATCACATGATTATCTCAATAGATGCTAAAAAAGGCTTTGACAAAATATAACACCCTGTCCTACTGAAAACACTAGGAAGTATAGGAATAGAAGGTCCTTTCCTAAAAATAATAAACAGTATATACCTAAAACCATCAACAAGCATCATATGTAATGGGGATAAATTAGAAGCCTTTCCAATAAGATCAGGAGTAAAACAAGGATGCCCATTATCACCTCTATTATTTAACATTGTACTAGAAACACTAGCAGTAGCAATTAGAGAAGAAAAATAAATAAAGGTACCAAAATAGGCAGTGAGGAGACTAAGCTATCACTCTTTGCAGATGATATGATGGTCTACTAAAAAAATCCTAGAGAATCAACTAAGAAGCTTGTAGAAATAATCAACAACTTTAGCAAAGTTGCAGTATAAAAAATAAATGCACACAAATCATCAGCATTTCTATATATTTCCAACACATCAGAACAGCAAGAGGTAAAAAGAGAAACACCAATTAATATCACCCAAGACGATATAAAATACTTAGGAAACTATCCACCAAAACAAACACAGGAATTATACCAACACTACTACAAAACACTTTACAAACAATTAAGACTAGATCTAAACAACTTGAAAAACATTGACTGCTCATGGGTAGGATGAGCTAACATGATAAAATGACCATTCCACCAAAATTAATTTACCTATTTAGCACCATACCTATCAACCTACCAAAAAACTTTTTTGGAAGAACAAAAGATCAAGAATATCAAGGGAAATAATGAAAAAATAAAACTTGAAGGTTGGTGGCCTAGCAGTACCAGATATTAAGCTATACTATAAAGCAGCACTCATCAAAACAGTATGGTACTGGCTAAGAGACAGAAGGGAGGATCAGTGGAATAGATTTGGGGTAAATGACGTCAGCAAAACTGTATGATAAACCCAAAGAGCCCAACTTTTGGGACAAAAATCCACTATTTGACAAAAACTGTTGGGAAAAATTGGAAAACAATATGGGAGAGATTAGGTTTCGATCAACATTTCACACCCTACACCAAGATAAATTCAGAATGGGTGAAAGACTTGAATATAAAGAAGGAAACTGTAAGTAAATTAAGTGAACACAGCATATTATACTTGTCAGATCTCTGGGAAAGGAAAGATTTTAAAATCAAACAAGAGTTAGAAAAAATTACAAAATGTAAAATAAATGATTTTTATTATATTAAATTAAAAAGGTTTTGTACAAACAAAAGCAATGCAACCAAAATCAGAAGGGAAAGAAAAAACTGGGAAAAAATCTTTGTAACAAAAAATTCTGACAAAGGTCTAATTACTCAAATATACAAGGAACTAAATCAATTGTATAAAAAATTAAGCCATTCCCCAATTGATAAATGGGCAAGGGGCAAGAATAGGCAATTTTCAGATAAAGAAATCAAAAGTATCAATAAGCACGTGAGAAAGTGTTCTAAATCTCTAATAATTAGAGAAATGCAAACCTAAACAACTCTGAGGTATCACCTCACACCTAGCAGATTGGCTAAAATGATACCAGGGGAGAGTAATGAATGTTGGAGGGAATGTGGCCAAATTGGGACATTGATGCATTGCTGGTAGAGTTGTGAACTGATCCAACCATTCTGGATGGCAATTTGGAATTATGCTCAAAGAACAATAAAAGAATGCCTGCCCTTTGATCCACCCATAGCATTACTCAGTTTGTACCCCAAAGAGATCACAGATAAACAGACTCGTACAAAATTATTTATAGCCGCACTTTTTGTGGGGACAAAAAACTGGAAAGCGAGGGTATGTCCTTTAATTGGGGAATGGCTGAACAAATTCTGGTATACTATTGGGTATGGAATACTATTGTGCTCAAAGGAATAATAAACTGGAGGAATTCCATGTGAACTGAGAAGAACTCCAGGAATTGATGCAGAGGGAAAGGAGCAGAGCCAGAAGAACATTGTATATACCGAGACTGATATACTATGGTAAAATAGAATGTAATGGACGTCTGTACTAGCAGCAATGCAATGACCCATAACAATTCTGAGGGACTTATGGCAAAGAATGCTACCCACATTCAGAGGAAGAACTACAGGAGGGGAAACACAGAAGAAAAACAATTGCTTGAACACTTGGGTTGATGAGGACATGATTGGGGATGTAGACCTGAAAGGATCACACCAATGCAACTATCAATTATATGTAAATAAGTCTTGCTTGATGATACATGTTAAAACCAGTGGAAATGGGAGTTAGCTATGGGGTGGGGGAGTTTGTGGGGATGAAAGGGAAAGTAAAAACATGAATCATGTAACCATGGAAAATTTTTCTAAAAATAAAAAAATTAATTAAAATTTGGGACATTAAAAATTGCTAGTGGAGCTCTGAACTGATACAGCCCTTCTGGAGAGCAATATAGAACCTGGCCTAAAGGGCCATAAGAGTGTATATACCTTTTGACTCATCAATAGCAATACCAGCTTTGTATCCCAAAGAGATTAAAGATAGAAGAAAAAACCCACCTGTACAAAAAAATATTTATTGCAGCCCTTTTTGTGATGACAAAAAAACTGGAAACTGAAGGGATCTCTATCAATTTATGAAATATGCTTTCAATGTTATGCTATTATATCATAAGCAATGACAAATAAGAGGATCAATAAAAAACCTAGAATGACATATGAAGTGATGCAAGCAGAAGCCAGAGGAATTTGTACATAGTAACAATAATAATGTATAGTGATCATTTATGAATGTTTTAAATATTTTCAACAAGGCAAGGATTTAGGACAATTCCAAAAACTCATGATGACTAAAAACAAACAAAACAAAACTATGAACTGAACCAGAGGGAAGTGAGCGGAACCATGAAAACATTGCATAAAATAACAGAAATAGTGTACAACCTCAAGGAATTCATAACAGTAAATTTTTTTCATCACTATAGAAGGAATACATCGAATCTGAACATAGACTATAGCATGCCATTCTTCACTTTATTTCCTTCATGTTTTTTTCTCTAGTTTAAGGAAAAAGAATATTGTTTCACAACATGATGAACATACAAATATGTACCATATGACAACATATGCATACATATATATATATATATGTACAACTTTTATCATATTACTTGCCTTTTGGTGAGGGGAGAGAGAGAAAGAGAACATGGGTCTCAAAATGTCAGAAAACAATTATTAAAAATTGTAATAGGATGTAATCTGGTAAAAGTATAATTTCTAAAAAGAGTGGATAGCTCTTCACCCACACAACATTCTTCTAAGGCAGTGGTTCCCAAACTTTTTTGGCCTACTGCCCCCTTTCCAGAAAAAATATTACTTAGCCCCCTGGAAATTAATTTCTTTTAATTTTAATAGCAATTAATAGGAAAGATAAATGTACCTGTCACCATCACTGCCGTCCTGGATCGCTGCAGCACCCACCAGGGGGTGGTGGCACCCACTTTGGGAATCACTGCTCTAAGGAATTTCCAGTAGAAGCTGGTTGGTTGTTATTCAGTTGTTTGTTATATCCAACTTTTATTTGGAGTTTTATTAGTCTGATTTTGCTATGTCCCTGCCCAGATTATTTTGCAGATGAGAAAAACTGAGGTGAATAGGGTTAAATGACTTGCCCTGGATCACATGGCTAGTAAGTGTCTGAAGCCAGATTTAAACTCAAGTCTTTCTAATTCCAGACAGGATGCTCTATCCATTGTGCCACTTAGCTGCCCAAGAAGATGGCTATCCCTTGGAATCTCTCTAAGTAAGAAAAAAAATTTTTTTTAAGTGTTCTTTGAAATTAGGAGGAGAAGTTGTTTATGGTCTTGTATAAATCCAAGTAAAACTGGAATCTGCACAGAAGATACAGCTGATGGTTCAGGGATTAGAGTGCTGGGCTTGGGGTCAGGAATACCTGAGTTCAAATCCAGCCTTCATCACTTATCTCCCATATTTTCCCTGAGCAAGTTACTTCATCTGTTTGCCTTAGTTTCTTTAACTGTAATGGGAGGACAGTAATAGCAACTACATGGTAGGATTGTTGTAAAGATCAAATGAAATGTGTGTAAACAGTGCTTAGCACTGTGCTCAGAGCATAGAAAATACTCAGTAAATACTTATTCCCTTCCCTTTCCCCAGATAGGGAGAGTCTATCCCTTTCCAGCCCACTATTAACTTTGAATAAACCTGAATAGACATTAAACCCAGCTGAAGTGGGAGGGGGTGGTGGCATGAGATAAGAAAGACTTCAGAGAGAACAGAGGATGAACACCACTGGTGTCAGGAGCATAAAGGGGAAGCTCAGTCCACTTTAATATAATAATTTAATATCAGGGCAGGAAAGTTAGACTCCATGTCAGTTTTTACCTGAAGTAGGGGAGATCAGTAACACAATTTTACAGGCTGTCATAAGAAGCAGTCACTTGCTTAGAGAACACTTACAAAGGAAGGGCATTGCTGGCTTCCAACACCCCTGCTTTTCAGGCGAGTAAATGTTTAACTTGTTGATTTGAAGCTATTGGACATAAAAGTGCTGATAGTTCAATGAATGGAGGGCCAGAGTCAGCATTCTGATGTCCTTGCCAGTTTTCAACATCTTTGTATAATTCAGTGCAGCTAATAGCTTTGTGGAGTGAGTGAGAAAAGGAAACAAATCAGACTGGTGCCGTATTGCCAAAATCTGTCAGGAGACCCATACATTAGAGCAGGAAAGATGGATGTCTTCAGCAAGCTGGGTTAGTTACACAGGGACAAGCCAGATAAATTGGGAGGTCATGGGGCTAACTCCTTTTTTTTTTAAAGGATAATTTGAAACTACACTCTAAGAGTAGCCAATCTGCTGAAGGGATGCTTGGATTGAAACATCCTGTTTTGGACTGATTTATACTTCAACTCTCTCTAGACACAAATATACATATGTGTGTATGTATATATGTGTGTACATGCATGTACATGCACATACATACATCCATATACACACACGACACATGAAAACATCTACATGTACAAGCACGCAGAGAAAAGACTTCCATGACTAGAAAATTTCCTTCGAGAGAATAAGATTCAACATCCTCAAAATTTCCGTGTGAATAACCTACAGGTATAATTGATATATGCACTTGAAACGAGGTTATATGAATTTCATCTTGTAATAACAACGTAAATGCACTGTATCCAAACTATATTGGAAAGGTACAAGCCTATTATTTCATTGTTCACTTGATTACCCATGCATAACATTATGCCTCGGAAAGAAACTGCCTCCTATGAAATATTTTCACCTAATGTAGTGTTTTTGTTCAATATTTACCTCCAAATAAGTGTTTCTCTCTAGAGTCTAACTGAATTTGTGCACGTCTGAAATTTTCCTGAAGTCTTGAGATTCCTAGGAAGGAGAAAAAAAGGGGAGTGGGAGGGACGGTACTGAAAATAGAACCCAGCAGTAGCCATGTTTCACAGGGAATCTCACACCAGTACAGGAGAGGGCTATTTAGCAGCGAGCTTAGGCACTGGCTTAGCTCTGTATGGCACAGAACTGGGCTACTCGTTGTTGACGTCGATTCTTAAGTTGGTCAGCCTACGAGCATTGCACAATATAGACTCCAGCATATCAAAATAGCTCACTGGGAGATGATAACAACTTAAAACATCTTCCATTAAACACGTTAGCAATACTCAATTACATTTTAGCATTTTCTCCATTACTCCCTTAAGGAAGAAAAAGCAAAGTTGCTTATTCTGCTAAACTGTATCAAAAAACTAAACAGAGGAACCAGGAGTAATTTTTTAAAGATGTCTTACTGTCTTCATGGCACTACAATGATGTTATTACCTAGATTCTCTTGATTGAGAAATTATTATTCCCCGACTGAATATCTTACATGCCTAAATGTTGTCTTTACACAAATGCAAAAATAGCACATCTAGCATAAAATTTAGTATACCAGATTCATTACTGCCAGTTCAGAAATATCTCTTGTAGGGACCACTGCCTGCCATTTCTATGATAGTCTCCAAAAGCTGAGATCAATACAACTACTTAAGTCTTTTGGGAAAGTCTGATTCTTTTGTGCACAAACATATAAATCTATATCTATATCTATATCTATATAAGTATAGATATGTGTACATATGTAATTTCTTGTAACATGTACAGCATATGTATATACGTGTGTTTGTAGACCATTCACGTATCTAGCACATAGGCAGATATGTTTGTTTTTGCATGGATATAAAGATAGCTATAGAGAAAAGAAGAAAGCAAAAAAAAAGAGTAAAGCTTATTTAGGCTATTTCTTGAAAGACATTCCCAATGCATTAGGACTTCAATAATTAAAATACATCATTTTTTTCCATTTTGTATACCTAAAGAAAACATTCAAAAGAAAATATGATGTAAACCTTATTCAATGACAATTAGAAACTTACCTGGAAATTTGTCTTGCTTCCAACCTCCTACAAAACAGTCAAAAATCAATATTTTGAAATAAAACCGGAAAAAAGATGGGGAAAAAAGGACAAAGCCAAAGTCCCCGAAAGTCACAACCCACTTAATAATTGGGTGTTTACTCTGGTGATATGTGCTAGCTGTTTTAGTCTCTGGGGTATGATTTAGGGCTAGAAAAGCTTGCTTATTTAAGGGTGTACCTGGCTATCTGGTGACATAAACTGGAACAATTGCTTGTTGGTATTAGGAGGGCTGGAGCATCATAGCTGTATCCAGTATGTCCTTAATGAGAAGTAAAAAAGCAAAAACAAACAAAAAGAAAACAACTGTCAGATTATGGGTAATTGGTTCCATTATCCACACTAAGAAGGAAGGGTTGAATGACATTTTTCATATGAATACAAGGGAACTCAGCTTAAGCTCTCTGACCTATTACCTCCTTAGAGTAGCAAGACTACCTCACCAGATCGACTTAGAACCATTAATTAGCTCAGTCTCTCTTTGTAATTTTGAATGGAAATACGCTTAGCCTCTTAAATAGTTGTAAAACTACAAACATAAATTACTAAATACATAGTATTAAAGCTGTTCCATGGTCCTTGGGGGAAATGGATTATGGACTCTGAAGGGCTCTCATGTTGTTTGACTTAAATCCCAATTTCTGGCTGCTTTTGAAATGTCCGTTTGTTCCATAGAGTCTAATTTCCTCTCAGATATTATATGCATAATAGGAAGATTTTTAATTTTAAAAAAGAAAATAAATTGAACAATGAGAGGAGTGCCTATGTATGGTCTTGTGTATGTGTGTGTGTGTGTGTGTGTGTGTGTGTGTGTGTGCTATCCATCAAACATATTATAGTGGCTCCCTTTGAACCATATCACAGTGGCCTCCCTTGGTGTTTTATCTGCTGGAATTTGTAGAGAAATGTTTACATTAATAAGTATAATACTTGGGAAATTGTTTATTCCATTCCAAATTTTGAGATACTATAAAGTATATGCTTCTTCTGGAAAAAGTCAAATTATCTGGTCCTTTAATGAAAGATTCATCTAGATTTTTCCCACTGAAAGGCAAAATTATGTTTAGACAGTCCTAAATGTAATCTTTTTATAGTATGGTTCACCATCCACTATATACTATAGGTTCACAGGATCCTAAATATTTAGTTAAGGGGTCCGTGGGAGGTCATCCCTTCCTACCTTGTTGAAGAAACTGAATTCAGAGAGTTTAAAGGACTTGCCTGGCAGAACTAATATTTACTCATATTGGGTGAACTTTAAAATTCATCATTGCTAGTTGAGTATTCTTTTTTTTTCTGTACTGCAATATTGCTTGCCATAGTTTTATCCCCTAGAAAAGTGGCCTTATAATCCAACCAAAACTTATTCTCAAACATTTCATGTTTTCATACTTCTTTAATTATGTAGCCTAAACATGTCATCTACTCTATACAATCCCTTTTTCTCTCCACTATACTTCTCTCTCATCTCTCTCTCTCTCTTTCTCTCTCTCTTCCATATTTCTGTATTATTCTATCTAAGGATTACTATACAAAATTTGATATTATAATAAAATTCATTTGAAAAAAAAGAATATGAACAAAAATATTGAAAAGTTATAGAAGTGGTAGGGAATAAGAAGAAATACCTATTCCTGACTTCAAATTATAATTATAAAGCATCAGTCATCAAAAAATCTTATATTGATTTAAAAATAGAGTAATAAAACATAATAGACAAAAGAGAAAAATATTAGAGCAATCCTACAGTATATTATAAGACAGAAAATATAAACTTTTTAGGTAAGAACCACCTATTTGAAAAAAAACTACTAGAAAACCTTTTATACTTTATTTTACAATATATTCTAAACAGATACATGAGCATAATATTTGATAGTATAATATAAAAATGTCATAAGAGAAGCATTTCAAATACCTTTCACAATTATGCATAGGAGATATATTATTATACAAAGAAGAGATAGAGATCATTATAGAAGATTAGATAACTTTAATTATATAAAACTAATTTTTGTACAAACAAATTTTTGCACCTAGGATAAAAAGTAAAATAATTGAATGAGGGGAAATTTTGCTTCCAATTTATCTAATTAATGTTTGGTTCTGTGTGTGTGTGTGTGTGTGTGTGTGTGTGTGTATACACACACAGATATATAATTACAAGCACATATAATATGTGGGTTGTGTATGTGCACATGTGTATATGTATGTATGTGTATGTGTATGTATATATATATATATGTGTATATATATATATATATATAAAATCATTCCATAGAAGAGTTGTAAACTATCAACCATCATATGGAAGAATTTCCTACATCCCTAATTATAAGAGAAAGGCACCCAAACAACTTTATATAATGCAAGTGGACAAAAATAACAAAAACGAGAATAGTCAGTATTGGAAATTATGTATGAAGATAGACATATTAGGGAATTGTTTATATGAATCTATATAATTGTTATATTAAAAATTGGAATTATGTATATAAAATGACTAAAATGTGCATCCTCTTTCTCCCAAAATTTTTACTAGGCTTATCTCACAATGAGCCCATTAATAAAAAAAAGCACTCAGAGACAACAACAAAGTTAGAGCAATATTTTATTTATTTTTATAATAGCAATGAATTAAATACAAGTAGTGCTCACTGTGAAAAAGGTCAAATAAAATTTTGATCCATGAATATGCTATGAGAAATGACAGATGTGATGAATAATGAAAAATAATACTCTCCTTGAACTGGTACAGATCAAAGTATACAGAGGAAGGTGAAAACATGCACCATTACTAAAATGATTTAAATGGAAAGAATACAGAAGACATAGACCTTTTTAGAGAGCAGTTTGATCAACAGCATGTCTCCTGCCAAATAAAACTAATTCTTTGTTATCTGTTCCTTGTGTGGTCCACACATCATCACTCCTGCAGTGCCAGGTAATTTCTCTGATTTCCATAAGTTGCTGAAGGAATGACAGAACTCTTTTATTTACAGCTACCCTTGTCAATGTTCTGAAAAAGTGTTACTCTTTATTTTCCTTGAGTATGAGATTGTTAAGCTCTTCTGGTCTTCTGTGAGATTCTGAAGTCTCTCCTTTCCAAACTGTCAACTATAATGAAGTAATTTAGGGAATAGAACAGAAATTTATCATGATTAAGAAGGAATGGGAGCTTGGCTGTCAACTTTGAACATTCTGCATTGGAATGCAACTGAGGGAGGAGTGAAACTGTCAGTGCTGGTGTGAGAGGGGTTTGGAGCAGAAGTCCAGCCAGCAGTGATTCCATAAACTTGGGATCTTTTGGATTGTAGAAGCTTGAAAACAACATCTCTCAAGGCAACTAATGGTGATGGGAGTGTCTATTTCTGGTGGACAGTTTGCAGGCATTCTTTCCTACCTGGTATCTATTCGATTATTGGTTGTGCAAGGAGTTGGTTCCTATTATCCTGAGGCCATCAAAGGAGCGACTTGGACCAATTGTGAGAATCCCAATACCCAGTTCTCTGCCTCTAGTCTTCAGTCAAGGCTGTCAGCCTGACTGAAGTTGGGTTGACAGAGAAACTCTCTCTTAGGACTACATTTCTTGTCAGTTAGCTAATCCTAGTTAGAAATACCTCTCCCAATCTCCTTACACTTTTTATACATTAAACTATTTTGTTTTCCTTCCTGTTTGTTTCCTCTCACCTCAAAGAACCTATAGTGTATGAGTAGTTAATCTTTATGTTATTCCCTGGTTTGTGACAGAGACCAGTAATCCCAACTGTCATTCCTTTAGTGAAGGGTTATCAGATTTACTCAGGCTCTGATAACCTATCCTTCTTTGTGAGTTTAATCTGTGAGTAGCAGTTGCCCAAAACACCTACTGGTTTCTCATAGATTAACTTATATTTATATATTCTTTTAAAACAACAAAGATAAGACTATACAGCCTTTTCCTAGCCTAGCCAGTTCTTCATCTAGCAGGAGATTTAATTAGCTCAAATCATCATCTCACAGCCAAAAAAGATGAAAAACCTGTATTTCCCCCTTTGCTTCTCACTTTCAAAGTAGAAGAAGACAATGACCTTCAAGTTTCCTGTTCTCTCAGTCTGGAGATGGCTGTAGAGAATAATAAGCTTTCATTTCTCTTCATATAGCCACAGAATTCAGCTTTCCTTAATGAAGAGTTGCAGAGCTTATCAGGCTTCAATCAACTGACTCAGCTTCTACCAACTTCCTGTATTGTCTTTAATAAGAACCTTTCCTCATTACCTTCAATGCTTTTTTGTCTGAATCTTCCTATGCTCAGCTTCTACTTTACTCTTGTACTTCCCTGGCCTTTTGTTGGCTTCTTCTCCTTATGTATTCTCTGGCTTCTAATGCCTCCTCACAAACGTTGGCCAACCTTATTATGTGAATTTCACTAATGCTATATGTCTGTCATATATAGCTACAACAGTCCTTATAAAACCTTCCCATGGCCCATCTGTTTTTTTTTTTTTTAATGTTCAGTTATGTTCAATTCTTTGTGACTCCATGGACTATATCAAGTCAGACCTTTTCATCCTCCATTATCTACTGAAATCTAAGTGTTTGGCTTTTGTTTCCATGACACAATTGTTATAGAGAAATATAGGTTAGAGATTAATTAGCAGAAAGCAGACTTTTTCTGGTAAGCTGGCAAGAGCTTGGAGTTCCAAACTTGGAATCCTGGCGGAGGGCACACTTTCACAGAGTGACCATGGAGTTGAGAGTTACTGGCAGTTGGTACCTGTGAAAGCAGCTTCCTGATTGAGCCCATGTGTGGTTTTTGGGATCTCAGGACTTTGGAGTTGTGCCTTGAACACTGAATACAAGATCTTCTATCAAGACCGTGAAAGTGCAGGTTGAGAAAGGATTTTTCTGTGGTGTTGGTGGACATATCCAGAAAATCTCATCTCCCTCACCTCCCAATTGGATCATCTTGCTGTTTAACCGGAGTTACCCAGGACCAGAGACATCCAGAGAACAGCCAAGGACAGCTTTGTGAGATACCCTTACCCATGGCCAGCCAGCTCTTGCCCGGGCTGTCTGCTCATCAATTTAATGATTAGAGGAGACATCTCCATCCCTCCATTCCCTGCCAGTTACTTTTTCGATCTAAGTGTTAGCTTCTCCTATTTCCCTATATTCCCTATCCTAGTTTTGTTATTAAAACCAATTTATACATTTATTCCTGCTTCTTCTCCTTTCCCAGACAAACTTGGCAATCCTGACAAATGAGAACCCACTGAGATATAACCCAGCAGTGTTTATCCTTTAACCCATTGTGTTGAGGGACTAGTTAACCACCCCTAGAATAATATTACCTATAACACTATCTATCAGTCTCCTCATCCTCTGTTCACTTCACCTTTTGTTCTCTTTAATCTTTCCCAAAATCAGGGTCTTTCCCAGACCTTTCTTTCTTCTTTTTAATCTGACTGAAATATTTCAGTTTCCACTTCAGAATTTCAATAAATAGTCTTAATTTCTTGAATTATTGACTGATTTAATCTCTCTGTCCAAGGGACTCTCAAAAGTCTTATTCTGCTCCACAGTTATTAAGTGTCAGTTCAGCAATGCTCAATTCTCCTTACAATCCAACTCTCGCAGCCACATACTGCTAGTGGAAAAATGATAGATTTGACTATACAATGCTTAATTGGCAAGGTGATATCTTTGCTTTTTAGTTTACAGTCCAAATTTGCTATAGCTTTCCTTCCTAGAAATAAGTATTTTAAAAAAAATCTTAGCTGCAGTTGCCAACTACAACGGTCTTTGAGCCAAAGAATATAAAATCTGACACTATTTCCATTTCTTCTCTATTTGCCAGAAAGTAAGGGGAACAGTTGCCAAAATCTTAATTTTTTTGTGTTGTTTGAAGAAAGGTTTATACTCTTCTCTTTTACCCTCATCAAGAAGCTTCTTAATTCTTCTTCACTTTCTGCTATCATAGTGGTATCATCTACATATCTGATATTGCTGATATTTTTCCTAGCAACCTTAATTTCATTTTATGATTTATCCAATAATCATGTGAAATACATAATATACTCTGCATATGTTAAAAAATAAGGCAATAATATAGAGCCTTGACTTTTCCAGTCTTAACCCAATTAGTTGTTCTTTGTTTGGTTCTGTTGCTTCTTGAACCACATATATGTATGTTCCTTATGATAAAAGTAAGGTAAACTAATACTCTCATCTCTTTGAGGATATATCATATTTTATTGTGGTTTACACAGTTGAAGGCTTTAGTGAAGTCAGTCAAATAGAAGTAGATTTTTTTTGAACATCCTCCTTTTTTCCATAATCCAGGAAATGTTGGTAATTTGGTCAACAGTTCTTCTGCCTTTTTGAAGATCAGTTTGCTCCTTTGTTAATTCTTGGTTCACATATTGCTAAAGACTAGATTGCAGAATTTTAAGCTTTACCTTGCTGGTGTATGAAATGAGAACTTTTTTTGATAATTTGAATATTCTTTGGCATTGTCTTTCTTTATGTTTGGAAAGTAAACTCATTTTTTCCAACACAGTGGCTACTGTTGTGTATTCTAAACCTTCTGACATACTTAGTACAGAATTTGAACAGCATTATTTTTAGGATTTTAAACAGTTCCACTGAAATTCCATTATCTCCATTAGTCTTACACTTTGCAGTACTTCTTAAGGCCCACCTGACTTAATCCTCAAGGACGTTTGGCTTTAAACTAGTAATTATACCATTGTGACTATTAATGATATCAAGCTCTTTCTTTCTTTTTTTTTGTTTCTACGTATTCTTACCTCTCCTCTTAATTTTTTCCACTTCCCTTAAGTCCCTAACAATTTTGTCTTTTATTATACCCATTCCTATAAGAAATATTTCTGTGATAGTCTCTCGTTTTCTAGAAGAGATCACTTGTCCTGCCCATTCTTTTGTTTTCTTCTACTTCTTTGTATTGCTCATTTTAAACAAAACCCTTCTTATCTATAACAATGGAATTTTGAGGGGAGAGAATGTTGAACCAAAGGAGAAGACAGTTGTTGGCATTTGGAACCAGTGGGGGATGCTGGGAATTTTTTCCAGGAGGAGGAGGAAGAGAGGTTTGGGGGCTGGGAATATCTCTCTTTCTTACTCTCTGGAATCCTGCATTCATTTGGCTATATCTTTCCCTTTTCCTTTCCTTCTTTTCCCTACTATTTGTAAAGCCTCATCAGACAATCACTTTGCTTTCTCACTCTTTTTTTTTACTTTGGGATGTGTTTTTGTGTTTTGGCTTAGGTACCATATTGTGAACCTCTATCAATAGTTCTTCACACATTCTATCTATCATGTCAAATACTTTAAATCAATTCATCTCTTCCACTTCATGTTTGTAAGGGATGTTATTTAGGTTACATCTATTCAGTCTGATGATTTTTTTTCTTTTTATCTTTTGAACCTGAATTTTGCAATAAGTAGCTCATGACTGGAATCACAATTAGCCTTAGATCTTGTTTTAATTGACTGAATGGAGCTTCTCTTCATTTGGTTGCAGTATATAACCAGTCTGATTTTGATATTGAGAACCTGGTGATGTCCATCTGTAGAGTTGCCTTTTGAATTATTGAAAAAGAATGTTTTCTATGATCAGTGAGTTATCTTAACAGAACTCAATCACTCTGTCTTGCTAAATTTTGTCTATCAAGCCAAAATTTGGCTATCATTCCAGTGTATTTTGATTTCATACTTTAGTATACCAATCTTCTATAATGAATGTAGCATCTTTTTTGGCATAATTTCTAGAAGATGGTGTAGGTCTTTGCAGAATTGATCAATTTTGACCTTTTTGTCATCAATAGTTGAAGAATAGACTTGTTTTACTGTGATGTTGAATAGTTTGCCTCAAATTCCAAAAGATATTCTGTCATTTTTTAAGTTATGCCCCAACAATGCTTTTCTTATCCTTTAATCAACTTTAAGGACTACTCCATTTCTTCTGAAGAATTCTTGTTCATGATAGCATATGTAATGATCACTTGAATTAAAGTCATTCATTTCTATCCATTTAAGGTTACTGAAATCCAGGATGCCAATGTTTAATTTTTCCATCTTATATTTGACCACATCTGGCTTATCTTGTTTCACAGATTGAAATCCCAGGTTCCAAGGCAAAATTAAAATTTATAGCATGGGACTTTCCTTTTATTACAAGATAATTTGGCAGCTGAGCTTCCTTTCAGCTTTGGTTCAACCCCTTCATTAATACTGAAGCTACCTGTAGTTGTCCTCTGCTCTTTCCTTGTAGAGTGTTGGACACCTTCTGAACTGAGAGGCTCATCTTCTGGTGTCACATCTTTTCTTATTTTAATATTATTGATAGAGTTTTCTTGGCAAAGATAAAGGAGTGCTTTGCCAATGCCTTCTCCAGTGGATTACCTTTTGCCACAACTCTCACCTTACCTGTACATCTTATATAACCCTGCATAGTAGAGCTCATAGTTTAAGTGAACTATGCAAGCTCTTCCACTATGCCAAGATAGGGATCCAGGAGAGGGGATTTAATTTAATCCAAAAATTAATTCAAAATTCAATCCAGTTATTTAATTTATTATTTTGATTAACTAATTAATTTGTAATTAACATTTAAAATATTAACATGCTCAGTTAACTCCCTCCATTTCTCCCCTTACTTCACTAGAGAAAGCATCATTTGATAAAAATAAAAAACAATATCTTACTTATTTCTAGTAATCATTTTCCCCTCTGGAAGTATGTATACATCAATCATTCATTAAATAATTTATTATTTCTAAATAATAATCTCCAAAACTTCAAAAATAATCACATGAAAAGGAGCTCATGGACCACCCTGAGATCATCTTTCCCTCAGACTTCTCTTTGCTTTCAAAAAGGTTCTCTTGGAATATATCTAACCATTTTCTCTCACTCTGTCTCTTCTCAAGATTTTGTTTTAGACTCTGTTTCTTCTCAAATTGATTTTCAATTTGCCTTATGCAAATGTTCTTCCTCCCTCTTTCATTAACCAAATTTCACATAGGAAAGAGTCAGCACCTTATACTTGCAAACAAAACAGATAAATAAACCTAAACCCTGGAGAGTTGTTTGTTTCTTATTAAAAAGATTATGCCAATAGTTATGAAGTGAGCTTTCCTATAAGCATTTAGCAGTTTTTCTTAGTTTGTAAATCTCTGCTGATATACAGATGCCATCTTTTTTCTTCTGTTTTCTCTTGTCCTAGATACCCTACGGACTACAAAGATTCAATCGTTGATCAAAGAACCACTATTTCCCTTGATGTCTTTAACTGGTCCTAGTGGCCCTAACCCATAGAAGATG
This sequence comes from Gracilinanus agilis, assembly GCF_016433145.1. Classification (NCBI taxonomy): domain Eukaryota; kingdom Metazoa; phylum Chordata; class Mammalia; order Didelphimorphia; family Didelphidae; genus Gracilinanus; species Gracilinanus agilis. The sequence goes on from NC_058132.1 coordinate 585,246,807, forward strand.
GTCTCTGAGAATTGCTATGGCCCAAGTCGTCACCATCATAAACCTAACCTAATTATGAACCTCTCCAAACTTAACTAGTCTTGTCTTCATACTGCCAGCATACCAGTTGTCACTGTTCCTCTATTTTCTGGTCTGTGTCCCACTGTTACAAATATCAAGAATCGTAGCTTCCTTTCACCCCACAGTGAAGTATAAGAGTGAAAGATGAAAATGCAGCCAGAATTATCTTAGGATCCTTTACCAGAGCTTCCTTTCATACATTCATTCCCTCTTGAGGGAAAAAAGAAGGTGAGTCTGGACTCAATACTTACTTTAATATCCTCAGCCTTCCTTCAGACACTGAAGTTGATAATTGCTCTGGTAACTGTTTCCTGAAGGTAATATTGTTATTTAATCATTTCAGTCCTGTTCAAATCTTCATGACCTTATTTGGAGTTTTCTTGGCAAGGATACTAGAGTGGTCTGCCATTTCCTTCTCTAGCTCATTTGAAAGATGAGTAAACTGAGATATATAAGGCTAAGTGACTTGCCCAGGGTTCCACAGCTAGTAAATGTGTTAGGCCAGATTTTAACTAAGGAATATGAGTCTTCCTGACCTCCGCTGAATCATCTAACTGCCCCCAAGGACCTCATTTCAGCAATCCAGTTCAAGTTTTTGGAGAAACTGAACATCTACAATCAACTTGCAAAGGACAATGAAAAATAGGTGACCTAGCACTGTAGAACCTCATACTTTTACCTCAAAAGATAGTCTCTGCTTCTTTCTTCCTTTTTCTTCATGGATTCTCTCCACCATTTTCTTCTAATATACATTTCTTACATTATTTCACATCAGAATATTTGTTATACAATACACTCTGGTCAAACTGATCTAGTAGCTGTTTTCTATTTGATGTTCTCCCATCCTTGTACATTCCACAGTAAGCTGTTCCTTGCAAAAGGAACAGAATTAGTCATATGCCCTATGTACATAAGATTGCCTCTATCTTTGCCTCTCAAACTTTTTCAAGGTTTTATTCAGATATATATATATATATACACATGTAGTTTCCAAATTGCCAGATGCATGGTCTTCATATTGCCAAATATATACCAAAGCTCAGAGGTTAAAAGACTTGCCTGAGGCTGCAACAGTATTAAATGACTACACTAGGATTAGATTCTCATAGATGAAAACAAAACAACACAAAATTTGAAGGAACATCTCTTAGATGTAGATGAAAATTTTCTGGATTTGGGATTAAAAACTATTGTCACCTGCTCTCTTAAGTAAGTATTTTTCAGTAATAGTATACTTTATTTCCTTTAGATGAATTCTCTGAAGAAAATATTGCTCATGTCTAAATGGACTCATATAAAACTTAGCTGATCATCTAATTGGTAAATTGTTGTAAATATTTATGTCATTTATATAAAAAGGAGTGGAAATATTCTTGTTAAGTAAATGGGAAATTGCATCTCTTCTAAATGTTCAAAGCTAAATTGAGACTTTCTGGAATACTATGATTCATCTTTTGGGAATGAGACCATTCACACCTAGTACTGAAAATTAATTGAAATTGCTTAATACAAATGTGTATTATAATAGTTTAGAAGTGAAAAAGCCAATACTAATAGAAATCATATGACAACTGGGGAGATATATGGAACTATAACATATTTGTCATTTAATGGGTAGTTAATAGCAGAGGGACTCCCTGTGTAAGAAGAAATTCTGAGGATCCTTCATAGTATGGGAAAAGAGTGTTGGATACAGGGTCTGAGGATAGGGGTTCAATTCTTTCTTCTATGTTTTAGTGCCTGAGACATCCAAGAAATCATTTAACCTTTAAACCCCATTTTCCTTAACAACAGAATGAAGGAATTGGCTGAGATGGAGTTTAAAGCCTCTTCTTTCACTATGTCTATGATCAGATGGCTTTTCTTAAACTTCAGAAAGGTATGAATTGCTTGTACCTATGTTTACTTTTTGTCAATGTGTCCTTAATTATTAGCATAATAGCTAGAACAGATTTGGCACTTAATATAACTCATTAATTGAGTAATATTTAATTTCCCATTTGTTATTTTTTAAAGTGCTGACAATTTGTTGTCACTTCATTTCTTTCAACAGGTTCCAAGGAACATAACTACAGATTGACTAACAGAAATCAGCTGACAGTTTCTGACTTCTAAAAGAACAATAAATAATAGGAATTTGGGGGGAAATGAAGGGGAGAAATAGCATAATTACAGGTAATGGATGAATGGATTCAATTCATTTATTAATGCTGACTCTCCAGATTTTTCCAAATATATACATAGATTTAGTCCTATTACATGATGAACTTGGGTCATTTCCTGAAGCACCACTGGAAATCTGTGTATATGTGTTGTTATAAAGAAGTAAATAAGGTAATTTGAGTGGGTCTATGAATGCAATTTGGGTGTGAGGAAGGATAAAGGGGATATAGGTGATTATAAGGTGACTGGAGGAGGAATGAAGGGAAGGGAAGGTATATAGGAGATACAGGAAATGGGGTATGTAGGAGAGGGCAGCTCAAACAGGTTTATTCCCAGAGGCTAGAGACAGAGGATACAGGGAGGAAACTAGGGCCAGTACGAAATGTTTAGGTTTGACTGCAGGGTTTGTCTTGTTAGTTTCCAAAGTTCCTCGAGGGAGGAGTCGAGAGGGCCCCTCCCTATCAGTGAAATTGTTAGAAGGAGCAAGTCTAGGGTGGGTACTTCCTGCCAAGATGGATGCCCCCAGTTCCCCTCAAGGAAATAGAAGAAAAATGATTCCTTCTCCTTGAGCCCTTGTCTTAATTTTTGACACAATGATTCACCACAGGGTTTGAATAGATAACAAGGAGATTTATTAATACCAGGGTCAGTCAGAAGGGGAGAGGGGTTTAAGATTTTCTAACTGCTGCTATGGAGAGGGGTGAGGGTGGGGGATGGGTCACGGAGAGGTTTAGGCTGAGAGAGTCCAGCTCTCCCAGTTGGGAGATTTGACTGCCTTGTAAGTAAAGTTCTTATTGAATCCCTAAAACTAGGGGTAACTTATTTGAGGATACTCTACTTGTCTATAGAAACTAAAACCCACAATGTTCAATCACCAAGCCCTCCCTTCCACACAGGGCCCAAAGGAAATTCAGGGGAAGGGAAGGGAATGTAGATGGAGAGATCAGGGAGAGGTCCAGAGAAATGAGATAGGTTTAATTCTCCCCAAGAGAAGGTGAGCACAGGCCAAGGCCGAAGCAAAGCCAAGCTTAAAGGCCAAAGCAAATGCCTCCAGCCACAGCGAAAGCCAGAAGGCAAAAGCCCCTTCAGTTAGAACTTCACCTCTATTTATAGTTTCAAGTTCCAACTGACTTTCTGAAGATTCTAAGATGTTTAACTGACTTTTTGTGACCATTAGAAATTACAGAAGCAAAAAGTTTCTGTTAGCCACCTTGCATTACAGTGTATATATATATATATATATATATATATATATATATGTATATATATATATGTATATATATATGTATATGTATGTATGTATACACACACACATACACATATACATACTCTATTGAAGGTCCTCTGCACCTCATGCCTGGATTATTGCAATAACGTGATGGTAGGACTACCTACACCAAATATTTCCCAACTCTAATACATCCTCATTTAGTAACTAAAGTAATTTTTCTAAAATTTTAACCTTTCACCCCACTACTTACTAAATTCTTATTTCCTTTAGCCTCTAGGAGCTAATACAAAATGCTTCATTTAGTATTCAATGCTCTTTATAACCTAGTTTCTTCCTAGTTTTACAGGCTTCTTACACCTTCCTTCCTGACATATACTCTTCAATTCAGTGACACTTGCTACTTGGTAGTTACACAAACAAGATACTCCATTTCTGAGATTCAAGTCATTCTATATGTGTCCTCCATGCTTGTAAAGGTCTCTCTCCTTTATTCCAGCCACAGAACTCCCTGAATTTCTTTGAAGCTCAACTAAAATCTCACCTTCTACAAGAAACCTTTCCCAACTCCTCTTAATTCTATTGTCTATCTTCTGCTAATTATTTCCCATTTTCTTGTATAGAGTTGTACATATTTGCTTTTATGTGCCCCACCCCACCCCCAAGATTGCAAGCTCCAGGAGGGCAAAGATTGTCTTTTGTCATGTTTTGTATACTTAATGTTTAGAAGAGTACCTGCCACATAATAGGTTTTTTTTATCATTTAATAAAATTTATTTTTTAGAAAAGTTAACATGGTTACATAATTCATTCTTACTTTACCCTTCACCACCCCAACCTCCCCCCACCATAGCAGATGCGCATTTCCACTGGTTTTGACATGTATCCTTGATCAAGACCTATTTCCAAATTGTTGATAGTTGCATTGATGTGGTAGTTTCGAGTCTACATCCCCAATCATGTCCACCTCAACCCATGTGTTCAAGCAGTTGTTTTTCTTCTGTTTCCACTCCTGCAGTTCTTCCTCTGAATGTGGGTAGCATTCTTTACCATAAGTCCCTCACACTTGTACAGGGTAATTGCACTGCTGCTAGTACAGAAGTCCATTATATTCGATTTTACCACAGTGTATTGGTCTCTGTGTACAATATTCTTCTGGCTCTGCTCCTTTCGCTCTGCATCAATTCCTGGAGGTCTTTCCAGTTCACATGGAATTCCTCTAGTTTATTATTCCTTTGAGCACAATAGTATTCCATTACCAGCATATACCACAATTTGGTCAGCCATTCCCCAATTGAATAGCATACCCTCATTTTCCAGTTTTTTGCCACCACAAAAAGCACGGCTATAAATATTTTTATACAAGTCTGTTCATCTATGATCTCTTTGGGGTACAAACCCAACAATGGTATAGCTGAATCAAAGGGCAGGCATTCTTTTATAGCCCTTTGAGCATAGTTCCAAATTGCCTTCCAGAATGGTTGGATCAGTTCACAACTCCACCAGCACACATAATAAATAAATATTTATTGTTTGAGTGGCAGATTGAAATATGACTTTCGATTGGCAGAGAATTTTGAAGAGATTTCAGTGACAAATGGAGAAATAGAAAGAGATAAAGTGAAGATACGAAGCAAGAAATATATGGACTTTTTTTTAAACCCTTACCTTCCATCTTGGAGTCAATACTGTGTATTGGCTCTAAGGCAGAAGAGTGGTAAGGGTAGGCAATGGGGGTCAAGTGACTTGCCCAGGGTCACACAGCTGGGAAGTGTCTGAGGCCAGATTTGAACCTAGGACCTCCCATCTCTAGGCTTGACTCTTAATCCACTGAGCTACCCAGCTGCCCCCAATATATGGACTTTGAAGGGAAAATTAGATACTACTGGGCAATAGTTATGTAGAGAAACTGGCACCACAACATGTCCCTAGACTCCAAACATATGAATATTTAGAACCTGCTCCTAGTATTAGTTATTAGTTCAATAGTTCTTTTATTTTCAATTCTATTAATTTCTCCTTTAATGTTTAGGACTTCCAATTTAATTTTTACCTGAGGATTTTTAATTTTTTCTTTTTCTAATTTTTAAAGTTGCAAGCCCAATTCATTGATCTCTGTAATGCAACGATGCAACAAAAGCTTTTTCCCTTGCAAAAGTTAACTGAAAACTTCTGGCAGTTAGAAGCCTTAGAATCCTGACAGAAGGGCATTTGGAACCAGAGGCTTGAAGAGAGCGGAAGGTTCAACTGAGGCTCTGCCTTTGGGTTTCAGCTTTGCTGTGGCCTGTGCTTTTGTCTCTGGACAATTTGAAACTAGCTAAAATCTCTCTCTCTCAGGACTTCTCCCTGACCTCCACATTATTCCCCTGTTACCTTTCCTGTATTTTTCCCTGTGGGCTCTGGAAGGAAGGGTGGCTTTTGTGTTCTAGTGATTAGACTTTGTGGGTTCAGTTTCCCTGTAGGCAAGAAGGACATCCTTGAATCAAACTATCCCTTATTTTATTGATTTAGTATACACTCTACTTCAAAGGCAGCCAAATCTTTCCTGCCTGGGAGAGCAGGCTCTCTCTCAGTCTAACCCACTCCTGTGACCCTCCCCCATCTTGAATTTCTCCCTAGTGGCTGTCAGAAACCCCAAACCCTTCTCTCCTTCTGACTAAGCCTGAATATCAATAAACCCCCTTGTTACCTACTCAAACTCTCTGGTGAATCATTGTGTCAAAGATTAGGCAAGGGTTGAAGAGGGAAGGAATTATTTTATTTTATTCTCTGAAGAAACTGGAGGCATCCATCTTGGGAGGAAGTCCTTACCCAAGACTTCCTCCTGAACCCATCAGTTTCACTAACAGGCAGGAGCCCTTTGACTCCTGCCTTGAGGGACTTGAGAAACTGACAAGAAAAGCCCTCAAGGCAGATTAAACCATTTCTGACTGGCCCTACTCCTTGTGTCTATAGAGATACCTTTCCTGCCTGGAAGGGTTCAGCCTATTCTCCCCTCCCCCCCAAGTATCCTCTGTCTCTAGCCTGAGTGTCTAGCCCAGGGGTTGGCAACTTATGGCTCTCAAGCCATATCTGACTCTTTTGAGGGCCAGATATGGCTCATTTTGCAGGAGCCATGAAGTCCATTTTTTTTCAGGTGCTGTTATAGGAGCACGCACTGTTACAGGAGCACGCACTGTGAGCACTGTAAGGCTCTCACAAAATTACATTTTAAAAAATGTGGTGTTTATGGCTCTCAAGGCCAAAAAGGTTGCCAACACCTGGTCTAGCTGTTTCAGCTGCCTCTCATGAATGCCCCACCTATTCCCTAGCCATCCAATATACCACCTTGTCCATTTGTTCCCTAAACTCAGCCATCCCTTTCATTCCTCTCCAATCACCACAATCATCTTCTACCCCTCCTTATTAGCAAGGATTAAGAGAGCACCCCAATTCTCCTCCCTCTCAATTTTGTGGGTATAGGCACTCAGTGATATAAATTTTTCCCTGAGTACTGCACTGGCTGTATCCCATAGATTTTGATATATTATCTCCTTATTGTAATTCTCTTTAATGAAATCTGAAATTGTTTTTATGATTTCTTCTTTGACCCACTAGTTTTGAAGTATTAGATTATTTCATTTTCAACTAATTTTAAATTCACCTCTCCATGGACCCTTGTTAAATATAATTTTTATCACATAGTGATCTGAAAAAGTTGCATTTATTATTTCTGCTTTTCTACATTTGTTTGCAATATTTCTATGCCCTAGTTCATGGTTGACCTTTGTATATGTACCATGTACTGCTGAGAAAAAAGGTATATTCCTTTTTATCTCTGTTCAGTTTTCTCCAGATATCTATTAATTTTACTTTCTCTAGTGTTTCATTCACTTCCTTTCCTTCTTTCTTATTTATTTTTATTTGATTTATCAAGTTCTAAAAAGGGAAGTTTGAGATCCCTCACTAGTATGATCCTATGTATTTCCTCCTTAAGCTGTTTTAGTTTGTCCTTTAGACATCTAGATGCTCTACCATTTGGTGCATCAATTTTTAATAACAATATTATTTTATTCTTTATAGTACCTTTTAACAAAATGTAATTTCTTTCCTTATCTCTTTTAATTGGAAAGATTTTTACTTTAGCTTTGTCTTGTATCAATATTGCTACTCCTGCTTCAATCGCCCTCCATAGAAGAATAAAAAATCCTCATAATGAATCATGGAACAGCAGAATCAACAGAAGAAGGGGTGAAGCAGTGCTCTGGCCCAGAAAAATGTAGAGAGATAGCAAGGAGGATTCATCTCACTAGGGTACAAGAAAGGATCTTTAAACAAGACTCAGTGGAACTCAGATGTGATACACTGCAAGCTGCAAAGGAAAGAACATAGCCAGCTTGGTCCAGCCTCAACAGGCAAAGAGCAAAAGTCTATTCAATCCAGAATAGGCATTAGTAGGAGGAACTCGGACCATAAGGTCTAGTCTCAACAGATTGGTCAGGACCCAACTCAACCTAGCTGAACTGAACAGCTGCAAACCATCACACTGCAGGTCATTCAGGTCACCTCTGAAGAGTGCTCAATCTAGGACAGAGATAGCTGAGACAATCCTGGGCACAGTATAAGCATGGAACAGTACTCTTTTTACCACAGGACTGACATGAAGTTTTAGCATATAGAAAAAAATCGAGGGAAAAAACAACTCCAAAATAAACAAAAGATTTAGAAAAAGTCTGATGCTAGGAAATTATTTCAACATGAGATATGACCAAAATATAAATTCAGAAGATAGCAATACAAAAATAAAAACATTTGAAGGCACAAAGGAAGATGTAAAATGGTGTCAAGCTCATAATGAACTCCTGGAAAAAATCCAAGAAAGGATGTGAAAACTACTAATAAAAGACTTGAAAGAAAAATCAGATAATAATAAAAAAATCAATAGCAACAACAACAAAAAAACTTACAGAAGAAAATAGTTTCCTAAAAAAAGGAACTATAATACCTTAAACAGGAAAATAACTCCCTATGAAAGTAAATACAAAGTCTCAAAGAAGAAAATGGCTCCCTGAAAATTAAAATTGGACAAATGAAAGCCAATTTTATGAGACAGCAGGAGACAATAAAACAAATTTAAAAGAATGAAAAATAGAAGAAAATCTGAAATTTCTTGATTTGCCTGAAAGCCATGATCAAAAAAAGAAACTGGACACCATATTGAAAGAAATTATTAGAGAAAACTTCGCTGGTGTTCTTGAACAAAAGGGGAAGATAGAAATCGAAAGAATATACTCCCCCTGAAAAATAACAAATTTAAAGGATTTTATGGCACTTCAAAATTTACAAAACATTTTTCTCTCTTGTGGTGTGGCAGTTTTAAAAGTACTGTTACCGATTTGTATTTGAGAAAATTCAAGTTATCTGATTTACCCAAGGTTGTTAAATGTAGAAACCAGTGCAAAAACCAGGAATTTGATGTCAAGGAGAAGACTCTTTCATTCCACCATGATGCCTCAGGAAATATTGTGATATCTTTGACTTTCAACTTAGTATGTTTTTAAAGTTAATATCGTAGCTCTCCTAAGATATTTGCAATTCAAAACATATCTTTCACAGAGGTATTAAAAGATTTGGTCTGATTCAAGCAATTTCAAGTTTTACTGAAGTGAAAGACTTTTTTTAGAATATTATTTTTCATTTTATTTCTTTCATTTTCTTTTCCTTTTTTTGAGAGGAGGAATAATAGGATGTTTTCTTGAAGCATTTGATATCATACTTCATTAAGGGTCTTTACATAATGAATTTTTAATTCAACACCTAATCCATAAACAACATGGAGGAAATGGCTGCTACCATTTAAAATATTTTATTTTCTTTTGAAGGGAAAAGTTAACTTGTAAAAGATGTGTTCATTAAGAGGATGAAAGAAAATGAAGCTATAAATTTAAATCTATTTTTGACAAAGTATATGTTTTAAACTTAAAAAATGTAAAAAAGTAAAAGTAAAATTATTTAAAAAAAAACAGGGGTTAGGGGAAACAGGAACCCAAAGTTTGAATTAGTATGGCATTAATGAAGTTAAGAGACTATAGATATCACTGTAGGAACTTGACATCTTGCCTGGCCATTGGGGGGAAAAACATTTAAAAGGATGACACCAGTAGGAATGACAGATTTACTGCAAATAGATTGTTGAATGTGAATCAGCTGGCACATAGGAACACTTCCTGATGTTTCAACTGAATCTTTAATGCCCATCTCTCCTCCTTCACTGTTATGTCACTTGAACAAAATTGGGCATTTCAAAAATATATGAATATCCTTAAATTTAAATGTGTCTATAGGGGGTGAGGGTGGAGATTAAATCATGATAAAAACAAACAACCCTCACTACCCAGAAAATTTAGTAGCATATTAGCTTTATGCTAAAAACATGAAAACAGAGTCAGAGAGGCTTTAAGTCAGAAAACTTTCTAGAATAAATTAAATTCTGATCCTGGAAGGTAGTACTTTTGAAAGTATTAGACTATACTATAAACTCAATGTAGTATTATAGAGGTGCAATATGTTGGCACAATATAATGCCATGTTGAGCATTGCAACCTTCCAGCCGTTATTTGGATAACATTCTGGAAGCAGATGAGGAGGGGTACACATGAGCAACTGTAGAAACGTGATCAGAAGCAGAGCAGGAAGAGCAGAGGGGGATGAGTTTAACAATATTGTTGTTGAATTCACGTAGGTCTCCAGCCTGGGCAAATGAGAGGAGATCATAGGAGACAAGGATGTGAATGATACAGGTATCACCATCTCTGTGCATTGCCCAACAGATAAGAGGTCAGAGATATTTTGGTGACAATGAGGAAAAAATGAAATTCATAACCATATGCACACACATGCAAATGGAGCATTCCAAGAAGTTAAAAAATGTGTTTGTATATTCAAATATATGTATAAATATAAATGTACACATAATTTATTTATATATATAAGTATGTGTATATACATATGTAGGAAGAAAACATTATTTTTAATGTGATCATGGGTCAAATTTAAGGGAGGAAGTAGATAATCGATCTTCAACTATTATTAACTTTAAAGGATTTTCTATTTGCCAGACACTGTGCTAAGCCCAAAGAGATACAGAACCTCTTCTAAAAGTACTCTTTAAGTCAATTATCAGTTGGGTTGGATTTCTAAAAAGTAGTTCTGTTTCCAAAATTGTTCTTTGGCATTAGATAATGGTAGATTTTGTTGTGGAAGAAATATATAGTTTGATAACATTGCCTAGAATAACTCTGTAAAGTAGGTGGATGTCCTTGAAGTTAACTTCTTGCCCTAAAATTCTATCATCTCCATTTTACAGATGAGGAAATTGAGTTTCAGAAAGAAAAAGTAGATGTACCATGGTCACAGAACTAATAAATGGCAGAATTAGGACTTGATCCTAGATCTGTTCTGATTCATCAAACTTGAATTAACTACATTCTTAAATTTTCATAAAACACTTTATTTGAATCTCCTCTTTGTTTTGTTTTGTTGGTTTTTTTTTTTATAAATTTTCCTTCTTTGTAAATATTATCACTACTAATTAGATGATAGCCTTCTTAAAGACAAGAGATTGTTCAAATTTTCAATTTTCTTTATCCCTATTGTCTTCTGTAGTGCATTAAAAAAAAACACTAGGTTCACAAATATTGTGGGGTTGTTGAATTAAATACCAGTCCAAAGGACAGAGTATTGGACTTGGTGTTAAAATCCCACATTATATACTCACTAGATGTGTCCCTCTAGTCTGACCAGTTAAGCTTTACAAGCCTTATTTCCTCCTTCTATAAAATGGAGATGGTAGAATTTTAGGTTGAGGAGGATCAACTTTACAGGCGTATTGTGAGGAACCAACATATCCAAAGTCTTTTGCAAAATGTTGGTGACGTATACATCCAAGATGTTATTATGGCGTCTGATTCACTACTCTACTTCTAAAAAATCAGGTTAGAAATTGTTTCTAAAAGTGAATTCATAGCTTAGAACTCCCTCTTCTATTATGAATGTCAGGTATTTGTAATAGCAATGCCCACAGGAACTGCCTTAACAATATGCATGGCTCATTATGGTCCTGCAACTCATTCATTTGTGGAGGTTTTCTATCTTCAGGGTTCTTGTGCAGCAAAGAAACTATCAATCCATCACAATTATTCAGCAGTACATTTGTTTCCAATGTCACCGCAGGAGCTCTCGCCCTGTCTGGATTTGTCCAAACCTGTGCCCGGGGTATCTGGCATCCCCTGTGAGCACGATGAGTCAGCATGAGCTAAGGCTGACTCAGGACGACAGCCTTCTGATGGATGATGCCCAGCTAAGTAAGCAGACATCTCTAATTGAAGTGGTTTTAATGGATGCGTTGAATGCAGAAGAGGTGGGTGAACTTTTAGAATAAAGATTCTATGAGTTAGAAAAATTAGGATACATTTCTTTAGTAGAGAGAAAACAGGTAGTTGCTGTTGATGGAACATTCATACTTACCTGCGCTATTACTGTCCTGACATCTAAATCCATATTCTAGTTGTATTCTGAGAAAGCAAAAGACTTCTGATTTGTCCATAGATACACATGTAACAAGTAGAAGAATTGGGATTTGAACCCCAATGTTTTGTGACCCCCAAATCCATACCTCATTGCCAATACATTAGCTTTCATTCTAATAAAGAAATATATGTCCATCTTTCATTATGTTTATTTACTGACTCTTTGTATGTTTAGTGTTAACTCTTCCAGTGATACTATGAGTAACTTTTCTTTCTCCTTTGAAGATGAAATAAAATAAAATAGTAATGTAACCAGGTTTTTTTAATGGTGTGTGTGTGTGTGCATGTGTGTGTATATCTATATCTCTATATCTATTACATAGATATAGAGATATAGATATAGATATATCTATAGAGAGAGAGAGTAGTACATCACTCCACATGTAGTAGTAAATGAATATAGTGATTGAATGTTTGACAAACCGAAAGATCCAAGCTTTTGGAAGAAGAACTTACTATTTGAAAAAACAAACAAACTTCAAAAACTGGAAACAAAATTTGGCAGAAACTAGGCATAGACTAATATCTCACATCATGTGTCATGGTAAAGTCAAAATGAATACATAATTTTTTTTAAAAAGAGGGATACGATAAAAAGATTAGGGGAACACAAAATAGTTACCTGACAGATTTATGGATAAGGGCAGAATTTATTTCCAAACAAGACATAGAGAACATTATGAGAAGTAAAATTGATAACTTTGACTATATTACATTAAAAAGTTTTTGCACAAACAAAACCAAAAAAAAGAATAAAATCAGAAGGGAAATAAACTGAGGGAAAAAAATTACAGCAAGCCTCTCTGACAAAAGTCTCATTTCTCACAAATATAGAAAACTGAATCAAATTTATAATAATACAAAGCATACCCCAGTTGATAAATGGCCAAAAAAATATGATCAGGTAATTTTCAGATGAAATCAAAACTATCTTTAGTCATATGAAAAATACTCCAAAGCACTGTTTTTTTAGAGAAATGCAATTTAAAACAACTCTGAGGTACCATCTCATACCTATTACACTAGCTAATATGACAAAAACAGAAAATAATAAATGTTTCAGGGAATTAGGGAAAATTGGGAAACTAATAAACTGTTGGTGGAGCTGTGAACTTATACAACTATTCTGAAGACCAATTAGGAACCATGCTCAAAGGGCCATAAAGAAAATATGCGTGCCTTTTGACCCAGAAATACCACTACTAAGTCTGTATTGCAGAGATTAAAAATACTTGTATGAAGATATTTATAGCAGCTCATTTTGTGGTGACAAAGAACTGGAAACAAGTGATGTCTATCGCTTGGGGAACAAGTTTTGATATATGATTATAATGGAATACTATTATGCCATGAGAAATGGCCAACAAGATGATCACCAAAAAAAAAAAAAAAAACTGGAAGGACATATGAAATGATGTAAAGGAAAGTGAACAAAATCAGAAGAATGTTGTACATAGTAACAACACTAAAGTACAATGACTAACTAATTAAGTAAGTAAACAAATAAAATAAAGTATAATAACTAACTGTGAATGAAGACTATTATCAGTAGTGCAAGGAAGCAGGACAACTCCAAGGGACTCATAATGAAAAAGGTAAAAAGGTTAACTACCACCATTAAAGGAATGTATAGATTTTGAAAACAGACTAAGGCAAACTATTTTTCACTTTATTTCCTTCATGAATTCATTCCCTAGAATAAGCTATGTGTCTTCTATCACAACACCACAAACATGGAAATATGTATTATATGATAACACATATATGTGTATATGTATATATGATATTACCTGCCATCTTGAGGAAGGGGAAGGGTTGTGGGAGAGAGAACATTGATCACAAAATGTAGAAATGATTCTTTAAAAATTTTCAACACAATAAATATGTAAAAGGGGATTGAAATGTAGTGGTTGGATCCATTGAGTAGGTTAATGAATTAATTCATCTCACTTAAAGTAAATAAAGTACTTTATCTTGATTCATTAATGAATTGAAAATATAAATCTCAATATTTGAAAATATATCTCAAAAGATTTTATACTGAGTAAAAAAATAAAGTTCTTATAAATTATTAGATAAGTTGGAATTATATTGAATGGCAAGTATGTTCAGAATGTTTGGGGAAATTTCTTAATGCCTTATGGGTCAATGAGAGGCAAGCCAAGAGACAAAATTTTCATTCTAGCCAAATATGTGAATACTTATCTTGGAAAGAACAGAGAGAGCAACTTGTCCTAAAACTTGGTATCCTTCCTTGACTTGACTGGAAGACTCTTTATCCTTAAAAATGTGTGAAGGCTTTCCTATTTCAGTTAGCATCATAAAATTGAACCTGGTGGCAGTATCTGTATCAAGAGCTAAAAGTATACTACATATGACAATGAATGCTGGATTTCAGATTTTACAAGGTGTCCAGCAGAAAAGCTACAACCTGCCAAAGAAGAATATTTCCCTTTTGCCATGCCATATACTCTTAGCTTAAGATCATTGTCCCTCAGATGCTGTGTGTATACATGAATTTTTGTATGTGGTTTCCCAATACATATATTTATGCATGTGTATGTATATGTATTCATACATATATGCAGAGGTAGAGATGCATATAGTAATGTATAACTAAATATGTGTATGTTACATACATACAAAAACATGTATTTATATAGTTATATATCCTCTGTGTGTGTGTGTATGCATGTCTGTGTGTGTATCCTAGTTTAGGGTGGGAGAATGCATCTTTCCAGTCAAATGACCATAGTAAATACCAGTTTCTAGAGGTTAATCAAGTCAGACTAGATAATTGATGTGACTTAGCAATAGTCTGAGATAAATATAGTGATGAGAGTTCATTAATTATCACATTAGAAAGGTATTCTCCAACTCCTGACAGCTACTACTGTACTTTAAGGGAACAAGTAGTATTCTTGTTCAAGTTGGAACAGTATATCCAGAACCTTTATGTACTACACAAAACATAAAAAGTAGTGACAACCAAAATGATATATTTTTGACAGGTAAATTATAGGCATTGTGACTGGAGACATAAGACAATTGGCTGACACCTCCTAGGTAGCAGTGGTAGTATTGATTTGATTATTTTTCTCAAGGCTATAGTTTGAAGTGCAACCTAAGGGAGACAAGTATGTGAATCATCATGGCATGATGATGCCCAAGAAGTAGTGTGGTTCATCAGCCAGAAGCCCAGTGTGGAACTTAAGCTGTGGATCAGATATAAAGAGTAGAGCTCATGAGCATGGCAGTTTAAAGATGCCTAGAAAATAGTGTGGTAAAATTTGATATAGAAATGATGAATGCTCATAAGATTATATTCTCTTCTACATATAACCATGAAAGATAAAGAATCTCATCTGGAATAAAAAAGCATCAAAAATAGGCATGCAACACAGTCAGTATCTGGGACTCAGAGAAACAAAGAAAAATTATCAAATGGAGTTAGATCACATGATGAGGATACCTTGAGGTTTTAATTCTGCAAAAAATAACGACCTTGTAATATCCTTCTCCCTTTAAATCCTCATTATCATATAATTTCACTTACCCTACCCCAAAACATACAACCAAACTACACCATATAGATTCCATAAGAGTAATCTACAATATCTTGATAAAATAATAAAGAAATAAAATACTCAGACTACAGTCCAGTTATCTTTGCTTATGGTGAGGATTAATAGGTTTCTAATGGCTTTTATGGTGTTTATAATTGCTTTAGAACATCAGGATTATGGGTGATGATTTTGCAATGTTCTGGTCTCAAAATGTCATCATGCCCTAAAAAGTATCCATGCTTTCCTCTATATTATAAAAGTCGCATTCTTGTACATTACAAAAGATTGACAGTATGTCTCCTATACTGGGTAGAAATGTCTCACATTATATAATCCTAAAAGAACCCCATCTCTTTTATCTTAAAACAAGCCTGTACATCCTCCAGTCTCTTTCGGAGGATGTTGGATCTATCCATCCACTCCCCCTTCCCCAACACACACAGGTGTGTTTTTGAATTTTCTCAGTGTAAATAAACATCGTTGCTATAGAGATGTGTGTTTGTTTGGGTTTAAGGCTGACACTAAATCCTTCCCTCAAAAATTCCAGAAAAGATCATTAAAATTATAGTTAGCAAATATCAAGAAAAGAAGGTGGTGATTACCAAAATCCACACAGCTTTATTAAGAACAAGTTATACAGGAAGATTTCCATAGGTGGAGACAACATGGAGATATAACAAGGGCAGCAGCGTCATTTCACCACGAAAATCCTCTGACCAAGAGTAAAATATTGCCACAAAATGAACACAGGAGTGAAAGAACCAACAGAGACAGAATGAAACAATCTTCAAAAAAACCCAAAAGGTAGCCAGAAATCATCTGGGCAACTGAAGTGAGAGAGAAACAGAGCTAGCAGGAGGCATAGCAGTGAGTGAAGAGTAAGCTAAGAGCAAACTAACCCTGCCAATGCCCAACACATCTGCTCTCATAGTTTCTGACTCAAAACCAAGCTAAGTCAGACCCTGAGATCCTGCTGAACAATTGGTGGCCCAAGCCAAATAACAACCCTTGAAATTGCAATCCTATGGAGAAGTCCAGAGTCCAAGCCCAAGGCAATCTGATTTGAAGTTGGCCAATGTGCATAGGCACAGAGCAAAGCCCAGACTGGGCTTGTGGTAAGTACATAATCCACAGTTTTGGATGAGAACAAAGTTCTCAGGGAAAGCTCCATAGGGATCTTTTTGCCCAAAACTAAGGGTGGAGCTCCATGCCAGGGCCCTCAAGGGTATGCCTGATTGAATCAAAAATACCTAGAGACCAAAAAGAGTGAATCTAAGTCTGGGGCTAGAATCTGATCAGCACCTGATCTGATCAAGTTCAAACTGAGATCAAAAGCTTACACTTAAGCCTGAGGAAAGTCTTTAAGCTACCAGCATCTCAAGGGTCAATTGAATCAGCAGTGGGAGGAGAATCTTAGAACTCTCAGACCATCTGGTAAACTAGTAACAACGAAGAAAATAAACCAAAAAATAATATCAAGGAAATAACAGAAAACAGGACTTACCTATAATTAGATAGGAAAAATGAGCAAACAAAAAAGCATCTAACCCTAAACACGTTTTATGGAGATGAAGAACTAAGTGCAGACATAGAAGGGGACAG
Organism: Gracilinanus agilis; assembly: GCF_016433145.1. Taxonomy (NCBI): domain Eukaryota; kingdom Metazoa; phylum Chordata; class Mammalia; order Didelphimorphia; family Didelphidae; genus Gracilinanus; species Gracilinanus agilis. The sequence goes on from NC_058132.1 coordinate 585,263,993, forward strand.
CAAAGTCAGAGGAAACACAACCAAAGTCCAAAAGAAAAATATGAATTGGACATAGAATCTGGAAGAGCTTCAAAAACCAATTATTAGAGGTAAAGGAAAAGTGGGGAAGGGAAATGAATGTGATGTAAGAAGAAATGGACCAATTAAAAAAGGAGAACCAAAAACTGACAGAGGAAAACCAGGTCTTAAAATTCAGAATTGGTCATCTAGAAACTAATGATTTTATGAGAAATCAAGAAACAATAAAGCAGAATCAAAGGAATGAAAAAACAGAGAAAAACATGAAATATCTTACTGAAAAAACAACTAACCTACAAAAGTGATCTAGGAGAGAAAATCTGAGAATTATTGGTTTACTTGAAAGCCATGATGATGAAAAAACCTTGGATATCAAATCATAAAAAATTATCAAAGAAAACTGTCCAGAGATCCTTAAAGAAGAAAATAAAATTGAAATTGAAAGAATTCACAGATTGCCTCTGGAAAAAAATCCCCAATTGACAACTTCCAGGAATATAATAGCCAAATTCAAGAGACACCAAGCCAAGGGAAAATACTTCAAGCAATCAAAAATATGTCATTCAAATACCTTGGAGCTACAATCAGTATCACTCAGGACCTAGCTTAAAGGAATGGAAAGTATGGAATATGATATTCAGAATAGTGAAAGGTTTGGATTTGTAAGCCAGAGTCATCTATCCAGAAAAACTGAGTGTACTCTTTCAGGGGAAAAAATGGTCATTCATTAAGATAGAAGATTTCAAAGCATTCCTGAGGAATAAATCAGACCTAAACAAAAAAATTGAAGACCAAATACAAAACACAAAAGAAGCCCAGGAGCTAAACAAGAAAGAGAAAATTTAAGGGACTCATGGAAGTAAAAATGTTTATATGTTCTCATGGAAAGAGGATTTCTATAATTCTCAAAAATTACTCTCAGTAGGAGAGAATAGAAGGAATTTACTCAGGAAGAAGGTGGAAAAGTAAACTGATTATGATAATATGATGTATATGATGATATATATATATAAATAAGATGATATGGAATGATATATATTTTATATGATATGTATGAAAAATAATGTTATGTAAAAATAAATCAAGGGCTGAAAGAGAGGGTTTCACTGAGAGAAAAGGGAAGGGAGGTATAGAATGGCATAAATTATATAACATAAAGAGGTAAGAAAAATCAATACAGAAAGGGGAGGATAAGGGTGGTGATGGGCAAAGTTTAATCTTTATTCTTTGTAACTGGCTCAGAAAGGGGAAAAAGTATACTCAGTGGGGTACAGAATTCTATCTTACCCTACAGAGAATCAGAAGGAGAACAAGACAAAGGAAGCTGGGGTAATAGAAGGGAGGGAGAACTGGGGGTGTGCTGTGATGAAAAACAAAATACTAGTGAGAAAGAATAGAGTAAAAGGGAATAGAGCAAGACCTAAAGGGGATATTAAGATGGAGAGCAATACACAGTTAGTAATCATAATACTTAATGTGAATGGGATGAACTCATCAATTAAATGGAAGCAGATATCAGAGTGGATTAAAAAACAGAATCCTACTATATGTTGATTACAAGAAACACATTTGAGACAGGGCGACACATGAAAATTCAAGGTAAAAGGCTGGAGCAAAACGTATTATGCACCATCTAAAATAAAAAAAGCAGGAGTAGCAATCATGATACCAGACAAAGCCAAAGTAGAAATTGAACTGATTAAAAGAGATAAGGAAGGAAATTACATTTTGTTTAAAAGGACTATGAAAAAGGAAGTAATGTCATTACTAAACATCTATGCACCAAATGGTATAGCTTCTAGATTTCTAAAAGAAAAAGTGAGGAAGCTCAAGGTAGAACTAGATAGTAAGAACATAACCGTTGGTGATCTTAACCTGTCCCTTTCAGAAGTAGATAAATTAAACCAAAAAAAAATAAATAAAAAAGAAGGAAAGTAAATGAAATGCTAGAAAAATTAGACTTAATAGATATTTTAAGAAAAGTGAACAGGGATAAAGAGGAATATACTTTCTTCTCAGTAGAACTTGATATATATACAAAGATTAACCATGTACTGGGCATAGAAATATTGCAAACAATTGCAGAAAAACAGTAATAATAAATGGCACTTTTTCAGATCAAAATGCAGTAAAAATTATGGTTAACAAAGGTCCATAGAAAGGCAGATTTAAAGTTAATTGGAAATCAAATAATCTAATTCTCCAAATCTGGTGGGTCAAAAAAGAAATCATAGAAACAATTACAGACTTCATTAAAGACATCCTACCAAAATCTGTGGGATGCAGCCAAGGCAGTACTGAGGGGGAAATTTATATCCTTGAGCGCATATATTAACAAATTAAGGAGGGCAGAGATCAATGAATTGGGCATGCAACTCAAAAAATTAGAAAGTGAGCAAATTAAAAATCCCCAGATGAAAACTAAATTAGAAATACTAAAAACCAAGGGAGAAATTAATAAAATCGAAAGTAAAAGAACTATTGAATTAATAAATAAGACTAGAAGCTGGTACTTTGAAAAAACAGATAAAATAGACAAAGTACTGGTCAATCTAATAAAAAAAGGAAAGAAGAAAACCAAATTGATAGTATCAAAGATGAAAAGGGAGACCTCACCTCTAATGAAGGGGAAATTAAGGCAATCATTAAAAACTATTTTGCCCAATTATATGGCAATAAATATAACAATTTAGGAGATATGGACGAATATTTACAAAAATATAAACTGCCTAGACTAACAGCAGAAGAAATAGAATACCTAAATAACCCCATATCAGAAAAAGAAATTGAACAAGCCATCAAAGAACTCCCTAAGAAAAAATCGCCAGGGCCTGATGGATTCACAAGTGAATTCTATCAGACATTCAAAGAGCAACTAATCCCAATACTATACAAATTATTTGATATGATAAGCAAAGAAGGAGTCCTACCAAATTCCTTTTATGACACAAATATGGTACTGATTCCAAAGCCAGTGAGACCAAAAACAGAGAAAGAAAACTACAGACCAATCTCCCTAATGAACATAGATGCAAAAATCTTAAATAGAATA